>NW_017732316.1:498008-560762 GCF_001890085.2 Hipposideros armiger
CAGTGTTTGAATAACTGTGGATATAAAAATACTGACTGCAACAATGGTTAAAAAAAATCATCTCTGTTGCCATACTATTATTCTTCCTCCATTTTTTGACAACCATTAGCTGTTGTTGTCTTTCACAGTGGTCTGTATTTGAGAACTCAAATTCAAACCCCTGTTTAAAAATGACAAGGCATCTAAAAGAATGGATCGATTTTGACTTATCCAAGTGATTTTATTGAGCTGTCAGGATTAGCATTCTTCTACTGTGATTTAAATGGTGCCCATGAGGGAGAACATATGCATTTCAGGCAAAAAACTTAAAGAGAAGGTTGTTGTTCATAACAATGGAAAATGTGATGGAAGTATTGTCCTTTGTGTACATAGAATTAAAGGTTTTGTGAGGAGAACTCACATTGTTAAAAGCTCATATAGTGTGTGTATATTAAATAAACTTCAGATTATACAGAAAGTGCACATATATCATAAACTGCATATATTTTGTTATAATTTATGTATGATTTAATATTGCACATTAAATTTTACATACATGAACTAGGTGAATAATGTGCAGAATGATCCTAGGAAATGTAGCTCCATAGATGAGAAAATTATGTTTGCAATTTGAAAGCATGACATTTTCTATCCATGAGAGGCACCTTGGAAAAATGAGGACGGAGGATAAAAGGTACAGAAATATTACTGGAAAGTGAGAGACTTAGATTTTTGTTTCAATTTTGTTACCAACTTGCCATCTGATCTTGGGAAAGGCATTTCAATTGTTTAGATTTCAGTCTTTATATGTGCAAAGTGAGTGGGTCCAACTAACTGCCAGTGAGCTATATAGTTGGGTAGTTGCAATCTCCTTTTATGTTTATGCTGATAAACATAACTCAGAGTGAAAATAGTTGGACCTTGGGTGTCTACTGATATGAACTACAAGCCTCAAAGTAGACATTTCAAGCACTCATCTGTCCCTGGGGCTATACCTGTCTTAAAAATGTTTAATGCGTGTAGAGTGTTCAATAAGAAAAAAAATATATATATATACACACACACATACACACACACACACACACATATTTGATAACATTTCAAAATTTGTTGATTTTATATAAATACCTAGATTTCTAGATTCTTTTTTTTTTCAAGTGGGCAACACTGCGTCCACATTTCTGTCTGCTAACCATTGGATAAAGCCAAGTAACAGCTGTCCTCCTTAATCAAATGGGACAAGGGCTCACCCAATCGAAAGTCACGAGTTTTAAGAACCGCTGGTATAGTCATGATGAAAACAGTACTTTGGGGGGCAAATATAGGGATATCGGACAAAATGTGGAGCAGAAGAGAGAATGGAAACTGTAGACTAATTGGAAATCTATTATATTAATATTAATTGAAAACGTGTTAAATTAGAATCATAGACAAGATGGCATAAAAGTGATTAAGAAGAAGCATGGTATACTTTCACAGTGGAGCGTTCATCTCCCTCACTCACTACACTGACAAATGAGGAAACTGAGGCTCAGATAGGTTAAGTGATGTGCCCAACATCAGATAGCTCAAGACAAAGACAACATTTGAATCCATTTTTACTGACTTCTGGTCCAGCTTATTTTGCACCACTCCTTTTTCTCTCTTTCAAGTCACCATCTAAAAGAGGCTCACACCCCCAGAGAGACACACTGACTTCTGGTCAGCTCTTAGTGTCAAAAACATGTCTCTTAAGCCTTTTTAGGGTCAAACTCGAGAAGAGCTAAGCACTCTGAACAAACTGCCTGACATAGAAATGTGACCCCAAAGACATTTGTTGGATGAAAGAATCATTATTTACCCCAGACAATTTCCAACAGGTCATTTTTAACTGCATGCCCCTCCTCTGATGTGTGTAACAGGCAAACAAGCCTCGTAATGTCCCATTTGAAAGATGCTTATGATGGTTAAGGATGGATGGAGAGAGGAGATTTGTATGTGACCATAAGGAAAGCCTCAATTAATTACATTAAATAATTCCATTTAATAGGAAGACCTTTGAAATTATGGGACAAATATTGGCTAAAGTTTACGTAACACATTTCTCATTAGTTACCCAAACTGTGAATATTGGCTTCCTTTTTTCTTTATTCACTCTCTGTTTTGGAGTTTAATCAGGATGGAAGGCTATGTATAGTGTTCTACAGAGTTTCATAATGTTAAAGACTGCTTAATCATGTATAGTACAGGTTCTGTTGGAAGAAAATAACTTATCCTACTGAAACAGGAACTTTTATCAATGTTTCTAACAGTGGCTTGAAATGATAATGTTCTAAAACCACCTGTTTTATCAAGTTATTATACTGAGGGATTGCATGGTTGACATCAATTTTATTGAAAAAAGAGGACTACCATTTTTAAACAAATGTGATGTCTTGAGGTGAGCGATAGTATTACACATTAAGGGGTTTAGCATTTAGGTATTTCTTGATATAAAGCCAAATTCTGGGATAAGAGTTAAACATGCTTAATTTTACCCTGAAAAAGCCAAAATTTAAAGATGGCTTAATCTGTTTTCATATGAGCTGATTCTTCTCTGTGTCAGATGTGAGAGGATTTCTCTCTGATATACAGCAATGAAGTAATAGTGCAGATATTGGGAAAGGAAGTATATATGCTGCTTTTAGCATGTACTTCACAGGAACAATAACCAGAATGTAATTTGCATGATTGGAATGATCTTTCTGTTATTATGCAACGGAAGGAATAGCTGCTACCTTGCACATTGGAAGAAATGCTGTACATATGGAAGATTACATATTTCATTTATAATTTCAGAGAACATCTTGCACAATATTCTTCCTTGTAATCTTATTTTCAACCTAGTATAATCATCATCATCATCATCATCATCATCATCATCATCATCATCATGAAAAACTAATAAGATCCATTATCGTTACTGCAAGCTAATATTAGTCTCATTGCCATTTGCAAGGGAAACAGTTGAAGTATCTATTAGTGCAATAGTTCTCTCATTCACTGGCTGTTGGCTTTGCCAGTTTAATTCCAAAGATAAGAAATCAATCCATGTCTGAATATTTATTCTCTTGTAATTACTATTTTTCTTCTGGATGTTTAGTGGGACTTTTTATGCAGCCAGCAGATTGAGAGGAAACAAATTTTTTTAACTTTATTTAATGAAAATCAAAATATGAAACAGGCAGGTTTGGAATCGGCTTACATTTATTTTATAATAATTGACTATTCACAGAGTTAGAGGCACTTCTGACCTGAAAATGTTGGTCAGATGCTTTTGGCATATCCTAGTGCAGATACCACAGCTATAGTATATTTTTCCAGCATTGTCAAATATTTTAATATATTTCTGATGAAAATACTGCTATATTGATGGATGATTTATATTATGTGAAGTCAACCCTAAAATGTCACCTCTTTTTACATTCAGAAATTCCCTTGAAGTTTGTTGTGTTTTCATTGGTGTAATTTAATTAAGAGATGATATTATGCCTACTCTTGGCTCCTCAAGAATGCTGAAAAATTTAATTCTGACGTGATCTAGAAATGCTTCTGTATACACTATTAAAACATAAAATAGAAATGTGGGTTGAGTTCAAGATGGTTTGATTAAATTTGAATGTTTGTAATTTTTTGATGGTTTTATTTGTTTGTTTTATCTGAGCAGTTTCACCAAGCCTTTTATTAATTTATTTTGTTTTTCTGTCATGGAAATGTTTACTCTCTATATCTTTTGATCTTTGAAATTTGAACCTGTTTTGTTGCAACCACTTTTATTTTATATTAGGTTTTCATTACCCGACTCTCTTCATTTACTAGAGATTGTATGGCTTCTAGTCATTGTTGCATTCTTTTTATTCATCTTGTTTTTCAGTTTTCTTTTTTATATTTATAGATGACTTGCCTTTGAAATTTTAGTTTGCTATTTCACAGAGTTCCTCTGTTTGCTTTATATTTTAACAAAACTATGTATGAAATATAGTGTTCTTTCAAAAGATATAATAGCTATAAATGCTAACTGTGACTTCAAATACTAATTAACTACTTATAATATACCTACTGTTTCTGTAGAGGTAGGCAATGGCAATGAATATCTGTCTCTCACTTTCTGCTGAAATATAAATCAGAGAATATGCTCACTATCATCTTCGTTAGATCCATCTTTTATCCTGAACTTGTTCTCACAATAAGAAAAATAAAACAACAAAGAAAATTGGAGGAAGAAGAGACCGATTCATCATAAGAGAGAGAATTAGAAATATTGACTATTGAGAGGCCCAGAATGCTTCAATAAACAATGAAGATAGGAGATGATGAGAAATGAAATGTGGAGACTAAGAAAAGTCTCCACAATGTTGATGAAACACAAAGAGGAGTAATACAGATGCATCACTTCTCTTTGATCCTTTGTGACTATGCACAGGCTTCTGCATAGAGATGTGGTCACTGATTATAATTAGTTGAAAACTTTAATCCCAACTTCCATCTTTCAAATGCAAATTATTGGTCTCTATGATAAAAATATTGGGTTGTCAGGAAAGTCTTGATGCATTTTAGTAATGAAAAACTTAGAAAAATACGTCATGACTTTTCTGACAACCCAGTAAAACTCCTTGACATCCTCTTGAAGGAGAACTCAAGAAAAATGAATAATCATTTGAGATGAACAGCCTAAAGTTATCAAGATAGGATTCACAGATTCTGCCTTTCCAATAAAGCAGAAGGAACTGTTGGAAGATAACATTTGTTTCAAAAGAACCATTTTATTATCGTCAAGTAAAATAATAATATCCAATCAAAATCTAAGTTAAATGGAATGCTTGTGTGAGAATGGGCTGCTTCCACAGTATTTCATTATTCATGGCTCTTCCTTCACACCAAACATTCATATTTTCTTATTTATAGATATTTCCAGAAAAAAGTAAATCCTAAATTATTATGTTACTGAAATTAACACTTTCACTATTTCTTTCTAACAGCAGCATGTGCTGTTAAAAAAAAAAAAAAAAGACAAAACCTTAATTGCTTTTCTAGGCAGGTAATTATCTTGCCAGTCTTGTCTACCTTATGCTTGATGTTAATTTGATTGAAATAGTTGCACGATTCTTCTACTGTGGCATTTCATTTTTACTCTTTTCATTGCATCTGTGGTAGATTAAATTTCAATGATTTTCTTTACTTTCTCTTCCTGTATGTTAAGTTCTTTTTTCACTAATGTTTCAAGTAAGGATGAGGCAAGTTCAAAATATAAGAGTTTTCCTTCTGGTAGAACAAGCAGACGTACTTGGGAATGACTGACAAGATTTCTCAAGCTTATTTCAAATGGTTTAAAAGTAAAAGCAGATATAAAAACCTAATATCTCCACAGATTTTACTCCTTTGAATGCAAACATATTTTTTTTTCTGTGTCAGAAATAGTTCCTTTAGATATTGGTGCACATCTGGCTCTTATGAAGGATAGCTATAAAAATGAAAATATATTAATACTATCATTCCAAATAACCACCATTTGATAAGTACCTATGATATGTTAGCAACTGCAAAAGGCATTTTAAGCATATTATTTTATTGCATTTCCATGAAATGGCTGCTATTTTTCTATTTTTAAAATAAGTAAAATAAAATACAGAGGCATCAATGTTACTTGCCCAAGATCATCACATAGGCAAAAACAAAAACAAAACAACAAAAAAAGCAATTGTTTTTTTAAAAATATGGGGCCGGTTGAGTGGCTCAGTTGGTTAAGAGCTCACTCAAGAGTGCGAGCTCTGAGCTACAGGGTCACCGGTTCGATTCCTGGCCTGAGCTGAGCTGCTGCTGAGCTGCCAACAGGGCAGGATGGCTCAGCTAAAAAAATTAAAAAAAAATATATATATATATGTATATTTTTATATATATATATACACACACACATACATATATATATAGACACACATATATATACACACATATATATATTACATAGACTCATATATAAATTATATATATTTATTTAAACCACATATATATGTGCATATATATACATATATATATATATAAAGTACGCCATTATGGTAGCAAAACCCATGCTAATTTGGCTGAGGTAAGATTAATTATTTTTAAAGAAATAAACTTATGTAGCATTTACTAAAGGAAAAATTTCAACCATCCACAAAAAATATATGTAAATATATGTAAATATCTTAAAAGGCTGAGAAACTTTGAATGTGAGGGTTGTGTTGTACTGGTTATCTGTGGCTGTGTAACAGCCATCCTAAACCTTAGCGGTATAAACAACACGTGTTGACTCTGCCCACAAGTTTGAGGATCAGTAGATCACACAGGGGCACAGTCGGGATGACTTGTCTTCGCTCCATGATGACTTGACCTTCAGCTGGGGTGGCTCCGTTGTGGTCATATGCCTAGTGCTTCAGTACCGGCCATTGACGGGATTCCTTGGTTCTTTCTTATATCTTGTCTGCTGGGTTTGGAACATCCAAGATGGCTTCTTCACTCACATGTCTAAGTGTGATAGCATGGTTGGAACTAATCAGGTGGCTTTCTTTTCTTTACAGAGCCTCTCTAGATAGCAAGCTTGGCTTCTTCATAGCATGACTATCTCAGAAAAACTGCACTTCTTACATGGCAGCTGGCTTCCCCCAGAGGGAACATTCTAACAGACACAGGCGACAGCTGAAGGTCTCTAGTGGACGAGTCTTTAAAAATCCCAGAATGTCTTTCCCAGCTGCATGCTTTTGATCAAGGGTGTGTGAGATTCCTAGGCTTGAGGAACAGAGTAGATGATGGTTGGACTTAAGCTATTCTGCCAGAACTGCATTGAAGATATCCTCCTGTCAGGGGAAGTGGCACCAGCTGTAAGAGTCTAAGTCGGGCTGCCTCAGTGGGGGACTGAGAAATGAACAGGAGATAAAACAGGAGCTCCCATGTCAGATGTGTGCTATAGGGAAGGCCCCTCAGCATCCTTCAGAGATTCCAGCAAGCTAACCAGAGGAGCAGCAACAACCAGCCTAACATCAAACCTGACTTTTGTCCCCTTGTCTATGTCACTGTTATGTACAGGTGAGCCAGCACCTAGGTGGGAGAGGTGCAGACCATGCCTTTTCCCTCTTCTCAAGTTTTATGTCAAAACTTAGTGCATGATTTCTGTATACTCATTTTAAGTTAAAAAGTTATAATGATTGTGTGTGTAAGTATATGTATATGTGTGTTTGTGTGTGTGTCTGTATATATATATATATTTTTTTTCTTTTTTTTTTTCCCCCCTTCACTCTGACTTTTTCAGTTCGCATAACTGAATAAGGTCAGATAAGAGGGTTTAGCTCCTAGTGTAGTTATGAGTCTGGATTTAGGGAATGACTTAACCTCTGGAACTGGCTGACATTTTGGGCAGGCTTTATTTTGCAGGGTGTGTGGGAGGAGACATGTGCAGAGAAATGTTTAAGAGGAGGAATGATGTCGTGGAGACACAGGCTCTATGTGGGGATGAAGAGAGAAGAGGCCGGGTGGAGGACACACTTCCAGTCCCTGATTCTAAGCCTTCCTGAGGCTCAGCCTCACTTTCTGACTTTGACCCCCATGAGATAATAATACATCTTTAAATGCAGCCTATCTTTCTCCTCAGCTACATGATAATAATGACAATTAGAAACACGTTGAACAAGACCTCAGGTTGTCTATTCGAAATTTCTGACACACATTTCTCTAAAGATATATTTGGTTTGAGGCCAACCTACTGCTTGAAAGCAGCTTCTCTGAAAGGGATATGATGTGGCCAAATTCCTGCTGCATCAATGATCATATAATATCTATAGGAATGGAAAAATGTCATTTTTTTATTCCCATAAATTATACCTATCAGAAACTGTTCTTTTTCTTTTTCCCTTCCGCTTTTAGGCCCCATCTGTGATTCAAATGAACCAAAATCTATGAAAGATAAATTCTTATATTTAATGTGCTTGTGCTAGCCAATCAAGGAGCTGAGGGGAAAAAAATAGAATATATCATTGATATAAGAAAATCAATCTCCCAACACTCTAAGCTGTTTTCCTTGTTTCTTTCTATTTGTTCCCATTTGCCATTACCTGTTGACTTCCAAGGGCAGTGCTGGTATTTATCTTTTGATGAGGTTACTTTATTTTAGACCCAGACACTGGAACAAACCATTATTCACTAATAAGTATCATTTATTTTCATTTGGGCTCTTGGGTTCTTACTAGGTGAAAGCTTATTTATATTGAAATAATAAATACACTTGAGGACTGGTATATTGCAAAGAATTTTTTTTCTTGGTGTTCTTGACATGAAAACATTTATAAGAGCATGCGACTCCTGGATTTGATTTTCCCTACTGCTGCTCATGGGTGACCTTGGACAATTATCTCTCAGCTTGCCATGATTGTGTCAGTTGAACTCCCGAAACAGCTAGAAGCTTCTGAGCCTTGGAGCTCTTAGATTGAAGGTGGTAAGTCTAAGCAACAAAGCCTGCATTGTGCTTCCATTTAATGGTAATGAGGATGTTGGTACTATTGACCATTTTGGATGTTAAAAAGAGCATATTCTTATATATTTAACTGGCTTTGAGTTCTCTTTTAGGACAGAAGCTCAGTCCTAAATGAATGGTGCATGCTCTTCACAATATTAAATATGCACTAATTCATGTCAAGTAAATAGGACATAAGAAATAAGAGATTGTTTTTGAAGAGCCAGTAATTTCAAATAAGTGAATAATAAATTAATGAATTCATTTGATTGGCAGGCATTTGATGGACAAATCACTGATTAAGGTTTTGCATCTCAGACAGAATTTTGGAACTGTGTACATGCTTTGCCTTGAGTTTGCCATCTGAAAAATAGGCCTACACATTGCAAAGATTATATATGTTTACAAGTCTAAGAGAGTTGTTACATGAATATAGACTGATCTGTTGCTATCTTGCCCCATACAGATTTTTATAGTAAATCACATAATTAGTGAAAATTAATAGAAAATGAATTTATTTGTGAGATTTCTATCTTTGTATCATCTGTCTTCCCCATGCTTGCTTAGCACTCCATTCATTTTGAATGAATGCGGATAATAGAAGCAGGCAGGATAGAATAAGAAGTAGCTAATATCCTAAATTTATTAAAATTATGAAAAATTATAGTTCTATTCCTGGTGATTTTATTATAATGGAACGAAAGATACAGTTCCTTCTTTTAAATAGGGGAGAGGAGAGTCCCCCAAATATTTTATGTCTTTCTCTCGCCTATTGTTTTTAATTTTGTCTATAATTTACATCCTGAGAATTCCTAAATTATAATTCTTTCTAAAACGAACAAAAGAAAGAAGTCTTTGGAAAATCCAGGTGTTTACCACAGCTCGCAACATGAGCATGGATAGAAGTTAGTGCATCCAATAAAGATTAATCTATTATGACTCAGAAAGTTTTTTTTTAATCAAAATTTATTGGGGTGACAATGAGTAGTAAAATTACATAGGTTTCAAGTGTACAATTCTGTAATACATCATCTATATGTCACATTGTGTGCTCCCCACCCAGAGTCAGTTCTCCTTCCATCACCATATATTTGATCCCCTTTACCCTGTTCTACTCTCCCCCTCCCCGTTCCCCCCTTACCCTCTGGTGACCACTGAAAGACTAAGAGAGGGAGGCTAGTATCCTAAGATATATGATTGGCTATTTTCATTGTGTTTGAGTATCGTTCAGGGAAAGTCAATTAAATACCTCCCAAATGTGTGACATCTTAAAATCTATTTGAGAAATATGTTTTTGCAAGTAATTTGATCAATACATTAACATGTATTTAGTTTACTTGTGCCTTTCAAAATTGTGGTTTTGAGGTACTTAGTAAGGAGGAATCATAATTACATCTTTATATTTAATGAACAGTGATATTTTACAGAAGGCTTTATTATAACTGGGTTTTCAGTTACATATGATAGGTTTTATTATGTGATTTAAAAAATTCTGCATTTAATTTTTTTATTAGCAACTTAATCTCTTAATTCAAGCCTGGATATTCAATTGTATTTAAAATTGAATCTCTGAGAATGTTTTATTTGAAAACTTGGCTTTCTTCCTTTTGTGCCTCTAATTATTATTTCTTCGCTTGAAATTCTATTTACACAGTAGAATGTAAGAGACTGTGGATTAACAAAATTTTGAAACCTGGCACAGAATTGTTTCAGGAGGATTTGAAGCAAGAAAATAATTTGTTCTTCTGGTTTAGAAGATGAGGAAAAGTGCAAAAACTGGGAAGTCTATGCAGCCTAGGTTGGTGAGTCAGTTATATGATTCAGTTGGTGAAAGAAAAAATTATCAGGTGCCAATAACATTTCCCAAAGTATGATCTGTGGGGCACCAGTCCTGCAAAATACTTTGAGAAAAAAAATTCTGTTGTGTTGTGGCCATATTAGAAAACGCTGATAATGTATCTCTTTTCTAGAGATTCATGAGTTCTTAATCATATTAATTGTTCTGAAAAGTTTAACAAAAAAAATACTATGCATATAAAATTTATTTCCTAAACCTCTTTGAAATATACCTTAAATATACCTATTAACATCTTATAGAATAATTCCTAGGAATCACTATCCTAGTATACAGTAGGAGGGGTCAGCAGCACACAGCTCTCTATTTTACTGAACAACTTTGAAATTACAGAGAGAGGCAGACAGAATATCTCTACAGAGATGTAGATGTATAGACATCTGTATATCCATACACACAGAGAGATAAAGGTACGGATAGGTAATACTGAGATTTTTTAAAAAACTTAGTCATTTTCTTTAAAGGAGTTTGAGAGCTTTTAGAAATGAGTTTATTTGGTTAATATTGGCAATAACAATAATAAAATAGCTAACATTAGTATTTGTGCCTGCCTTATTGGTGATGTTCTGAATTTATTAACTCTCACCCGCATTTTCAATGTCAGAAGCAAATCTGAGAGTTTCTGTACCTTGCTCAAAGTCACTTGCTGTTAATGGTGGGGGCAGGCTCTGAGCTAAGGCTGCCTTTCCCACAGCTGTGGGTTGTTAAAACACCACAGCCCTTCCAGCTGCTGAGCTTTGGTGCCTCTCTCAGGTAGCCTGAGAGGGAGGAGGGATTCGATCGATAACTGAGGTGAGGCATGGTCCAAGAGCATGGGCGAAAACGGGAAATTTAAATAAGCACGGAATAGATAAAGAATATACGAGCATATGATCTAAGACTGACTGCAAAGTTATATTTTAGAGAAAGACTCATTTGTTGGTTGGAAGGGTAGCTGTGACTACAAGTAATTGCATGGGATTACAAGCAATTTGACAGAGCGCTATGGTTTTTGAAGCAAAGTCATTATTCCCAGCTCAAGATAGAAAAGCATGCGTAAAAGCTCCTTGGCCGTGTTCTCCAGCTTGAAGATGGTGAAGGGAGAGGAGAGCAGAGGGTATGTCAGTATTCTCTCACGTTTGTGTGTAGTCCAGATGTATATATTGGACTGAATATATTAGAGGAGTTGAGACTGAGTTCATAGCAAGTATCCTCTAAAGTGACTGCTCTTATCATTAGAAACTCAAATGTTATAGCTTGCATGTCTCGGCCTCGTAAAATTTAACGAATGTATTTCCCTCCAACAATTTTGCAAGAGTAGTGTTTTATGATAACGCAAGGGTATCTCATTTTCTGATGGGTCCAGTCACTGAACTGGGTGGGTTGTTGGATATACACCTAGTCCTCAGTTTCACTTTTCTGTCATTTATCAACATTTGTTGGACCTTTTCATTTTCCCAAATAGTTTCACATTGTGTTCTGGAATTTTGAGATATTGGTTTCTCTTAATGGCTTTCTATGATGGACATAGTTAAAAAAAGATGGGGGAGAGCCTTGATATATTGTATTTTCTATGGTATGCTAATTTTCAAGGAAGGACATACAGGAGGAGCCACTAGCAGTGTGGGTGGCCTGAATTAGGGATGTACTGTCAGTGTATAATACGCCTTAGATGTCAAACACAGTACAAAAACAGTAAAATGTCTCATTAATAACTTTTATACGGATTACTTGTTGAAACTCTAACAATTTAAATATATTGAGCTATGTAAGATAAATTATTTCATTTAACTCTAGTTTCTTTTGACTTTTTAAAAATCTAGTTACAAAAAAATTTTAAATTGTTCCTGTGGCTTGTATTTCTCCTGGAGAGTGCTGCTTAGAAATTATTATATTTACTCAATGAGTTTAAATATGTCTTAATTGGGTTTAACTTTGAAGCTTGAATGGTTTGAGATTTAGACTAAATGAATCTAATGTATGATTAAAGAGGAAATTCTGAAGTATGATGAAAAAGAATCCCAGTTGTGTATATACTGAGCTCCAAACTCATTCATTTCTATATATTAAATATGTACAGATTTTTGTATGCCAATCATACATTAATTAAGTAGTTTTAAAAAATGAAAAGAATCCCAGTTTTATCTATCTATAGCTACCTAGGAAGTAATACATGTGTGTACGTGTGGTTGAAAGATCAGAATATATGACAATCCTAGCTTACTTAATTCAAGATCTTCCTTTAAAATAACCTACTTCTATAATAGAGTCATTTTTGTATCACACTTAAACCAACCATAACTAAAACATTGCCATCTTGATTCTCTTATTTTCACAAGAATTCATGTGAATTTAGCAAGGGTAACTAAGTTCCACTATCTCTGTAACATTTTGCTTGTACACATATTTCTTTCTTTCTTTCTTTCTTTCTTTCTTTCTTTCTTTCTTTCTTTCTTTCTTTTTTTTTTTTTAACTAGTGTGGTCAGACCCAAAAGTGTACCTTGTGATGCTTCTATGTGAGTGGCCTGCTATGCTTCTGACAGTGAGTTTACAGAAGTATCAAAACAGGAACTCCTACATTTTGTTTAACTAATGTCTCGTGTTTGAAATCCCTAAAATATTTTTATTGCCATATAAACATAAAGTTTTAAATTTTCCTAGTTGAATATGTGTATATATGTATATATATATATATATATATATATGTGTGTGTGTGTGTATATATATATATATATATATATATATATATATATATATATATATATATATACTGGGGGTGCCAAAAAAATGTATACTCACAACTTGTATTCATCTTTTGTTATTGGTATATATTACTAGAATTTTAATACAGTTTTTTCTTTTCTTAAAATGTATATACATTTTGTTGGCACCCTCTGTGTTTGTGTGTGTGTGTGTGTGTGTGTGTGTATAAATTTTATATATATTTTTGAGAGAGAGAGAAAGAGAGAGAGATTATTTCTAGTTTTTTTTTTAGTAAATCACAAAACAAAGTACTATTAATAGCCAGATAACAAAAATTTTGCATTTTCCTCCAAATACACATGCTAGATTTCAGGTCAATATAAGTTTTTTTTTTTCTTTCATCTTTATCTTTGTCCTGCTTTACTGTTTCTGTGATGGGATCGTTTTTATTTACTAAGAATAAACCCCTAAGAATGTGATTTAAATTCTATAGAACTTCAAAAAATATCTTTAAATATAATATTTTAATATAGGCACATTATTTTCAATTATCAAAGTACGCACCAGAAGGAAATAATTAGAATGCCTTGTGTTACTATTCAATTCTGTCTCCAACATATTAGACAAGTGTGAAAAATAGGCCACATAACCACGACAGAAAGGCCCCAGTTACATCCGTTGGTGTTATTCTCAGGTCACATGACACCTTTATACGGTGTGGTTCAGTTCAGTCTGATTGAACCAGAACAGGTTTCCTTGAAAGATTCACATCAAGTGGCCCAAGTGACCTATTTTGTTTTCCATTTTATGTCTACGGCTTTTTATTTGAAATACTATACCTTGGAATATGAAAGTGATTGGCATGGCTGGACATGACCTAACCTATTTCTCCTCCCTGTTCTTAGCCTTGTCACTCCAGACTCCAAACTAGTTTCTCCAGCCCTGAAAAAAAGAGAGGAGCTGCTGGAAAACAAGGGTGTCACACTCGCGGGCCCTCTCCTCTGTCGCGTGTCTTCTGTTTGGCATCCATATAAGGGTTTCTGAACTCTCAGTGCAATTTATTATTCTTCAGCATATATTTCCCCAGCCAGCCAGTAGTAAATTATGATGAGCCTTGTGCTGAATCTTTTCCATATTTCATTTTTAATTTTTAATTTTATTTATTTATTTATTTTCTGAAGGACTGAATGACAAACTTCATTAGAAACGCTCCTCGTTTATCAGTCAAATTTACATTCTAGTGGAGGGAGGCAGTGCCTCTGGGGCTCTGGCACGCATATTTTATTTTTTAAAAACTCCTCACAGAAGTCTTAAGAGGTAGACAACTTGTCTAAGGGCATGCCGGTGGTAACACTCTTGGTTACAAGTGATAGAAAGCACACTTAAATTTTATGCAAGAACAAAACTAAAGTGGCGATTGATTGACGTACATAATAAAAAATATAGGGGTCACTGCTGGCTTTAGATAGGGCTTGATTCAAGGAGCCCAACTGATGCTCATTATTAGGACTTTGTTTCTCTTTGTTGCCCGTCACTGCTTTCTCATTTGTTGACTCCGTTCTCGGGCAGACTGTCCATTCTGTGGTGGACAGATGGACTGTGACAGTACCCTCAGTGGAAGTGAAAACCTCCATTTCAAGCAGTTTCCAGAAAAAGTCCTGAGGCTGCCTCTGATTTGACCAGTGACAGTCAGATAGCCATGTCTGATGTTCATAGGCTAGAAAAGGCTGAGAGGGCTAGGTTTGAGTCACTGGAGTTGAGGTCAGGTAAGCCCCTTCCCCCAAACACAGGACTTAGACTAAAGGTGGACTGATCTCCTAAGCAAAACAAGGAAACTGTTACTGGAAGAATGGAGAATTAACAAGGTGTGTGTGTGTGTGGGGGGGGCAGGCAGTAATTACAGATGTGCACTGGGGAGGCCAACCAAGATCTGAACCAAGGTTGTTTATCATTATCATTATTGTTATTATGCCCAAGCTCATGGTAGCCATACTAAACTATTGGGTTGTCGGAAAAGTCACGACAAATTTTTGCAATGAAAAACAGAAAAAATACGTCATGACTTTTCTGACAACCCAATATATGGCTTCCAAATTCACATGGCCGCTTCTATAAAATCTCTTGCCCACTGTCTAACACTGCTCCCTTCTCACTAAAAAAACAGCATGCCCATGGTCCCAATCATTCCTTTCAGCACATTAATATGCATTTTTGGAGTTGATCTCTATTTTTTAACTTCACAATAAAATAACGAGCTTCTTGTGAGTAAGTATCATCCTCTCTTCCCCTTTTGGAAGAGGAACATGTTGACCAATGTGAGTCTCAGCACAGAGATCCTTCATGTACACAATGGTTTGTTTTCTGCTTCCTAATTTGGCAAGTACATCTTGACTTGAAAAGAACGAGAACAGTTTCTTTTCTAACAATTCAACAGACAAGCATCCTTAGTCTTCGTAGGATACCACACTCTGAACAACTGCTCAGATGTTTAATATCCAAGACTACATTCTCAGAAATCACGTGTTATTCTTAGGAAAATGATGATGTCTTTTGACTTTTATGCACAAGTCCCCATCTTGTACATACTTGCTAGGCACATCTGTGCCTTTTAAAACAGAGAATACATTATGGATTTGTGAAATAGAATAGCCTGGTGTCTCTGTGTGTAGAGGGAAGCAGGAAAGTTTGGATCCAGACAGGCTTGGATTCCAGTCTTGATAGCTATGTGGACTTGAACCACCTCAATTGAACAATCTCACTGAGCCTTAGTTTTCAAAATTGGAAGGGATGTGCACTATTATTTTTATAAAATAACATATATGACATGCCTAACATAGAGCACAATGCATGTAGCTGCTCAACAAGAAATGGCTCCGTCTTTTCCTTTCTCTCCCCTTCCTTTTCCTTGCTGTGTAATTGTTATGGTCAAATAAGGCAAAACCTATATTTTGGCATACTTGCTTATCCCTTCCAGCCTCTGTGGGGGACAGCAAAACATGACTTGCACTATCATTATGGCGCATGAGCCTGATGCTCTCTCAGGAGATCAAACTAGTACATTGCTGTTGCCATACTTGTGTCAACATCCGTTACCTTGCTTAGTTAGGGGTCATGTTGACGGCAACCTCACTTGATTAGTGTTCCTGGCCATTGTTTTTTTCAATGTGAATTATTGACCTCCTCTGTGAATACCACCTTGAAAGAGATTTTGCTCAAATCACTTGGGTGAACATTTATTGAGCACCTGCTCCCTGGAGTCAGTCTGCGTTGGCACACACCCCAGCTCTGCCCCTTACTGAGTCTATATCTTGAACAAGTGATTAACCTTCATCATCTGTAAAAGGCAAGGATCATAGGGCCTACCCACTGGGTGGTTGTGAGGATTTAAAGAGTTAGTCATGTCCAGTGTTTTGAGCAAGACTCAATAGAAGTGAACACTTAGCTATCATTATAAAGTGTAGTATGAAGATGAGCAAAAATTTATCTTTACTCCCTAAGTTTTCCCATGTAATAGCAGAGGGAAAGAGACATACCCCTAAGTAACTCTTTTTTGATCTAAACTGTTTTGTGCTGAAACAGAGGAAGAGGGGATTCCAAAAACGGTAGAGAACAAAATTAATTTTCACTTGAATTAACCTGGTCTACCCGTGATACAGTGACCTCTTTCTGCTGTTGAAGGATCCATAGAAAGGGACCTTGTTATCTACCTATTTCACAGGAGTTACTCTGTAGCTCCTAGTCTTGAACTGTGTGACCTTTTATTTAACTCCAGTATAACGGTTGGTTCCTCTTTGTCAGGATCTGGTAGGTACTTGGGCACTTGTTGGATTGAGTTAATTTAAAAAAACATATTTAACAAAGCATAAACAAGAACATTTTGAGTTCAGTAAGCTAGACAGGTTGTGTTAATTTATGGGGTATACAAAACCAACTCTTTTGCAAGGAGACCCTCATGGGTCTAGATGGCTACACACTTTTTTTTTCTGTTTTGGAGCTGAACTATTAAAAGAATAAGCAGTAGTTGTTTCTGAGAGAGTAGCAGCAAAGTATTATTGTTGAATTTTCAGATAGAATTTTTTTTAATTGCTAAGGGCATTGCTAAGAAAATGCTATGACATTATTTACATATGGGCAAAATAGCATAAGCTTAAGTCGGGTAACCCGACTTCAAATTGGGTCCATCCACTTTTCATCCTTGAAGATTTTGATAAGGTGCTTAAGTTTTTTGAGCCTCCAAAACTTCTTCACTTGCTGTGAAAAATAAATAGTATTATGCACATAAAGGACTTAGCCAGTGTCTAGCACATAGCAAGTGCACAATAAGTGGAAGCCATAATAGTGATAGTCACTTATTGCTTGGGACGACCATGTTCATATTGTGTATCAATTCAGAAATGATTTTCTCTGTAGGTTGATTAGACACCTTTTGGTCCTGAGAACACAGAATGTTTGTCCAGAAAGGGCAGTTTCCCCTAATGTATTTCTAACTGGCTCTGAAAATTACAAAATAACTTAAATACTATGAGGAGATAGTTCCATCTACTCAATATTTATTTCAAATATGGGATAAGCCCAGTTTAGGAGAAGAATGTATGGAATACAGGGGACCCAGTCATGTCTTCTCTTATTGCCAGGCTTCTTTTTTATGCTTTGGTATTAAGTTTTACCTTTTTTTTTTTGTCCTTCTCCAGTACATGACTGTTAACAAAAACAAAAAGAGTATAATCCATGAGTTAAGAAAAAATCTAGAGCCATACTTCCAGTGTGACATTGGGCCAGTCATTTCAATTTAATGTACCTCAATTTCCTCATCTAGAAAACCAAGATAATAATGGTATCTAATTTTTAGAGTTGTTGCAGGTACTAAATCAATTAATGGACATCAAGCCCCCCAAATAGCACTTGGCACATAGCAAGTGTCATATATGTGTTGACAATTATTTGTACACTTTCTTTTGAATATATTGCTTTCTACCCCTCCATGTACCCCTCATGTTTTTGTACTGCCTTCACAATTTTTCCTTACAGTATTTTCTTAGAGTAAACACAGTTTTTATTTAGCTTTATGTTGAGAATTTATAGACATAGAATCATGAATTTTATGTGCTTTGTGTATTGTCATAATGTTACATGAAATAAATATATAACCATACAAAACCAGTTTTCCATATATCACCATAAGTCCCCTCGCATACTGCCAGTATTGCTACATTTATTTAGTTTTGTGTCATTTGCTTGGAGGTTCAAATTTACCTAGAATTACATGTTCTTAATATTATGCAAAACTAGGTATGTATATTGAGAGAGAGATGCAATAAATGAAGCCATATTGATTATAACCATTCTTATTAAAGTCAGCCTATGTTCATATAGTTTCAGAAGTAATTTCACTAGATTTATTAGACACTTTTGGTCCTGAAAACATGGAACATTTGTCCATGAAAGACAGTTCATATGCAGAATTCATACATCCTCATGTATGTATAAGTATGCATATGCATACACACACACGTGCGTGTGTGTGTGTGNGAGAGAGAGAGAGAGAGAGAGAGAGAGAGAGAGAGAGAGAGAGAGAGAGAGAGAGAAAGCTTTAGTGTGGCCTCAAAGAAATAGAACTAGTGAAGAAATTATGGTGTGCTTTTCTTTGTAACATTTCATTATTCATATATGAAGTTTAGTATCTGTGTCTATATGAGGAGCTTTAGCAATGGCCTTGAAAGAACTCTCTAATGGTGATAAGGTACAGATTTATCCTCTTAAATAGTTAGCACTATGTTATCCCATCTGACCTTATGGAAATGCCAAGTAATTTTCTAGAAATAGAACTGTAAAACGGTCACCTCTTAGAACGACAGCTGTCTTTGTCAAGGATCTGCTAATCATTTATATTTCTCAGTAGAAATCAATAGCTAACTATTGTTTAATTGGTGAATATAGTGTGACCTAATCATCTATGACGTCCTTCCAAGAGGGTCATCCCTTGGGATAACAGGAAGGAGCCTGAGGAATAAGGAATTAATTGCAGAAAGATAATGAACATGGTTTCAATCAGGCTGAAGGGGAGAGGTGATGGGATAGAGAATTTAAATCTCAAGGTTCTGATTTATCTACTTTATTATTAATTAGAACAAAACATTAATCAAGGACAATATCAAACTAGGTACTGTACAAAAGACACAGACTAAGCTTATTAGTAGTGTCAGAAAGAGACAAACTGGAAAATGAAATCTAAGTGGGAGAAGCTCCATGTAGTGAATATAAAGGTTGGAGATGCTTTCAAGTTCCTTCTTTTCCATAAGTACTGCCTTCCCCTCATCCTTGATCTGAGTGGAGGTTCACAACTTTATGTCAGAAAACAGAGGTAGGAATTGTCTCCCCCAAATGCCTTTAATTTGTTCATGTTAAAAAAACAAAACAAGTAAATAGATAAACAAAAACAGGAAAAAACCAAAACAAAACAATCCTCTGATGTTACCATTTCCTTTTTAGCCATGTGGGTACATGCACGCAATTCATGCTGCCACTTAATAGATATTGTCACTCGATAGCTGTGGAATCTTAGGCAAAGTATGTAATCTCTCTAGACCTTAGGTTCCTAATAAGAAAATGATGCTATCAATGCCTACCTCATAGGTTTACTTTTTCTTTTATTGTGGTAAGATAATTTATCATGAGATCTACCCTCTTAAATTTTTAAGTGTACAATGCAGTATCATTAACTACAGACACAATGCTGTATAGCAGATTTCCAGAACTTATTTATCTTGTGAATTTGAAACTTCATGCCTGTTGATTAGCACCTACCCATTCCCGCCCCCCTCAGCCCCTCGTATGCACCATCCTACTCTCTACCTCTCTAAGTTTGACTATTTTAGACACTCCGTATAGATGGAATCATGCAGTATTTATTCATGACTAGCTACTTCACTTAGCATGATGTCTAAAAAATTCATCAATGTTGTTGACTACAGCAGAATTTTCTTCCTCTTTGAGGCTGAATAATATTCCATTGTATGTATGTTTCATGCTTTCTTTAGCCATTCATCCGTTGGTGGACATTAAGGTTGTTTCCACATCTCTTGAATTGTGCTGTAGTGAACATTAGAGTGCTAGTATTTTTTCAAAATCCTGGTTTCAATTCTTTTGGATTTATACCCAGAAGTGGAATAGCTGGATCATATAGTAATTCTATTTTAAATTTTTCGAGATACCCCCATACTGCTTTCCACAATAGCTGCACCAGTTTACATTCCCACTGACAGTGCAAAAGGGTTCCTTTTTCTCCACACCCTTGCCAGCTTTTATTATCTCTTGTCTTTTTGATGATGGCCATTGTAACAGGTATGAAGTAATATCCCATTGTGTTTTTGATTTGCATTTCCCTAATGATTAGGGATGGTGAGCACCTTTTCATGTACCTGTGGCCATTTGTGTGTCTTCTTTGCGTGTATGGGATTGTCATATAAAATTTTTATTATGTTGAAGTACATTCCTTCTATATCTTGTTTTGTAGAGAGTTGTTATCATGAAAGTGTATTGAATTTATCAAATACTTTTTCTGCATTTATTGAAATTATAATGTGACTTTTGTCCTTCATTTTGTTGAGGTGATATATCACATTAATTGATTTGCAAATGTTGAACTGTGCCGCTTCCCAGGGATAAATCCCACTTAATCATGGTGAGTGCTTGCATTTTCTTGAGGATTTTTGCATCTGTATTCATCAGGGATATTGGATTGTAGTTATCTTTTCTTGGGGTGTCTTTATCTGGCTTTGGTATCAGGGTAATGCAGCCTCAAGGATGAGTATGTAGAGAGGAGGTAAAATTTAGCTGAGAAGGTTCTTGAGGTTTCTGAGCAACACAATGCAACTTTCACTTAGAAAGTTATCTCTGATAGTAATAAAGACAATGCATCAAGAGGAGCAATTGGGGGCAGGAGTTGAGATATTTTAGCTATAAACTGGAGCTGGACTGAAGAGTATAGAGGAGGTTTTGAGTTTGGTAAACACTGAGTCATTGGCAAGGTTTTCTAGATAAATGTCAGGGAGTCTGACAGCAGTATCCAGAGGATTAAGCAAGTAAAAATGAGTAGTTTGTGAGAGTATTCTTTTCATTTAAGAAATTTTGTACTCAAAAGAGGCAGAGATGGAGGGAATAGGCTTAAAAATGAGGCTGAATGGAAGAAAGCCTTTTCTTATAGGAGAGACTTGTGATATTTATAGACAAGGAAAAAGATGAGAGGGAATCAGGATGCAAGAGAAAGCTGCTAATTGATGAATATTCCAGAAGTAGAATAAAATCAATAGCATGGATGCCTGGCATGTCTTGGGAAAGATTAAGATCAGATTTTTCTCAAATAAAGGACGTTGAATTAAGATGCTAGTCAGAGTAATCTTATTCACCTCTCCTATTCTATTTTTGTTTCTTTTTTGACAAAGTTGATGTGATGAAATGAGCTTTGAACATATAAGGCAGTTGGGCTCCAAAGTCATATGGATGTGGATAAGAAGGATAAATATGTTTTAGAACTGAAGGAAAGAAACAGTTGGTGTGGATCACGGCTTGTATTCCTCTTGTACTGTCAGCAAGAAACATCAAGTCATGTGTTAAGTCCAATTTCAATTATATAAGCCCTAGGAGGTAGCATTTTTACATGTTCTACCTCTCTGCGATCCTGAATTCCTTTTATATTTTATTAAAGTTACAAGATTTATCTCCCTTATTCTAAGGACACCTCAAGTCTCTTTTATAAAGTAGTGGATAAAGCATGAGTAAATACTGAGAATGTTTCAGAAATAGTCTAGATATGGGAGAGATGGGGTCTTAACACCGATTACTTAAAACTAATAAAAAATTAGAAGAGACACCGTAGGCCTTGGAACATGTTTATATCTGGACATCTGTGTTTAATCTGGACATCTTGAAGTTAAGAACATGGCTTTAGACTCTTGCAGGAGTCTGCCGCACAGCAGTGGTGGGCCTGAGAGAGCATCGAGAATCCGGTGGCACTCATAGCTTTAAAGGTTATTGTGTGTCACAGTTAGCTTTGGCAATTCAATAAGTCAGATTCAGGGTCTCCTAAGACCATGAAATTCTCAGCCCTAATTTGTTCCTCTTTGTGATGAAATTACCCATAATGCTAAAAGATACAATCCCCTCTTGATATGATCAGAAATTGACTAAATCCAAAAGCCAACATAACTGACATGAAGTTTAGCACTGTCCTTTCTAAGAGACTAAACACCAGTATAAGTCTCTAGACGTGGGAAGACACAAGAAAATTATTTTTCATAGCCTCTGATTAAACACAATAAATTAGTTAAGCGCCACCACTGAGATTTGTGCTGTGGAAGTTGCATTCAGAACCCCAGCGAGAGCTTGTTGGACACCTTAAGAAAGGAATAAATTGTATCTGAGAGAATTTTACACTTCAGCAAAGAAATAAAATAGATTACAAGTATTTATGGAGCTATGAGAAGCTATAAATGGGATTCTGTTTGTTCTGAAATTGTAAGGGGAGGGCCTTTATTTTGCAGGGAGGCTTAAGGTGACATGCCAAGGGCTAGAGAGAAAGCTAAGTAGACAATAACATCCTCCAGGTATGCGCCCTTCAGACAAGAGTCTGGCATATTGAAAATCACAGGGGGATCACATCACCCCTTGAATACAGTCATGCTATGTAATTTCTTTTGCTTTCAAACATACCTTCACTGACTTACTACAGTCACTAAATGAGAATAATCCCCTTCCTTCCCCCTTTCCTCCTCTTATCAATAATATCCACGTGGTTCTTTGTAGCTCCCTTTAGTCAGGACTTTGAGTGTCCCCCCTCACCAGACCCATAGTCTTCATTCCCATAACAATGACATGGGAAGACACCCCTTTGTTAACTTTCTATAGGAGTTGAAGTTCCTATTGGGCTGTAATTGGTAACCAGAGCTGAAGGGTTAGCAATTAAGTCCCCCATAAAAATATATGAATAAAAGTGGAGATGTTATGGGCTGAGTTTTTGACCAACTTTCTGCCAGCTCTTGCAATGTTTTATGCAGAGATGCCAGCACATCCAATAAATCTCAGCTGGCTGTTGTCCAGGAGAAATTATCACCATCCCGTTGAAGGATCTCTGGCTCCTTCTTAAGAAAGGGAGGGGAGGGAGAATTGTTCTGGTTCATTCTGAGTTGTGCATTATACATTAAATTAAAATATATGTTTCACCCATTTAGCAGCCTGAATAATAAAAGCTGTATACAGCTGCAACAACTCTGCTCTATGCATTTTAATGACTGATTTGTGAATATACTAGAATTATAGCTGCTATTCAAATATTTTCCTTTTTTTAAGAAGTCACAAATCTCTCCCTTTAAAAATTCACAGACAAACACTTTATAATCTTTTAATAATTTGTACTAAAGGGTTTTAAAGATTAGACTATGTGGAAATTATTTGTTTTAGGACCAGTACATATAATGGGCTTGTCAATATGGCATTCAGATAACTGTCAAAATATTTGGAGTGTCTCCAAAGAAAGGAACCTGACTCGATTTCTGCATTCAAATGAATTCTAAACAGAAGAAGTGATATACAGTTCAAAAGGAAGCATTAGACTATAAAGCACCTTTCCATTTCTCTAAGGAATTGTGGTCTCCTGCTCAAATAGACTTTTAAATGGCTGCTGAGTTTTCAGGCTTCTCAGATGTTCACACTTAAATCAGTTTGAACTAGTTAAGTGGAGTCACAAATAGAATGGCAATTTCTTTTCTTTCCATTTTTAACCAATTGTGAAGAAAGCTAATAAAATTGGGAAATGAACATCTGCAATCTTTAATATGATAACTAGGTCTTGGGAGGGGGAAACAATGCTTTATCGACCTCCAGAGGTTATTTCTCTAAGCATAATGCCACTTTTGGCATAGTGGCTCCACACGTTTTTGTATGATGAACCAAAAACCACCAACCAGAAGCTTTCTCTAAAAAGTTCTAAAAACCAGGAGATTTAGATTTAACTTATCAGAAAAAAAAGATGACATGTTTTGACAAAGGTAATAATCTAATCTCAATTTCTCATAGGAACTTATAAAAATATGATTAACTAAGCAGGCAAAAGTTTAGGATGCTTATTATGATCAATGTAGGAAATTTTCGCTAATTTACCAAGAATTCAGATATCCATTCTTAGGTTGAAAACCCGTCAGTAAAACATGGTGTTCTATGGACTCTTTCACAGAGCAAATGCTTGCTCATTTCGTCCTTATACAACCCCTAGTCTCTTAACACTGTCCCCAAGATCTCATTTTACAAAGCATGGTTTCAAAAAAAGAAAAAAGAAACAGAAAAGAAAAGGAAGGGACATTTGTAGACACTGGGACGCAATCTTTCATTTCAGAATTTTTTTATTTTTATTTTTATTTTCTTTAGTAGTTTGTAGCAGTGATGATTCAAATATATTCCTAAGTAGTTTTTTTTTCATCTGTAGACTGATCTAAATGTCTGTTTATGAAAATTGATTTAGAAAATCCCATTTGGAATTTTTGTTCTAGAGCAGGACTCAGTCAGCTTTTTCTGTAAAGGACCAGAGAGTAAATAATTTGGACGATGGGCGCCCTCTCTGTCACCATCACTCAACGCTGCCATTGTAATGCAAAGAGGACCTTAGACAACAGGCAGACATGTATGTGGCTGGGGGATTTGGCCCATCGCTGCTCTAGAGCAGTGATTCCCAGTTGGTGTTTGTGTGCGATAGGAGGGGACTTTGGGAAATTCATTAGGGGATAGAGGTAAACAGAATACTGGAAATTTTCTTTTTTTTTTCCTATCAAGACTTAACAGGAAAGTTTTTGGCTTTTTTAGCTGAAATAGTAGTTTGGTGGAGGGATCCATGGTTTCATTAAAAATTGCACAAATAATATAAATGAGGGTCAGAAATCACTTCAAATATTATATCGTAAGCATATATAATGTAAAATAGTGATGTCCAATAGAAATACCATACGAGACATATGATGTCAAATTTTCTAGCAGCCACATTAAAAAAAGTAAAAAGAAAGTAAGGTAAAATTAATTTTGATAATATACTTTACTTAATATATTAAAAATATGATTATACTGTTTAATCAATAGTAAAAATCACTAATAGGGTATTTTGCGTTATTTATTTTTTTTGTACAAAGACTTTGAAATCTGGTATATATTTTATGCTTACAGCATATTTCTAATTAGACTAGTCACATTTCTAGTGCTAAGCGGCTGTAGCTAGTGAATACCATATTGGCGAGCACAGGAAATAATCATATAATATGTTATTTATACTCACTGGATTATATTGGGAACGAGTGAAGTAGGACATAGGACAGATTAATGTCCTCTTTCTCCTCCCCTCTAAGTCAGCCTGGCAGCACCTAAATCATCTTCATAACACAGCATTTGGGGACATCACTGACAATCGGGAGAACTGCCATTTAGGATGGAACCTCTCTGCTAGTCTAGCTAGAGACCTTAAGGTGAATTCAGCCCCATAATTGATCATTTCAAATCTCACGACTCATTTCAAACAGTTATTTTCTTTTATTTGCCAACCAGGGGTCAGAAATTCCAAGTCCAGGAAAGATCAGAGACACAGAAATGTGAGAACCCAGCTGGGTGAAGACAGTTGAGAATGACAGTGACAGGACCATCTGTGGTAAATGGCAAGTACGTGCTCTCATCAAAGAATACACATCCCCAAAACTAAATACCGTGTCACCAAATAAAACACATCTGCAAGGTCACTCCTGGCTGTCCTGACCAAACGGCTTGCAGTCTCTGGCCACACACACTAAGATGTATTCCTAATCTAAAATAATGAACATTATTGGATTCAAACAGATCAGCACTTGTCTGATTTCTGCCAATTTGAGGAGGGTCATGTGATTGAACTCCAGCTCACCTCTCTGTCTTCCTGTCTGTTTTTTGGGGGCATCTTGCTCACTTTGACCAGAGAGTCTGTCACCAATTCCCTTCGCTTGCAATTTCTCTAATTTTCTATACCAACCAGAAAAAAATATGCCCCTCTCTGAAGGCTTCTTAATTTCTATGTAATGTTCATAGCCATACAGATCCACAGAGCCAAAACTCAAAGAGTTCCGGAAACTAAAAGCTTTTGGAAGCTCATGTGGTGATAACACCTTTTTTTAAAAAACTAAATTTATTGGGGTGACAATGGTTAGTAAAATTACATAGGTTTCAAATGTACGATTCTGTAATACATCATATAATATACAACACCATGTGCTCACCACCCAGAGTCAGTTCTCCTTTGCTCACCATATATTTGACCCCCTTTTCCCTTTTCTACCATGCTGCCCCCCCCTTACCCTGTGGTAACCACTAAACTGTTGTCTGTGTTTATGGGTTTTTGTTTCTTTGTCTTGTTCCTTTGTTGCTTTCAGTTTTATATCCCACATATGAGTGAAGTCATATGGTTCTAGGCTTTTTCTGTCTGACTTATTTCACTTAGCATAATAATCTCAAGATCCAACCATGTTGTCGCAAATGGCAGTATTCCATCTTTTCTTATGGCAGAATAGTATTCCATTGTGTATATATACTACATCCTCTTTATCCACTCATCTATCAGAGGACACTTTGGTTGTTGCCATGTCTTGGCCACAGTAAATAAAGCTGCAATGAACATCAGAGCACATATATCTTTACGGATAAATGTTTTCAGATATTTTTGGGTATATGTCCAGAAGAAGGATTGCTGGGTTGTACAGTAATGCTATTCTTAATTTTTCTGAAGTTATTTGGCATCAAATCTGACTTTGCTAAATGTGAGTCTCTTGGTTGGTCTTCATTTAGCTAACAATTGTTGAAAATCCATACTGCAGAAGTGTTAATGCTTTTGCATATAGGCACTGTCCTATATCCCTCTGAGGTTTGTGTGCTATATCGTGTTCATACCGCATTATCTTTCTAATATCGGAAAACTTCTGAAACATATCTGGCTCCAATGGTGGACTTGTTAGTGGACCTTTATTACTCCTAGTAAAAGTAATACAAGTAGTAAATAGTTACTTAGCACTAAATATGCTGCAGGTATAATACTTGACATAATTTAACTCCTTCCTTGTGCACAGCTCTATTAGGTATTATTATTACCTCCTTTTATAGATGTGAAAAGTAAGGTATGGTGGAGTTAGGGATCTAGCCCACGGTCACCAGGCACCACTAGGAAAAGCCATCAGTCAAACCTGGGCTTAGAGTCTGGTCTGTACCACGACGCAGAAATGCCTCTGCACATCTTTGTTACGGTTCTTCTTCAGTTGGCATTTAATGAGTGATTGTGTGTCTCCTGGACTGGAATTCTTACTCCTTGAAGGCAGCATTTGTTTCCTTGATGCTCTCTGCCTGGTAAGGGTGAACATAGCAGGAATTACAGCAGAGAATCACCAGGTTTAAAAGAGTTATGGATTTCAGGAACTTACTCTAGATTCTGCAGATTATGTCCCCTTGCATTCAACACATTCTGCTTCCCTCAAGGAGAAAAACAACAACAACAAAAAGCCCAAAAAGCACAGGTGTAACCATTTATGTAGCACTTCTACCACAATGAACTTGAGTTCTGCTTCTGGTTCCCATATTGTAAATGTGACCCTGATCGAGTTCTGCAGGATAAGAGCTCTATGTGTCTTACCTCAGTTTATCCCCTGCAGTTTCTGGGGAGGGCAATTTCTGTTGCTCATTTACAGATGAGAAAACCAACATTTGGAGATGTGTGATCATGTTGCTAAGGAGGTGGTGAAATTGGATTAAAATTTAGGTAATTGGGGTCGGCCGAGTGGCGTGATGGTTGAGAACTCGCTTGGGATGCCAGAGGGCCCCGGTTCGGATCCCACATGTGAGGGCCAGTGACACTGCCCTCCACAGCTAAGATGCTGAACGGCGGCTCAACCTGGAGCTGGGCTGCCGTGGGTCGCCGGCGACGGCGTGGGCTGCAGCCTCTGTGGCGGTGTGTTGCCGTGGGCTGCCGTGTGTTGCCAGCAGCCAGCGTGAGTGGCCAGCAGCCGCAGTGAGCGACAGTCCAGAGGCCGGCGACTGATCTGCCTCGCCAGAGAAGAGCGCAATGATGGTGCCAACTTGGGCCAGTGAAGCAACGTCCTCCACAACTAGACTGAAGAACAAAACGACAGCAACTTGTCTGTTCCCCGTTCCCCAATTCCCCAGCACTGTTCCCATCCCCCAATTCCCCAATTAAAAAAAAAAAAAAAAAAAAATTAGGTAATTGGACCCAGAGCCCACAATCTTCCTTGGTTTCCTTCTTTGCCTCTGGCTTTCTTCTGAGATTACTTTCTAGGGTGCTGCTTGAGTTACGTTTCTAAGATGCAAGTCACTTTCTTCTTCTTCTTCTTTTTTTTCCTTTTAATTAGGGAATCAGGGAAGGGAACAGACAAGTTGCTGTTCTTTTTTTTCTTCAGTCTAGTTGTGGAGGACGTCGCCTCACTGGCCCATGTTGGTATTGTGATCATTGCGCTCTTCCCGGGTGAGGCAGATCAGTCGCCAGCCATTGGCCACTCACAGCGGCTCAAGGCAGCTCACAAAAGCTCACGCCAGCTGCTGGCCAGCCCTACTGCAGCCTACGCTGTCACCGGCGACTCACAGCAGCCCAGCTCCAGGTTGAGCTGTTGTTCACCATCTTAGCTGTAGAGGGCAGTGTCACTGGCCCACATGTGGGATTCAAACCGGGGCCCTGCTGCTCAGAGCTGGCATCCCAAGCCAACTCTTAACCAATGCACCACTCGGCCGGCCTGCAAGTCATGTTCTCACTTCAGTTTTCCTTTCTGCTCACATCTCTTAATGCCAGTTACCTTGGGGGATTTGAGCATCTCTGATTATTCTGTCCTCTCACTATAGAAAATATCCATTAATCCTCATAATGATATTGTGTATTTGTGATATTGGTGTATCCATTTAACAGACCAGGGAATTGAGACTCATATAGGCTTTAAGTAATTTACTCAAATTCACATAGATAATTTTTGGCTGGACCGGGAACCTAAAATCTCACACACTTGGAGCCTACATTATCCTGCCTCTCACTAAATTAGTTTCTATAGTTTCATCACTCCAAGAAAAAAGTTATGATTATTCAAAGAAACACTAAAATAAACCATGGAACTTCTTTTAATTGAACTTCCTACCTACTGACTCAATGAAGAAACATGAACTTAATTGAATATTCTTCTCAGATTCACTAGGACTTGACATAAAGTATTTACTGTGTGCCTCTGTTCAGCCTATACATTTCATTTTCAAAGCCAGAGTCTTTCTCCAATTAATCATATTTATCAGAAAAACATAGCCCAAGCCACTGAAATAAAAACTACATGAAATAAGAGGGCAAAGGTTGAAACAAAAAACATTCTGGACAAAAGCCTTTTGACTACAAATGGATGCAAGATTGGGAATTTTATTTTTCTTCAAAAGTGATTAATCATAGCAATCGCTAGTAAACAGTAATATATATTTGTGTGTCACGTCTTTATGCATTAAAAAAAGATCAGATCAACCCAGCACCAATTCATTTAGTTTGACTGTTGGATTTTTTTCTAAGAACATCAATATAGCTAAAAAAAAAATAAAAAGGAGACTTTGTGAGTACTCTGATTGATTGGAAGTTAAAAAGAAGAGCAGGCTTTTTCCCTTTCCTTGGGCTTAAGTCCTGTAGGGATGTGTCCATATCTTGAAATAAGTCCCTTCAAAGAGAAAGACTCCAGTGCTTCCAACATGCAACCTCAGCGCCTGGGGGCTCCCTGTCACCTCAGGTTGGACGTGTTCAGCGAGCTATGCAGATCATGAAGGTTGGGTAATAAAAGCCCACCACCATCCAACCACGGAAACCCATTGCTCATCTCTGCTACTAATAGAGTTAGAGCTTCGATTTCACACTGCAAAAAGCTCAGATTTATTTTGCTTACTTAAATCTCAAAGCTTGAGTGGCCTTGGATTTCGGAAATGTAAATTCTGCTTCCCTGTAAACTAAACAATAGTTCTATTTATAATACTTGTCATAGTCTTTATACTCCTGGTTTTGCATATAAAATGCTGCAATACATATACCTACTTTAGTGTTTCTAGGAGGGTACGTTTAGCCCACTGATTTATTAGAAAATAGGAAAAAGAGAACCATGCTCACCTAGAGGTCGGGGGAGGTGTTGGAGAACCATTGCCCATTCAACCCACTTATAAATGAGAGATGAAAATCTGTCCTGTTCATTTGTAAATACATGTGGTACCTTTCTTTTTTGTTGAGCTGTTTGACTTGATAGCAGAAACATGCACAGGGTTTTGTTTTAAGACAATTCCATTTCTCAGGATGCCTCCTACCTTTTGTATCTATCATTTAGAAAAACGGTGAATAATAGTAGCTTAGCAGCTAATAGCCAATTCCAGTTCCCATTTTTTTATGTGTGAAAGACAGTTTCTAGGTTAAAATGGTAACAGTTAAATGCAAAAGCTAACCTAACCAGCCACTGGGTGGCACTGTTGCTCCACCTAGTTCTTGGTTAAAGGCCATTTTTCTTATACTAAAAAAAAGAAATTAAGTATGATTACTCCTTAAAGAAAAGTAGCATTGTTTAAACAGGAGAGTTGGATTTCATCTGTTTCTTTGATTCCATCTCTCCACTAAACACCTTTTGACCCAGGAATGACAAGTAGGTTTCAACTCAAGCGCCAGTGTCAACTGTTTGATACTTGCTACCGAGAGCCTTGTGTTGAGAAGGATTCTGATGTCATATCCAAGTCAGTGGGGAGAATGCTATGGATTGATTAACAACGTCTGCTGTGGGTGCAGAGTGCTGGAATGGTGACATACTTGCCTTGCCTGCTTAAGGCTACATTGTGAACTCTATTGCGCTGAGGACCCATGGTAAGAATAAGTTGTACACTCCTATTGGAGCTAGCTAGAGGACATATGAGTGAAATGTGAAATTTGTCAGCGTAGTGACAGGTTATATGTGGAGAGTCAGAATATTGGAGCATATCGTTTATCCTTGATAATCTGAACATGAACTGCCTTATAAGTGTCCTCTTTTCTTGCCTCACCTGACGTGGCCAGATTTTTAAAGATGATGAGAAAATGATATCATTACTACAAGGAGGCTGATAGTTTTTGGTTGGCTGGTGCAGGCCAAACAACAACAACAACAACAACCAAAGATGTCAGAATGTCACAATGTCCGAAACTGCAAAGCCCAAACTATGTACTCAAATTAAGAGTTTAAAAAATGGCTGTTTATTTAATTTCAGATCGATTCTTGTTTTAATATTTATTATGAGGGAGCTATGACTGCCACACAGGTGTGATTCTGAGTCCATGAAAAGTTCTCTAACTCCTCCAGAAAGCTTCTAGTGTTCCTTCACCCTGGGGCATGTATTGAATGGCCTACGCAGCGGTGTTTTCCGTGGTGATGGGAATGAACTACATTTGCACCATCCAGTAAGGGAATCACTAGCCACTTGTAGCTACTGAGGACTTGAAATGTGGCTAATATAATTGAGGAACTGGATTTTTAATTCTTATGTACTTTTAATTAATTTGAATGTGAACAGGAAAATCTGACTCTTAGCTCTTGTATTGGACAGTGAAGTTCTGGCCACTGCAGAACTTATTGATACTGAGGTTTGAAGAATACACAGCCATTAAGCCAGCTGGCCCTCCTGCAAGCACAACAATGCCTGGAAAGGATACTTAGGGATTACTAAGCATTCACTATGTGTATGATGCTGTTTTAAACATTTTACATATTTAATCTTCTCAACCACAAATGAAGAAACACTTTTATCCCCATTTTACAGATGAGGTACTTTCTAGCAAAGTGATAGGTCCCCCCAGCTGGGTTATGTTGGCCCTCTGCACTCGCTGATAATTTAGTTTCCTTTCCAACAGAGATCGTTTAAATGTATATTTATTGCTTATTTGGAAAGGAATTGAGTCTGTGCTTGGAAAGATCAGAGAAGGATGGCGGTGGCAGCCTCAGGTCCAGTCTGCACACAGGTGTCTTCTTTAGAAAGCAGTGTAGTGTCCAGTATGTTCCTTGGGAGACTTCGCTTCCTCCCTCCCCTCAAAATAGCTTATCAAAGTAGTTCCTCTAACCAAACAGAATTCTTTCCTGTGGGTTTTTCTGGCAAGTACAATTTCTTCCAACTCGTTACATTTACAGCGGTGTTCTAACACGCTTAATAGATAAGCATCCTTGGCAACTGCCTACCTGGCTCTGAGGGAAGCACACGGCCAAGGTTCTGTTATAACTGGGGACGGCAAAGCTCTACCCGATGGCAGCGAATCAGGGAAGGCTTCTTGGTAGACAGAATAATGTCCTCCTCACCATGAATATGGACCTGTCCGTGGCAAAAGGAACTTGGTATATGTGATTCAGGTAAAGGTTTTTTGAGGTAGGAAGATTACCCTGGGATATATCTTCTGGTCTAATGGAGTCACAAAGAACCTTATAAGAGAGACGCCCAGGGTCAGAAAGGAGAAGAGAATGTGATGATTGACGAGAGAGAGAGAGAGAGAGAGAGATATGAAGACGTTTTCCTGATGGTTCTTAAGTTTGAGGAAGTGACCAAGAAAAAAGGAATGTAGGTGACACCATTAAGCTGGAAAAGGCAATGAAACAGATTGTCCCTAAGAGCCTATAGACAGACCCATTTGAACTTCACCTTCAGAACTGTGTGGTGATAAATTTGCGTTGTTTTAACTAATGAACTGCAGCAGCAATAGGAAACTAGCTTCTTAGAGAGAGAGAGACTTTTCTTGAACAGTCTTAAAGGATTCGATGAGCATTGTCGGATTAAGGAAGGTGGTCAGCAGTACAACCAGGAAGTTCAAAGGCATGAAACTCCAAAGGAAGCATTGCGTGTGTATCTCAGGCATCCTGCAGTTTAGGGATGTTTCAGGGAAATACGATGCAGAGCTCTGGTGCCGTTCCTGGGACTCCGTGGTGCAGGAAAGTGAGCCTTCTTGCTTTAGGGCTAATCACTAACATTACAAGACCAACACTGGGCCCAGACTTTCCTCTGCTGGACCACACGTGGATCTCAGGAGTCTCCTGTGGCTTTGCTCCATGTATTTTTCTTCCCACAGAGATCAAGAGAAAAACCTATAAATACTTGCTACGGGAAAGGATGAAGGACCCACAGAAAAGGTGGCCATTAAAAATAAGAAGGTAACTTGAAAGAGAGCAAGCTACTTCTGTTACCTTAGATAGAAGTTTTCACTGGCATTAAGAAGTGAGAAGAGAGAAAATTACCCATTTCAAATGGGACAAAGGCTCCTAAAGGAAATCTTTTTGACCCTTATACCGTATCTCATACTTTTGTCACATTTATATATATTATAGCAGAAGAGTAAAAGTGAGGAGTGAAAGAGTGAGGAGTAAAATTAGTCAAGAGTTTTATTCTTAAGGAAAAGCTTTCTTTTTTTTTTTTTACTTTGGGGGAACTTTTGGTAAGTTGTCCGTCTTTGGGGGGAAAAGCGAGTTCTGCAAACCTGGATGCATGAGCCCCAAGTCTTCAGAAACATTTGAAGGGGCTCAAGATGTGGGGGAAGAATGACAGAGAGGAGGCCAAGAGGAAATTGTACACTTCATGACAGGGACTTCTTGACCATAGAGATCATCACGAAAGATGCCTAATGTCATCGAGTATTTCGTGAGGGTCTTGTAGCGCCTGGTGAATGCCCTAAGCTCTTCATCTATGACTTTCGATAGCTGTATTGTGTTTGTACTTCACTTGTGGTCAAGGACTTGGCTGCAATGTCAGCTCTTTCCCCAGCTGGTGGGCCTTTGGCTAATCTGCCCAGCCTCTCTACAAGGGCAGTGGTGATATTCCTGATTATATAGTGTGTTGCTGGGCATTTACTATGGGATAAGCAGCTGAAAGTGCCTCTCCACACGGTAGCCTCAAGGTAGAGATATTTTAAAACCTAAACCACCTGGTAGGTACACAGGCCCGTAAAGATCTGACTGTGCCTGGCTGACCTCATCTAAGACCCTCTCCACTTCCTTCACCATACTCCAATCTCTCTGGGTCTAATTTCTGTTTCATGTGCACACAAACTCATCCCTACAGCAAGAATCGAATGCTGAGGGTTCCTTCTATGTGAATGCTCTTCTCCCAGCTCTTTTCTGAGGCTTTCCCTGAGTGCTGAACTAAAATGCAGTCCCTCCCCACCCCATCGGGACCTTCTATTCCTTTACCCTATATTATTTTCTCCACAGCACCTGCTTCTATCTAAAATTGTCTGCCTGTTTTCTTCTGACACCACCCCCCTTGCCTCAGTTAGGATGTAAGCTCTTCATGAGCTGGGACCTCATGGGGGACCCTGTCTGTCTCATTCAACATGGTAGTGGTATGCTCGGTGTGTAGAACAGTACCTGGCAGTAGACACTCAATTAAAAATCTGCCAGTTGACTGCAGAGCACAAAGCCTGTTGCCCAGACAATAACACCTCTAACTTGTATCTGTGTTTGGGGATCCTATGGACACCAATGGGATGGTGAATTGGGGCCTCCTGGGGGTTGACCAGCACCCCTGCTCAGTGGGCTTCCTCTCTGAGGTCCAGGGAGTAAAGGCCTTTTGTCTCAGCATTAGAGGGCTGTTTGCTTTTACTGGCTGGAATATGTGCTGTCACAGATGATCATTTGAACTTTCACGGTATTCCAGTGCTGATGCAGGTATTTAAGTTAATAGCGAAGGTATAAAGAATATTTACATAGTTCATAAAGGACGCCCTATGCTTCCTGTCTGCATTTTACAGCACCTCATCCCAGTGGAGAGTGGATTCAGTGATGCGCTCAGTTTTATATTATCTCCGGCTCGCACCACAGTCAGATGACCACCCAGGCTTTCAAACTTCTCGGAGCAAATCGCCCGTTGCCACTGATACTAAAATGAAACTTCTTCCTCAAAACCCAATAAATCCCCCAAATGTTATGCAAATTGAAAAACACCCGTGTGTCAAAAGACTGTCAGATAACACCTCTCATTTCCAAGGACTATTTGTAAGCATATAGAAACATCCAGAAAGAAGTAATGGATTGTTCTAGTACACTGTTCTGGCAGCCATTAATAAATCAATATGAAGGGAAGTTCTGAAGGGCAAAATGTTGCTGTCAGTGGGTGTCCGATTTAATTTTGCTCTAAATTAATATTTCGAATATGATAAGTGAGCTGGCAGGAACAGATTTCATGATTAATTCTATGGAGTCAAAAATGCTTTGATGGCACTTTAATAGCTGCTCCACTGATCTAAAAGTGTCTGAAATGGGCTCACGTGGGCAAGCTCACAAATTGCATGATAATGCGGATCCCACCCAAGGAGGAGATTTACTTTTTAGTTTCAAATCTCTGGCGTACCTTGGGATCAACGCGTTTCATCATGCAGACAGAGGCATTTTTATGGCATTGTGAGCCATGGCTGAGTGATACATGTGGCTTGAGTGAGCAGAAAATGCCATTAGAACCTTCCTGGATGTAAGTCCTGCCTCCCTGAAGTCACATCAATCAGCTTACAACGGAGCCACTGCTCCCCTGAAAATGAGGGTCGCTAGGATGAAAAATTCTACTCCAAAAGTACAAGTAAGAGACATGCAAATGGAATTCATCAATGAGAAGCAAGAACGGAACCTGAGTGTTTCCTTTGGGGTCAATACTGACCTACAGTTCAGTTGTTAGCGTGATAAGCCTGTGGTTTTTGGGAATGGGTAGGCTGCCTATAAAATTTTGCATTTGTTAAGTTTATTGAGTGCATGAAAACCCTCAGTTGCAAAATTCTGTTCAACACATCATTCTAAACAACTACCTTTGGTCAAGGATGGCATGAGTTCAGAAACTTCTTTGTCATGCTTGTGTTGTATGTGATGTTCTAGTGCGATCTTCAGTTTAATGGGACTTGGTCCAGGCCATTTAAATCAAAGTGTGAATTGAAGTCATCCTACATTTTAGGCTTTAGGAAACTCGTTTTATCATTGATTTTTTAAAATTTAGGTATTTAAAATTAGCTTTTGTTTTATATCAAAGGATGTGCATATACTTCTAAAGTATTTAGGTATACATATAATTTTATCAAGTACATGCATATAAGTAATTGTTCTAGAAGACATTTTGTGAAAAATAACTATTCCTCCATGCAATTCCCTCAATTATTTTCCACTTTTCAAGGTAACTACTTTCAGTCCATTAACTTCATTCTTTTGGTGATTATCTCCATATTTCTAAATAACATGTATACTGCTATGTTTTCACTTTTAAACATTATCTATTGACATTTCTCTAAAGAAGATCAGCATTTGACCTTCTATTTCATGTCTCTTCTCCAGCCTGCCCTGCCTCCATGGGTGTACATATACACACTCACACACACACACACTCTCACACTCTCACTCACACACACACTCACACACACACACTCACGCACACACTCACACACACATCCACATGCACACACTCACACACTCATGCACACACTTACACATATTCACACACACACTCACACACACATCTCTAATCCTCCTGGCCTCCTGGTACACTTATGTCATAACTTTCCTTAGATCAGTATTAAACATTTACATTATTTGACTATGCAAATTCTATTATCAGCTGAGCAGGGTAATGATAAATTTTCCTTTCTGGCAAATTTTTGTTTCCCTGGAATTGTCTGTTGCTATTTATTTGTTTAGCTCCTTACAAATTCAACTGCAAAATTCTCCGCCCCCCCACCCCACCCAGCCCCACTGTGTACGTTTTTTCTTAACAAAGAAGAAAGCACCGGATAATCTAACCATCTTATTGTGAAAGCAACTTACACCCTGGATCCTTTCTGTGTGCCCATCTAGACTGGTTGCTATCTACGCACCTACTCAGCTGTGGTCTGGGGCGTTCCCTTCATGATTTCCTGGGGACTGATTCCACTTTTCTCTTTTTGAGTTGGACCTTCTGTTCCTTGGACTCCTTGCCTTCCTCTTTCTTGAAATATCCCTTCTTGGAGATGCTCATTTTCTAGTAGGTTTCAGAGAATGATCTCATGAGTAGTGCTTTTAGCTTAAGACTTAGCACTAGTTGTGGAACTCATTTTTCTATCGTACACTTAAGTTTAGTTTATCCAGGTGGTCCTAAATGACAGGAAATCCTCCCACCCCCCCTCACCCCCTTTTTTTTTCTCAGGATTTTAAAGGCATTCAAACTTTGCCATCTAACATACCTGTGGGATATTCAGATGCCATTGTGACTCTGACGTTTAGCAGAGTTCTGTTCATTCTCTTCATGAGGAGGTTTGGAACATCTTCTCTCAGTTCTTGGTATCAAAAATTTCATGATGAGGGCCGGCCGAGTGGCTCAGTTGGTTAAGAGCTCGCTCAACAGTTTGAGCTCTGAGCAACAGCAGTTCGATGCCCAGCCCGAGCTGAGCAGCCGCTGAGCTGCCAACAGGTGGCAGGATGGCTCAGCTTAAAAAAAAAAAATTCATGATGATGTTACAGTGTCTGTTGTCAGTGCCAGTATATCGTTATCCATTGTACTGTCGCTCAGCAGACATTTACAATCTCAAAACTCAAGTCCTTTAATTCTTAAAACTTTTCTTGAAATTTTTTATTTTCTTTCCTCCTTTCTCTGTTCTCTTTTTGCAAAACTCCAAGTATACTGATAATGAGCCCCTTGCCCTAGATTTTAAATTTTCTCATCTTTTCTATGCTATTTTCCCATTTCTTTATCTATTAGTTCTACTATTAACACTTCTGATGTGTCTGATATTTCTGCTGTCCTAGTGATTTTCAAGAGGTCTTCCTTATTTTATGAGTATTTTTATAGCAGCCTGTTATTGTTTCATCTAACAAATATATTCACTTATCTTTCTGAATACATTAATGGATTTTTAATTTTTAAATCCTTCTATGTGATTCTCATAAATTTCTGATGGGAATGAAAAATGGTAAGGCTGATTTGGAAAATTGTTTGGTAGTTTCTTGAAAAATTAAACATACTCTTTTCCATATGATCCAGCAATCACACTTCTTGGTATTTCCCAAAGGAGCTGAAAACATGTCCACACAAAAGCTTGCACATGGATGCTTACAGCAGCTTTATTCATAACTGCAAAACGTGGAAGCAACTAAGATGTCCTTCAGTAGGTGAATGGCTAAATAAACTGTGGTACATCCAGACAATGGAATAGTATTCAGTGATCATAAGAAAGGAGCTATCATGCCCTTAAAATACATGAAGAACTTTACGTGCATATTGCTTATTTAAATTAGCCAAAATGAAAGCCTATGTACTATGTGATTCCAACTATATGACATTCTAGAAAAGGCAAAATTATGGAGACAGTAAAAAGATCAGTGGTGGGCTGGCTGAGAGGAGCATTGGTTAAGAGTTGGCTAGGGACCCAGCTCTGAGCAGCAGGGCCTCCTGGTTCAGATCCCACATGTGGCTGGGATGGTGAACAGCGGTTTGACCTTGAACTGGACTGCTCTGAGTCGCTGGTGAGGGCTGCAGTGGGGCTGGCGGGCAGCTGGCGTGCGCTTTTGTGAGCTGCTGTGAGCTGCTGTGGGCAGCTGTCCAATGGCAGGCGAGCAACTACCTCATCCAGGAAGAGCACAATGATAATACCACCATGGGCCAGTGAAGTGACGTCCTCCACAACTAGACTGAAGAACAAAAGGACAGCCTCTTGTCTGTTCCTCTTCCCCAATTGCCCAATAAAATCTTAAAAATAAATAAATAAAAAAGATCAGTGGTTGTCAATTTTGGAAGTGGAGGAGAGTCGAAGAAACATAGCACAGAGGATTTTTAGGGCAGTGCAAACACTCTGTATGATACCATAATGATGGATACATGTCATTATACATTCGTCCAAACACACAGAATATATACCACCAAGAGTGAACCTAATGAAACTCTGGGTTTTGGTTGGCTACAATGTGTCAATATAGGATCATTAGTTGTAATGCATGTACCACTCTGGTGGGGGATGTTGATAATATGGAAGGTTCTGCATGTATGGGGGTCAGGGGTATATCGGAAGCCTCTGCCTCTACCCATTAAGTTTGCTATGAACCTAAAACTGTTCTAAAAAAAATAAAGTCTTAATTAAAAAAATTAATTAACAGTCTAAAGAAAAAAAATGATATGATGGTTTAATCCCTGTGACTACATAATTAATAACAAATGACTAGCATATCACTGGGATTTTTAATAACAACCAAGAAATTGTTGTGTGAATAAATACCTTTATTCTTTGGTGCTATACTAGTATATATATATATATATATATATATATATATATATATATATATATATATATATATATATATGTTATGTTATATAATGTACTATAATATATATTGTGTTACATATATATGCTATATATACTTTATGTATATTATATTACCTATATGACATTATAATTATATATTAACATAATACCAAGGAATAAAGAGGATAGTAAACACACAAATGTTTCTCATTTAATCATTAATTTAGGTTAATTAAACAATCTAGAGTTAAGAAACAAACTTTTTGTTATTAGTTATTTTGATGTGCACTAACCCAAAGTAATACCAACTCAAGCAGAAAACGCATTTGAGGGCAGGCCGAGTGGCACATTGGTTAAGAGTTGGCTTGGTATGCAGCTCTGAGCGGCAGGGCTGGGGTTCGGATCCCACATGAAGGCCAGTGACGCTGTGCCCTCTACAGCTAAGATGGTGAACAACAGCTTGACCTAGAGCTGGGCTGCCATGAGCTGTGAGCGGCCAGCAGCAGGTGTGAGCTTTCGTAAGTTGTCGTGAGTGGCCGTCTAATGACTGGCGACCAATCTGCCTCAGCCGGGAAGAGCACAATGATAACACCAACATGGGCCAGTGAAGCGATGTCCTCCACAACTAGACTGAAGAACAGAAGGACAGCAACTTGTCTGTTCCTCTTCCTCAATCCCTCAAAGCTGTTTCTTTCTCCCAATTTCCCAAAAAAATCTTAAAAAACAAAAAAAGAAAACGCATTTGACCCATTCAATATGCTACTTTCAGTTCCTCAAATTTCCTTAAGTAATAACCCACTGCATATTCTTTTTCTGTGTTTCTTGTCTATTAGGTGTATCAAAGGTCTTAGAATATGGCAGCTGTAACATGTATATCACATGTAATGAACAGCATTGCTCAATTTCATAGCATAATTTTATAATTCATATCTAACTATTGACACCACAGGTGGACAGATGGTTTGGTAGTGGAATATATGAGAATATACGCTGCAAGCGGATATTAAAAATGGCTCCTTCTCATACAGATTCATTCTACTTAACCACAAAAGAATGCCTATTAATTAGACTTTTGAATCCCATTAAAGAAAAACAAATACCAATACTTAACTGCTCAAATATGACATGATGGAAAATTGCTAACATAATTAGATTTTTAATAGTGTTAATGACTCTTGTATCTTATTAATAAGAATTAAAAGTAATGTAATATTATATGAAGAAAAATTGCCACTGTATGCTCTTCTACACGGAAATATAGCACGATTATGTCTATTTCCACATGAAGGGATTTTAATTTTTATTCCCTTGCAGTTGTAATATAAGTCACACATTCCTTGGCTTAATATATTATCCCTGACATTATGTGACAGAAGGTCCTACAAGTACACCATTTAGGTCTGCAGTCTCATTAGATATCCCAAGTCAAGCATGATGTTGACTCTGGATGTAAAACTATTCATATTAAAGCTTAATATGTCTTTCCCTGCCCTCTTTCTCTACCTTTTTATAGATTATCACTCCTTCAATGCCTTACTTCAACCCCTTTCAATTTTCCCATTTATTAGTCAAATTGCATTCACTGTTTATGCTGTGCAATTTGTCATTTTTGTCAGTGTCTCCCTCTTTAATTATTCCAGGGACATAAAAAGCATGTTTCAGTGTCCAGTGAGTATGTCTCATCAATTAGTTAATAAACCAATATTCATTTAGCATCTTCTTTATGTCCATCATGTTGAAGACACGGAGTGTCACAAGAGACATTATTAAGGAAGAACGTGATCTTTGTACTCAGAGAAGGTGTTTATTCCTCAAATTATTGGGTTGGAAAAGTCATGATGCATTTTTGCAATGAAAAACATAGAAAAAATGCATCATGACTTTTCCGACAACCCAATATATAAATGTTTTAGAAAGTTTTCTTTCTTAGAAATTCGAAAGTGCAATATTCATATTTCTATGAATCCCTTCAGCTAGCTAAATTAACCATGCTAGCTGCCACAAAGACAAATAGATGTGGGTTCCCAAACCCAGGCACCGAGCTGAACATCTGAGACGGTAGCCAATATTTGAGATAGATGGCTTGGCAACCAATTTATAAATTCACAAATACATACAGATACAGATTATAAAAGATTCAATGGAATGACTTAGGATTTGACCAAGACAGTATTTTGTTCCCTCTCTCTCTCTCTTTCTTCATTTTAATGTAATTCCATCAGCGTGTAGACCTCTACTACTCAAGTATGGTCCAGGGACCAGCCTCATCGGCATTATGGAAGCTTCCTGGAAGTGCAAAATCCAGAGATTCTCGATCATGACTACAATTTAATAAAATTTCTCAGTTATTTTCGTGCATAGTAATATTTAAGACCCACTGTACTGTGTTTGCTTGGATAAGTCAGAATAGCTACCTGCACTAAGGAAATGGGAGGTGATGGTGATCCTGCTCAGGCCACCTTGAAAGCACATTTTTTATCTGAGATCTGTCATTTAGGCAGTGTTGTTAGGAACTGAAATTTAGGAATAAAGTAATTAACATAATAAAAAAAATGAAAATATGTAGAGTGGTTCTCAACCCTGCTGCACATCTAGAATTGCCTGGGGTGATGCCTGGGTCTCACCTCCAGAGATTCTGATTTAATTTTTCTAGTGAGTTCCTAGGCATCAGGATTTTAAAAAAGTTCTGAGATGATTTTTATGTGCAGCCAGGGTTGAGAGCCATTGGTAAAACATGGGAAATTGTTGCGGGACCTTGGGTTAATCAGTTTGAGGAAGAGGCAACTTATGTGGATGATCATAGGTCAGAATTATTTTGTGTAGCTCGAGGAACCAGGGTTGGACTAGGGAGTTACACTTAATGATTGAAGACCAGTATAAAAATTTGAATAAGAATTTTGAAAATTTGAGCTATAGGAAACAAAAATGGGCATCTTTGCGAACACATAGTGAGTTCAGGTAGAGACTGCGCAGCCAAATGGCTCTCAGGGGCACTAGGCTGCTCATGCATTTAGCACTGGTCTTTGGATCAGTGGCGAACAGCATTGTCAGTCTGCATTGTACTCGAGAAATAATAAATACGTTTAATGAGTACATTCTGTTGGGCCATTTTACATGAATTAGTAAATTTCATTCTGATCACAACTATGAGGACAGATCGTTTGAAACTGAGGCTTAGATAGTTGAAATAAATTATTTGAGATTGCAAGTTAGTGAGTAACAGGACAGGCTTCAAACCGAGGTTTGTCAGACCCCAAAACCTGTGAGTTTAACCTCATACAGACCCTACCATGATGCTCACTGATACTCAATTCTGTTACTGTTAGATGTGCCATGTGACAATCACTATGCCAGTAACCTGAATATCAGACTTAATGGCCGAGGTGTCTTCTCTAAACAAACTGCCATAAACATTAAAGACTATTTTTTTATGATCACTCGTTGAAAACCTAGAAAATAAAACATCTTTGAAAGAACAAGTCTGATGTAAAGGGCCTAGAATCTTAATTTAAATAAATAAATAAATAAATAAATAAATAAATAAATAAATAAATAAATAAATAAATAAACAAACAAAACCAAGTAATAAAACCAGGTAATTTGCAATGCCAACACATTTTATTACAATTCCTTCCCCCCATCTGCTGTGATTGAAAGCATATTTGTTTTTACTCTGTCTTTTTAAAATTGTAATCTGTGTTAGTATTGCAGAACTAATTATGAGTCACCCAAGTGTAACCAAGGAGTGCTGAGGGCTCCTGACACAGGACAAAGGAAATTCATTACGAAACAATGTTGAGCTTATGGTTTCAACAGGTCGTTAGAAATGCTAAGCCAGAGAACACCACAGACTGAGCTGATACCAAATCTAATAGATTATCAGTCCTAGGGTCCTGAACATGTGGCCAGTATTGAGCCCTTAACCCACAAGTAGAAAGTCAGCTGATTTCTACAACTGGAGTCTAGGATACACCAGCCTTTTCCTGTATCTCAAGGTACCACACTCAGTGTGCATGTTAAGAAGCGTAGCAGAGTGGGAAGTTTTAGTTTTCAGCTCAAGGAGACATACTTTAAGTTTGAACCCAAGTTATCACCTCGACTGAGTTTTCTCTGCAACAGGACACTGGGCTGGCTTTGGGCAGCCTTTTATATATGAGAACTTTTTAGGAACAGGCAGGGTGTAAAGATCTGTCATCAAAAGGTCAGTATATCAATGTTGTATTCCAGTAACTCCAGGTACCCTTATTCAGAGAGCATTGCATGGACAACCATTACCGTAGGGAACTTGCTTGGGTAAATGAGGGGATCGGAGGGCATTGGTTTCAGCATCATTTTCTTAAAAAATGATTTCTTCCTAACAGTCCAGTACCACCAACACTAAGTTGCAGAGGCAAGGAAAGCAGTAAACTTTTACTGTAAAGAGCCAGATAGCAAATGTTTTAGACATTGTTGGTCATGTATATAGTCTCTGTTTCAGACACCCAGCTCTGGTAGCGGCTATAGGCTATGTGCAAACTCAAGGGCATGGCTGTCTTCCAATAGGAGTTTCTTTATGGATAATGGATTTCTGATTTCTAATCATTTTTATGTGGTATGGAATATTCTTCTTTTGATTTTCTCTCCCAACCATTTAATATGTAAACACCATTCTCAGTTCCCAGGCGGAACAAAACGAGTTGGCTGGCTGGGTTTGTCCCAGGTTCCACTGGTTTACTATATCTACTACTTTCCTAATCTTTGGCTCCTAGATAAGAAGTGGAATTCTGAATGTAACCCTTTAGATTGATTGATTGATTGATTGATTTGTTTGTTTATATTAAGCTGTTACCCATATTTCCTTCCAAATAACTTATGAGATAAGAATTTGTGGTCAAATTATCACCTCCCTTGAGGGTGATCTGGTTTCTATTCCCAGCCAAAGCAATATGACTTATAATGTAATAAATTACTTGGGAGTATGAGAGCTTGAGTCTGAGGCACTCCCTATCCATGCGACTTTGAAAATTTACTTTCTGTTTTTTCATCTTAGATTCCCTATCAACAAAATGGGAATAATGATTACAATAAAGTGAGAAGCAAAGATTCTCTGAGTAGATTCTTTGTCATTTCTGGAGTGTTGTACAAAATATAATTTGTTGCTTTTAAATGTGGAAGTGTTGCTAGTTTACATTTGTTATAATAATTACAGTTCCTCCTTTGGGCTAGGCATTGTTTTAAGGGCTTTACAGCTAATGATCCATGTAATCCTCAGAGCAACCATATGAGATGGGTACTTTTATTATCATCACTTGCATACCTGCATTCCAGGACACAAAGAGGTTGAGTGATTTGCCCATAGTCTCCCAGCTTGTAAGTGGCAGAGGTAGGGTTTGAACCCTGAATTTTTGTTCCTGTGTCCACAGTCTCCAGGGCTGCATTGTCTATTTTATATCATGGTCTACTCATGTGCCACACACTATCCTAACCATTTCACACGTCATGTAATTGAATGCCCCCAAATATATGATGATGTGGACACGGCAGTTTAAGGGTGACGTGTGTGAGCTCTGGGGTTGGGCTTCATGGGCTCAGTTTTCTTATTCCCACCTCTATAACCTTTAACAAGCTACTTTTCTTTAAGTCTGCTTTTACTGAGAATGGTAATAATAACATGTACCTTATTGAGTTTTGTGGCGATCAAATGGAATAATGCACGTGGCATACATTATGTAGTCCTGGTTTACAATTTTATATCTCCTTGTTCACTCAGTTGCTCACGCATTCATTCATTTCTCTCTCACCATCACAGAGACAAATTTTTGAGTGTGTTGGTGGATAGTGGAGTTAATTAAACATTAACATAATGCAAGCCTGTATTCTCTTTCCCAAAGCATGGTATATGAAATATCTGTAAGTGTGGTTAACCTGGTGCCACTCAATTAAGAGTGTGCTGACATGGAGACTGACATAGACTTTGGTTTAAATAGCTAGTTTGATGCTGTGATACATGCCTGAAAAACCAGTGCCAGCATGCATGTCTAAAACAGTATGCTGATTTTGACCTTGACAGACATAGCTCTTGAAAGATATATCTACCTTGAAGTTGCGTACTGAGTATGTTCATACAAGTTTTTACTAATTGACTTATATTTGATGATGTTATTTAAAAAAAAATGAGTTATGTAGCAAGAGCTCAAGCAGCTTGTGTTTTGACAGGGTGTCTAGAAGAAGACAAGTCCTGTAGAATATAGGAAAGCTTAAATGCATTTCTCAACATCTTTCCATAGGTTATCCTTAAGATGGATAGAATTCACTACAACTTAGAAAAACGTTTGGAGTAAAATATTTGGAGGACAGACCTAGGTAGGTAATTAGAGAAGTATTAGCTATGCAATCTAGCAAACAGTGTAGTAATATTTGCACACTTTAATTTGAGTCACATAATGGGAAGTAAACTTAGAAGGATATGATTTATATATCTGAGTTTAAAAAAATAAAGAAACAAAGGAACACAGACACCATAACTTGCCTAAGGCCAAATAGACAGAGAGAAGCAGTAGAACTAGAATCCAAAAATCTCATGTCCTAATCCCAATTGTTTTCTGCTACCATGTGCTGTCTTCTGCATTTACTGATCTCACTTCCTTGGAAGCCTTCAACATTTCAAACAAAAGATCAAGCTAACTATATAAAGTATTATAGTACTTCTTATATAAATAGATCCATGAGATTTATCTTTTTGTCATATTAAAAAAAAGTCTTTATAAGCTATCAAGCAGTTGTCAGCCATTTTTATGAGCTCTGCTTTATCAAAGGAATTCAATCTTATTTTTTACTTTGACTGTCTACTACTTGATAGGAAAGATAGGCTGTTTCTGCTATTAGATTTGGCTTCGTAAAACCTACACTTTTAAAGAATCCTAATCAAACATTGATCCCACATTGACATTCAGCATTTGGCGTCTGGTTCTATATCTGAAAATTTTAATTCTATTGCTAGGGAATAAATTTTTAAAAATCTGAAAAGCAGATTGACCATCTGACCTTTCTGAGATCAGCGTCTCCCAATTGCAGATCTCCTGTCCAACAGTAGTGTTAATGCCAAATTAGATGCGGGAGTAACAAGGGCAGTCTCTGAAGTCGCGAGAAAGAAAAATGTTTCGTCAAGACAGTGGTTACTGAGAGAGAACAGAGGACTTGGGATAGAAAATTGCAGACATTTACAGGTTATTCCTCAAGGGACTGGTGGAAGTTATTGTCAAGGAAAGACGGCAGACTTTGGACAAGATACAAATATCGATCCTTTAACTGAAACAGTGACTGAACCTGTAGCCTTGCTCGTTACAACAGTCATCCTGAGCGCTGAGAATTCTGCTGCTGTCCCTGGTGTTGTAATTTCAGATTCTGAAACTGCAAGGGGAGCATCATTGGGAAATATAAAAGTGAAATGGATAAAAAAGGGAATTGAATTGGGAAACTGAAGTCAAAACTAGAAATTCATAATGCATCTTTGGCAAGAATACCCTGATATATATATAATTTTTTTTTCTTTTCTTTTCATAAACATGGTTTTTGGTATCCAGATTTTTAAAAGATAGTTTGATTAGTTCATCTCTGTGCCTCTTTATTCATAACATGAACTGAAGTAGCATTGTTGCTGTTTTACTGATTAATTTGGTCAATTGAGTTAGGTCATCATTGAGGCTGGAATACACACTTCAAAGCCCTGGCTGGCTTGTTTACTGACAGTACAAGTAACAATGCAACTGTATGAATATCTTTTAGAGACGTCTCCATTTTGTTGTTGCTATGTCACCCAATCGTAAAAGACACAGGAGCATTTCTAGTCAGTACATCTGTTCTTTTATTTACACAGTCCTTACTAGAAGGATATTATGTGTATAGCTCTGAGTTATGTTCTGTGGAAGGTGCAAGGATGAACATGATGACGAATGGGGTCATAAATAAAATCCGGTAACTGATAGAAAGAAATATGATAAAGTCAAATATGTTATTGTAATCACAAGTACGGTGACTCTTTGTAGGAGGAAGTTCAGGTTGCCATGAGGGGAGTTTGTGGCTTCCCAGCTACATAGAGGAGACATTAATTTCCACTCTGCTGCATTCTTGAGTGGAGACACCTTGACTTTCCACATTTTGCACATCTTGGAGATGTAGGAGATATTGACGTTCTTTAATTCCCCATTTCCACTGAAAAACATGTTTCTTCACCTTCCTGGGAAAGCCATCCTCACATGAGGCTCATGCCACCTGGCTTGTCTCTTATCTCACCTGGCTCTGCAAACCTTTCCTATATTTTGTGAACTGGTTCTTGCATCAGCCTCTCCTTCCACTCCAACTGCTCTCAGCTACCTCAGGTATTTCAAACATTTGCATGGCCACCTACCCAAATTTCTGAATTTTTCTTTTTCAATGCCCTTCACTTTCATTCTGTGTCACTCAATCTGTGGCCAGATGTGTAGATGGTATAATTGCTCAGAGGTGTCTTCCCTGTGGAACTTTAAAAGTTAGTGTCACATTTTTTTCACCATAGCCCATCAGTCTTTTAATTTCTTCAGTACCTGGATAATAATACAGTTGACCCTGGGATAACATGGGTTTGAACTGTGTGGGTCCACTTAAATGTGGATTTTTTTTCAATAAATACAGGAAATATATTATCTTTTATGATTTTTTTTCTTCTCTAGCTTACTTTATTGTAACAGTATAGTGTATATATATATATATATAACATATAAAATATGTGTTAATCGACTGTTTATGTTATTAGCAAGGCCTCTGGTTAACAGTAGGCTATTAGTTAAGCTATTGAGATGTCAAAAGTCATACATGGATTTTTCGACTGTGCAGTGGGTTGGCACCCCTAACTGCCACATTGTTCAAAGTTTCTACTCCTTAAATTCATCACAGCCCCCCATTGCTTGACTCCACCTAGCTTTTATTTCTTCCCTAGCCCTTTTAGACCTCATGATGCATCACTCCAGCCTCTGCATTGCCTTCACACTCAAATCTCTTTCTCTTCTAATTCTACTCTGACTTCTGCCCTACAACTGAGTCAAATTCACTCCTTCAAGGGCCACATTCAGCAGACACACTGGGGCCCTTATCAAACTTACACTCTCCTAGTTATTTAACATGGGTGACCTTGCCTATACTCCAAAATTATCTCTTCCACAGATTTTTTTTTCTGCTCCTGTCTCTCTTCACTGGTATTTCTTCTCAGCCTGTCTCATGGGATCCTATTTTTCTTGATATCTAGGACACTTTATCTTCCATTTCTGCGTACCCTCTTGATGGATTCTGCCACCTGGCAAAACTTCACTATCCTATAAATTGGTTACATACAAACACATTTGGCCTCAATCACTGCATCCAAGATCATTGTATTCAATTGCCATGATATTCTCTGTGGGTATACCAGCCACCTCATTCCCCAAAGAGAATCCTTCATTTCCCTAACTCTATCCCTAAATATGTCTTCTTCCTATATTCCCTATCAGCAGAAGTCACTATCACGCCCAAATTACTACTCAAACTAGAAACATGAGAGTCACCCCAGATTCCTCCTTCTCCATACACTACATCTATCAAAAAAGCTCTGTGAATTCTTCCCCTTCAGTATCTCCTGAATTTGTCCACTTTTCAGCTCCCACTTATTCGCTTTAAGTCATCTCCTGCTTGCAGCATTTCCCTAGTTTCTTAAGTTATCTCCCAACCCTAATGATTACTTCTCCAGGCTGTCTTCTGTGCTGATTATTATAAAAACTAATAAACTCACTATCTATTACAAAACTAATACATCATTCAGTCCATCCTTTCTTTTTTTTTTTTAAGATTTTTATTGGGGAATTGGGGGGATGGGAACAGTGCTGGGGGATTGCGGAAGGGGAACAGACAAGTTGCTGTCGTTTTGTTCTTCAGTCTAGTTGTGGAGGACGTTGCTTCACTTGCCCAAGTTGGCACCATCACTGCGCTCTTCCGGGGCGAGGCAGATCAGTCGCTGGCTTCTGGACGGCCGCTCACTGCGGCTGCTGGCCGCTCACAATGGCTGCTGGCTACACACGGTAGCCCATGGCAACCCACTGCCACAGGGACTGCAGCCTACGCCATCGCCAGCGACTCACGGCAGCCCAGCTCCAGGTTGAGCTGTTGTTCAGCATCTTAGCTGTGGAGGGCAGTGTCACTGGCCCTCATATGTGGGATCCGAACCGGGGCCCTCTGGTGTCCCAAGCGAGTTCTTAACCATCGCGCCACTCGGCCGGCCCAGTCCATCCTTTCTTTAAGTCCTATAATGATACTGTATAGTGAAAATGATAAAGTCTAAACATGGTGTTTTCACATAAAAAGACCCTCTCTTTTATACTTTCCTTTCTGATTTGTGTCATCTCTTGTAGCTCCTCCCACTAACAAATATCGTGGATTGTTAGTAATGGAAAAAAATAGGATGTTCCCAGAGGTTTCATGCTATCTCAGTGTTGTACCAAATAGACTTTGAAATCAGACTATCTGAGAGAAAATCCAGTATGTTTGACTTTGCACAAATTGTTTACTTTTTACCCTTTTATATGCTGATGATAATAGTAAATGTCTCACAGCTGGTTGGGAGAATTAAAGGAGGTGTCCTCCTGAAAGCACATAGCATAAGGCCTGACTTATAGTTGTTTGATTGAGGTAAAAATAATACACAAGTAAATATCCTCATGTCTTGATCCAAAATGCTCTTTCATCCTGGAGTGTCCTAACCAAATTATGGGAAACTCAGCTCAGATAACTTTCTGTCTTACTATTCCTCTGTGCCTTACATTCTCTTCCTTTTTATTCCCAAATTCATGTAAAATCTGCCCCCCCCCCCCGACACACACACAGCTATTATTGCACTTGTCACACTGTAGTATAAGTATTTGGTTGGGTCTTCATACCTTCTAGTTTAGACAGTAACCTTCAAGTGAAGACCTACATCCCATGGTCCAGCACTTACCCAAGCATGTTGTATGTGGTTGAGCAAATGAGGTTGAGTATAAAAAATAGAGCCGTTCTCTTAGATAGTCCAAATCAATCTGTACATATGGGCTACACTTGCGTGGAACATAATAAACATAATTTATGTTCTTACTTTCGTGTTGTCATGTATGTGATCCTAAATTTTTACATATCCTATATTAAAAAAAAAAGATGCACCTAAATGAAGTGCACACTTTAATGCTCTGTTTTCATTTGGGATATTTTAGGTTTAATAAAACCTTGTGAAAAAATACACAATTGATAATAACAAAATAGTCTGGATTATTAAAAAATAAAAGAATACCAAGGTGCCCTGTTGTAATGTGGGATGAACATTAATGAACTATTTGTGTTGTTTCATGGTTGACCAATAGTTTTCTTGGGTATTTTTATCTTTGCCAAAGGATAGTATTTTTCTGAGTCCTTCTCCTTTATGCCTAGGTGATGCTGAGATTTCTGGACAGCACAAGAACAAGGTCATTGGCAGTGGAATGAGGCAGGAGGAAGGGGCCATTTTAAATACCTTTGTATTCTTGCCTTTACACTGGTTCTTCCATGACACAACTTTTTATAAATTGCATGTAGAAGAGCAGATGCTAACTGAAAGGTAGGCTTAGTTTTAGTGTCCTGTTGCCATTCTATTTTCTTCTATTTAATTGAGAAGGAAGATGAGGAAATAGGACAGGTTCTCTATTATTTCATAGGGTATGTCTGGCAGCTGGTGAATAGCAGTGGTTGACAAAACGTTCAGTTAATTGAAGTCATGTACTAGATATTGATGATCTTTCTACATTTAATGGAGAAATAAATCTGCTGCTAGAGGAAAAAAAAATGCAAATGGCTCTTTGGCTGATATATGTCCACACTATCCTCTTCAGGCAAATAAAAAAATAATAATTACTTTCCCAGATGTAATATGTTAATGCTTAATTGTGCTCTACAGAGCATCTCAAGTTTAAGAAAAATAACAGTATAGCTATTCCTCCATTTTTAACTCTTAGATACAGTGAAAGCTTACAGAGACGAAAACATTTAATTCACTCAGAAACCTGTTGGTGACAGCAATGCTACACAAATTCTACCACTGAAACATACATTCCAATGAGATTTTTCAAGCTTTCAAAATATTTGTAAAATAATGGACACTATTAAAGGTATTTATTAAATGGGGGCTATTATAAATACATTAAAATCTCTAGTTGCTCCTGTTTATCCACTACTTTGAACTTATTGAGGTTTCAAACATGTAATGGTTTGTTTAAAATAAAAATTGTAGATACTCTCATAAAATGTTCTGTTCCTCTTATAAAAGAGAAGCATTCAGTAGCTCACAGACAATGCCATTTATCAAAGAAAAAGACTTTCTGATGACAGTAAAATAAATGGGGATGAAAGGCCTTAGTATTAATTGTATTAAACCCATTATAGTGATATTTTAAAAAGTCAAACATTCTCAAAATTATTTTGAATTCCTTAAATTTAGCCACTTTGGAAATACTGCCATAAGTTTTACAGATTTGAAAGTATTTATTTGAACCCTCTTTCCCCTTCAATAAGACCAGTTAGGCAAATTTCCGCCATCACACTACTATCAAAATCAAGCACAAGGCCCTCAAATATAGGGCTCAATATAGTTTGTGAATATAAATATTAACACAATTGTATTTAAAAGTTATAGTAGCTCAAATCTCTCTCCAGTCTGGACTCTCATCTATTCTGTCTGTTATGCCCTGGTAAATTTTCCTTTCATCTGGTTTCCTCTCACTGTTGCCTCCCCTATAGTACTTGTCCCCACATTTAGAGAGTCTTTCCTCCATGCTATGTCTTTTATCCTTTCCTTTCTCAAGGGTATCTTAAAGTTCACATCTTCATGCCCACCCTTCTCTCCTCCATTGTTTGAGCCTATGTCCTAAACGCCTTTCCATGTACTGAGAAGTAGTACGAATCCTGTAGTAAAGTATTGTGAGAATCACAGGAATATTTCAACTCAAAGTATAACTCTGACCAATTGCTGATATGTCCTACAATCTGTTGAGAAAGATTCTGAGATCATGGTCTGGTTTCAAAGGGGAAGGTTGCTATAATTAATACCGTGTTATGTTCCGCATGCGTTATGTAGGCTGGGGGATTCCATCCATCCCTGTCATAAGGTTGGCCTAAGGCAGTGGTCCTCAAATGTTAATTTATATCAGAAACACCTTGAGGGTTTTGAAAATGCAGAATCTAGGCCCCACTCCCCAGGAGGTTTCTGATTCAATATACCTGGGGTATGGTCCAAGAATCGGTGCTTTTTTTTTAGGTGTTCAGATGACGGTGATGCTACTGGTTCAGGGATGGCACTGGAAAATATTGATCAAGTGCACTGTTTCTTTTCTTTTTTGTTTGAAGTGTGTGTGTTTGTACACATGCAGTGTTTGTTAACCAGAAATGACTATTAGAATACCTTGAGGATTTAAACAAAACACAACTCGTATCTGACACAGAAATTCTGACTTTATATATCTGGAGTCAGGCATTCATAGGGGTACCTATATCTTGCCATTTTGCTGATGTCACTTAATCATGTTTAAATATTAATGGGAACAGGCCAGTAGAGAGGCAGTGTTGGGCACTTCAGAAAGAGATAATGGTATGTGTGTAGGATTATAGCAAACATTGACATAATTCTCTTCTAAAGTGGTCTATTTCTATTGTGCAGTCCTAGAGAAAGATTAGAAGTTATAGGATAGATTTTAAGTGAACAAGAAAGCTGATCATCACAACTTTGGAGAACGGATGAGTGTACTGACTAAGAGACGTAGAAATATGGGGGTGGTGGGAGAGCTGAAGGTTTGGTTGGGATTGGAGACGTGGAATCTATAATGATTCCAGTATGTTCCAGTTTTCTCCAATGACAAAGGCCATATTCTGTGAGCATGAAGACAGTTGGAAATATCGCAGTGAAAATGAATGGAGAATATCTTAAGGGAGAGCCCAAGTGGTTGATGTGAAGTGTAAGCTGGGTAAGGAAGGAAGAGAAGGGCTTGGGTAAAGCTGGCAGAGAAGGAGAAGTAAAGGGGTTAAAAGTAAAGAAGATCTCAGTGGGATCAGATGGAGTGTTGCAGGAATGCTGTAGTTGGAAGAAGGAACAGAGGGCGGGAGGCTATGGACAGGGGAACTCTTGAATTTAAGAATTTGAAGCTGGAGGATATTTTGGGGAAAGATAATTTTTTTTGGGGGGTGGGGGGACAGGGTTAACATTAGGGTTAGGGTTAGGGACAGGGTTAGGGTTAGTGTTAGGGTTACGGTTAGTGTTAGGGTTAGAGACAGGTTAGGAACAGGGTTAGAGTTAGGTTTAGATAAAAAATTTTAATTTATACACATAAATCAGCTAAAATTTAAATTCCATGAAGACAAGGGACAATATTCTAGTCAACATTCAACATATTAATAAACTTTGAATCATTTCTCTTGTTCATCTCAATTAAAGTAGTTAACAAGTTCAAGTGTTTTTTTTTTTTCTTTCAGGACCCTGAATTACTCAGCATCTAGAGAAGCCAATAATATGTGAGTTATTCTGTGCTTCTGGGAGGATTATAACAGAATGCTTATGTAGTTGTGATAGGATGATTGACTAGCCCTAATGATTGTGTCTGCCTGAGTAACTTATGTATAAGATATAGCACAATGCTCTGGGTACACAAAGGAGTCTGTGCGATAACAAATGTTTGTACATTGCATAATACTTTCTTAGACATTTTCTCATATATTATCAGACTTGATTTTCATAGAGAACTCTGTAGAGGTATATAAAATATCATTGCTATTTGACAGATAAGGAAAATGAAATGCATGGTGCTCCATGATATTATCCTCAGCCTCAGGGTTAGGTAATGGCCCAGCAAGGCAAACAAACCAGACCTCCTAGCTCTTAGTCCAAAAGCCCTACCCACTAAGATGCCTTTTAACATTGTAAGACAAGCATCTGTTTTTGCTTGTCCCAAAGGAAGTTTTTGTTTAGTTATTCATGTTTCTGCTTTTGAACTAATTGAAAACTAATTTAAAATTAACATACTCTCCTTCTAAAGATGACTTTGTGAGATACTTTTCGGAAAAAAAAAAAGAAAAAATAAAACCAACTGTGGTTAAATCTAGGTGCCTGGGTTTGTTGTGCTCTGTAGCAATAATAGAAGAATTTATCAATATCGTGATTGCTTGGTCACAGATGTCATGTGAAAGTAATGTAGAGGGGATCTAGAATTTACTATTGTGTTTCCTTCCCTTCAGAAAAGAAAGAGCTTCTCCACTCATATGATATTTAGAGAAAAAAAACACACAAAAAACAGATTGAAAAGCCTGTGACAAAATGCCAGCAATGAGCTGGAATGATTCACGAGCTTGAATTACTAGCAAATCCAACCATCATCTCACATGCAATTATGTTGACCCTCATCTCATTCTCTCGTGGTGAAGCACAGCACTATGCAATAAATCCCACACAATATAATCTCACCTGTTGGATTGAGAGGCATTGAAATAAACATTTACTGTCACTCAGTTTGGCTTGCAAGACATTTAACAGCTGTGAACCATTTGTGGGCAGATTGCAGGGTAAGTGTTCATAGTTTGTCAGTTCAACAGGCCTCTGATAATAACGCAATCTAGGCTACTTAGGTGAGACAGATAGAGATTTTTGGCAGCTACTCAGATATTAAGGAACCAGAGACTATATGAAGTGCTTGGATAAATTTCAAGAAAATTCAGATTTTTTTTTTCACTTAATGTCGATTTACTTATTCATTTATTTTTTATTATTAAATTTATTGGGGTGACATTAATTACTACAATTATATAGGTTTCAAGTGTGCCTTCATAAAAAACATCATCTATATATTTTATTGTACGTTTACCATCCAGAGTCAGTTCTTCTATCACCATATATTGGGTTGTTGGAAAAGTCATGACGCATTTTTTCTATGTTTTTTGTTGCAAAGATGCATCATGACTTTTCCGACATCCCAATATTTGACCCCCTTTTCCCTATCTACTATCCCCCCTCGCCCCATACCCTCTGGTAACTACTAAACTGTTGTGTGTGTCTGAGTTTTTGTTTGTTTGTCTTGTTCCTTTGTTGTTTTTAGTTTTATATCTTGCATATGAGTGAAGTCCTATCGTTCTTGACTTTTTCTGTCTGATTTATTTCTCCTTGCATGGTAATATCAAGATCCATCCATGTTGTTGCAAATGGCAGTATTTCATATTTTCTTATGGCAGAGTAGTATTCCACTGTGTATATGTACCACATCTTCTTTATCCAGTAATCTATTGAAGGACACTTCAGTTGTTTCCATGTCTTCACCACCATGAATAATGCTGCAGTGAACATTGGGGTGCATATATCTTTACAGATAAATATTTTCAGATTTTTTGGGTAGATACCCAGGAGAGGGATTGCTGGGTCATATGGTAATCCTATTCTTAATTTTCTGAAGAATGCCCATACTGTTTTCCACAGTGGCTATACCAATTTACACTCCCATCAACAGTGTGTGAGGGTTCCTTTTTCTCCACAGCCTCTCCAACACTTGTTATTATTTGTCTTGTTGATGATAGGCATTCTGACAAGTTTGAGGTGGCATTTCAAGGTGGATTTGATTTGCATTTCTCTAGCAGCTAGTGAAGTTGAGCATTTTTTTTTTCATTTATCTGTTGGCCATTTGTGTGTCTTCTTGGGAGAAGTATGTGTTCAGTTCCTCTGCCCATTGTTTAATTGGATTGTTTTTTTTTTGTTGTTGTTGAGTTGCATGAGTTCTTTATACATTTTGGATATTAGCCCCTTTTCAGAGGTCAAGTTGTTTGCAAATATCTTCTCCCATTTGTTTGGTTGCCTGTTTGTTTTGTCGATGGTTTCTTTTGCTGTGCAGAAGCTTTTTGTTTGATATAGCCCTGTTCATTTATTTTAGATTTTACTTTCCTTGCCTTTGGGGTCAAATTCATAAAACCCTCTCTGAACCCAAGATCCATGAGTTTAGTGCCTATACTTTCTTCTATGCAGCTTATTGTTTCAATTCTTATGTTAAGTCTTTGATTCATTTTGAGTTATTTTTGGTATATGGTGACAGATAGCAGTCTAGTTTCATTATTTTGCATATGGCTTTCTAGTTTTCCCAGCATCATTTATTGAAGAGGCTTTTTTTTCTCCATTGTGTATTTTTGCCTCCTTCGTCAAATATTATCTGCCCACATATATGTGGGGCTATTTCTGGGTTTTCAATTCTATTCCATTGGTCTCTGTATTTGTTTTTCTGCCAATACCATGCTGTTTTGATTATCGTCATTTTGTAGTACAAATTGAAGTCAGGGAGTGTGATACCTCCAGGCTTAATGAATACAGTAAAGTTGCAGGATACAAAATTAATGTACAAAAATCCATTGCATGATTATATATTAACAATGAAATTTCAGAAATAGAAATGAAAAAAAAAATCCTTTTGCAACTGCAACAAAAATAATAAAATACCTAGGAATAAACTTAACAAAGGATGTGAAGAACCTATACACTGAAAACTATTAACATAAAACATTGTTAAAAGAAATTGAAGAAGACACAAAGAAATGGAAAGATATTCCGTATTCATGGTTGGAAGAGTCAGCATAGCTAAAATGACCGTATTACCCAAAGTAATATACAGATTTAATGCAATCTCCATCAAAATCCCAAAGACATTTTTTTTTAAGAAATAGAACAAAAACAATTGCCAGATTTGGGGCAGGCCGAGTGGCTCAGTTGGTTAAGAGCTTGTTCAAGAATGCAAGCTCTGAGCAACAGGGTTGCTGGCTTGATTCACGGTCTGAGCTGAGCTGCTGCTGAGCTGCCAACAGGTGGCAGGACAGCTCAGCTAAAAAAAAAAAAAAAATCACCAGATTTGTATGGAATCACAAAAAACCCCAAATAGCCAAAGCAATCCTAAGAAAAAAGAACAAGGCTGCAGATTTCTTAAATGTACAAATATCTGTATTCTCATTTATAATCTGAATTGTACCAGGCTCATAAATTTATAATACATCATTCTAATACTGTAGTAATATACTTATTCTAATCCATTGGTTAGAAGGGTAAGTAAAGTGGGTATTATGCGAGAATAAAAGTAGTTGGAGGATCACTGATCTACAGATACCCTTCTTGGCTATGAAGGGGCAAGGCAGTAAGTGGCATAAGTTGTCAGAACATGATTTCATATTCTCAGCCACTGCAGTATATGTAGTGGTAAACAAAACAGGTAATATCCTTCTGTTGATAGAAGTTGATGATGATTTGTAGCCCTTGCACCTTTTTAAATTATCTCAGAGATAAGTTTTTTAAGTGACAAGTACCCTACTTCTGGCACATTTCACCTGCTGGCAAACACCTTTCATTTCATTATAAGAACTAAATTTGGGGCCAGCCGAGTGGCGCGCTGGTTAAGAGCTGTCTTGGGACACCAGAGGGCCCGGGTTTGGATCCCACATATGAGGGCCAGTGACACTGCCCTCTACAGCTAAGATGCTGAACAACAGCTCAACCTGGAGCTGGGCTGCCAGTGAGTCCTGGTGTCTGCATAGGCTGCAGCCCCTGCTGCAGTGAGTTGCCATGAGCTACCGTGTGTAGCCAGCAGCCAGCTTGAGCGGCCAGCAGCCGCAGTGAGCGGCCGTCCAGAAGCCGGCGACTGATCTGCCTCGCCCGGGAAGAGCGCAATGATGGTGCCAACTTGGGCCAGTGAAGCAACGTCCTCCACAACTAGACTGAAGAACAAAAGGACAACAACTTGTCTATTCCCCTTCTCCCAACTCCCCAGCGCTGTTCCCATCTCCTAATTCCCCAATAAAAATCTTAAAAAAAAAAGAAGAAAAAAAGAACTAAATTTGATTATCTTTTTCCTAACATTTCAGCAGTGATTGAGAAGGTGAGCCCCATACCAGAAAATATGAACACAAATTTGAGGTGGTAACCGTATTACCAGATAGTTTACATAAATGCAATGTTTTGAAATTTCACAGAGACCATGCCTCCACTGATTAGGGAAAGCAACACAAGATTATCTTTGTTTTAATGCCATGCCACTAATTTTAGCAGTCAGTATTTTTGTACATGCTTTTCCTGCTGCCTGGTGAACTTTCTTTGTTGGGATTGCTCAGAAATCACCTCTAAGAAGTATTTTCTGAGAGCTTTGGGAGAATTAGTTATTTCCTGTTCTGTTTCCCAGATCTTAAGTTCTGTGAGGGCAGCTGTTATCACAGTGCTTAATGTGGCCCCAGGCCTGTTGTTACCCTCTGAATAAAATGCAGGCTATAGCTACATACTTCTAATATAACACTGATTACTCTATAATTACTACAATTATAATTATGGCTTATCCGCCTACCTCTGCTCCTTAAAGTTTACGCCAAAGAATGTTCATTTTCAAAATCATATTGTAAGGCATTATTTCCATACAATACTGATAAGTTTATGCATTTTGACAAATGAATGCAGTCAGGTAGCCACAGCACAAATAGGAGATACAAAATTTCTATCATCCCAAAAAGTGCCTTTTTGCTCCTTCACAATAACATCTACTTCTCCCATTCTCATCCTTTCTGTCACTAAACTTTCCTAGAATTGCATATGAATTCTATTATCTAATTATATATAATAATACAATATATAATAAATTCTATTAACATGTATTACATTTCATGAAAATGGAACCATACAGCGTATTTTCTTTTGTGCCTGGCTTCTTTCACTTAATATTATGCATGAATATTTATTCATATTGTTGCATGTAGCACTGGTTTGTTACCTTTCATTCCTGGGTTGTTTTCCATGGTATGGATATATAACTATTTGTTTATCCATTCATCAGTTGATGGACACTGTGTTGCTTCCAATTTTGTCTGTAATGAGTAGCATTTCTATGGACATCAGTATACACATCTTTGGGCAGGCATGTTACCATATGGTCAGTGTATGATGAACTTTTTTAAGAAGCTGCTTGTTTACAAAGTGGCTTACTCTTTGGCATCAATAACCAAAGTGTATCAGAGCTCTAGTTGTTTTTCACCCTCTCTGACAGTTGTTATTGTCAATGGTATTGATTTTTGTCATGCTAGTCAGGGTGTAGTAATATATTATTGTTGTATTTTTATTTGAATTTCCCTCAACTGATGATGTTGAGCATTTTTTTCATGTGCTTATATGTTTTATGCCTCCTTTGGAGAAATTTCCAGTAATTCATGTTTACCAATTTTTTAATCAAATTGCTTGTCATCTTATAATATTGTAAGAGTGTTTTATATATTCAGGATAGAAGTTCTTTATTAGATATATACGTTTTGCAGATATTTTCTGTCAGTATTTGACTTGCCTTTTTAATTTATTATAAGGGTTCTTAAAAGAGAGAAATTTTAAATTTTGATGGTCTATCAATTTTTTTTCTTATTTTAATCTTTTTGCATCTTATTAGGAACTCTTAGTATAATCCAGTGTCAGAAGGATCTATATTTTCTATAGTTTAAGAGATTACTTTTAAGTCTGTGATCCATTTCGAGTTAATTTTATAATGATATAAGATAAAGATTGAGATTATTCATTGTTTTGCATATACATTTTGAGTTATTCTAGTATAATTTGTTGAAAGACTGCCCATTCCACAGTCAATTAACTTGAATTATTTAAATAGTTAAAATTACTTCCTTTATTTAAAATGAGTTTCATACAGACAGCATACAGTTGGATCTTACTGTTTTTCCAAATCTGACAGTCTCTGCCTATAATTGGTATATTCACACCATTTTTATGTAATATTATTAACAATATGGTTGAGTTTAAATCTACCATCTTGATATGTGTTTTCTATAATTTATTATCGCTTTTCTTTCTACTTCTTTTTAGATTAAGTAAAGTTGTATGATTCTATTCGATTTACCCTATTGTCAGGTATACATATATGTGGGATTTCTTTAGGGTTTACCTCTAAAATTTACAGTAACATCTTTAACTTATTACAGCTTGCCTCATAACAATATATCCCTCCATATATATCATATAAATCTTGCAACAGTATACTTTCATTTTCTATTTTTTGTCCTTTGTTTTCATAAACTAGTTCTGTATAAATTATTAACAGATTTCTTGATCGATTCTCTTTCAGTACCTTAAAATATGTCTACTTTAGTTTTTTGGCTTACATACTTTCTATAAGAACTATGCTATCATTGTTAGCCTTATACTTATGTATATAATTAATTTTTTGCCTATTTTTAAGATTTTATTTTTATCACTGCTTTCCAGAAAAGTTCATAATGAAATGGTTCTTTTGTGTTTTTAAATTTTTTATTCTACTTTGTTATTGTGGTGTAAAAATGTTTATTCTTCTTTGGTCTTCATGAGAATATGTTTTATCATATTTGGAAAGTTTTGGGCCATTATTTCTTTATGCATATTTTTCTAGCCACTCCTCTTTTTCTGGGAATTTAGTTATATGTATGTTAGCTGATTTGATTTTTTTTTTCAGTCCTGCCTTTTTCTCTCTGCCCTTTATTTTGAATTGTGTTAATTGCTATGTCGTCATTGTCACTGAGTGTTTTCCTTTGGCAGAGTGTCTAATCTGTACTTTTTTAAAACTTTATGTATCGTATTATCTATTTCTAGAAGGTTAATTTGGGTTTCTTTTAGATCTTTTTCTTTATTTTTTCCTTTTTACATTTATGATGAAGAACATCATGAATGTATTAATTCTATTTATAATGTATTTGTAGAATATAGCATATAATGTGTATTAAATATAAATAGTATATATACACTTATTTCCTAGCTCTGTCTGCTGAGAAGGCCTAGGAGCTTCAGCGTCCTATTCATAACGAGCACACCCAGCCCCCAGACCTTAATTTCTAATGCCTTCTCCATTAAAAGGAATCACAAATCCTTGGATAAATGTCTGATTTCAGGACCAGGGTCGTGGCTGTACAAGATGAGCATTGAGCATCCTCTGGTTACAGAAAGTAGGAAGTGCTCAAAAAAACAAAACAATGGAGGCATATCAAAGGGATACAGGAGACAGCTAAATGATCTCCCAATGATCACAACTGGAACATTTGAGCAAAAACTAAATAAATCTCATAGTATTGAATTATAACTCAAAGTATAAAATAAAGTCCATGAGTTTACACTGATATAACTACAATGATTGAATGTAACCGTAATGACTGAATAAATACATAAATGGGGAAAATAGACAAATTTCTCATGCAGAAGGATACCAAATATTTTATGTGACTATTGTGCCCTCAAGGATGGAGAACACAATTCTCAATCTTTTCAGTGTACAATGCACACAGTAATTTTCTTCAAAGAAACACAGTATGGAAAGGGGGAAAAGAGTAACTTTATAGTAGAGAAACCTGACAAATAACAACTTCAGCTACGTGACCAAGGTTAACATCCATGGTGACGAGTCCTGTTGATAACACATACCCTTGATATGATGCAATGACAATGACCTTTACCTCTGCAAGCTATCTCCCAAAACCCGTATCCCTCTCTAACCCCCAAAAAATATCAGACAAAACCAAATTGAAGAGATGGTCTACAAAATACAGGACCAGTGCTTATCAAACTATTAAGATTATCAAAACAAGGAAAGTCCGGCAAACTCTCTGTCTACAGAATTCTAAGGAGACATGATGACTAAATGTAATGTGGTTTCCTAGGTGGGACTCTGGGTCAGAAAAAAGGCCATTAAAACTAAGGAAATCTGAATAAAGTATGAACTTGAGATAATAATAATGTACCAAGGTTGGATTATTGGTTGTAACAAATGGACCATAGCAATGTAAGATGTTAACAGTACAGAAAACTCGGTGAGGAAACAGGGACATTTGTCATATCGTTACAACTTTCCTGTAAATGTAACAATTTTAAAATAAACATTTATTAAATGTTAAAATAGAGCCATTTCAAACAAATAAACCAAACAAAATATGTACGCTATATTTGGATCCTGATTCATAAAACACTGTATTTATATATACACGTGTGTATATATATATTCATAAATATAAACTATGAAATGTGTATATACATAACAAGTATATATGTATATACACACAAGTACATTATTAGACAAAAAAAGATATGTGATAATTAACAGTCATTTCTCAAATCAGTGTTCAAATTCTCTAATCATGTCTCCATGCACACATATACACATATATAACACATTAAAAATATATACAAAATTATGCATATGCACAAATATAAATACATGAAAAGTACAGATACACACATGTACATACATATAAAGTATATATATATGTACACTTATGTACATAAAATATGTAACTACATAATCATAAAATATGTATACATACATAAAATATATATATATATAGTAGAAAGTGCAAACATACCCACATACATCTATCTCTATTTACAAAAACGGAAAT
>NW_017732316.1:561937-564562 GCF_001890085.2 Hipposideros armiger
TGTTTGACCTCACTTCTTCTCCATCAGCCTCTCTAGCTGGCTGACCGAAATGCGGAAAATGCAACAATGGGGTCTGTGCAATTGGCTGATGTTTTGCGGGGGAGGTAGGGTTTATTCTACCTGATGGTATGTGTGAGGTAAATCAAGGGTACAATTTTTAAAAAGCATAGGTTTTAGAATCAGACAGCTAGTTTTTAAATTCAGGCTATTCATTTCCAACCAGTATGACCTGGAGCAGGGACATAATCTGCCTACATCTGTTTCCTCATCGAATAAATTTGAATCTTCCTTAACCTGAATGGTTATTAGTAGGACCACATGGAATGCTGTATGTAAAGCTTCTAACCCAGTGTCGGGGCCAAATAAGAGTGTTGACTTTCACTTTCTTGTTTTTTGTTGTTGTTTTGTTTTGTTCCATTTTCTTAGTACTAAATCTATGTATTTCTTCTGTTCCTGTGCTAACTAATATCCTTTTCAGTAATAAATATGATTCTTTTTCTCCCTGTAGTTAATGGTCTGACATGCTTCCAACATTCAGTAAATGTCTAGTTTCTCACCTTATCCAGAAAGACTGGAATTAAGTCCAACTTCTTCTCCCATCTGCCACTGGCTGTCAATGTTATCGTATATATTGCTGTGTGGTGTGTAAGAGCCAGCGTAACAAATCCCAATGCTGCTCTATGGTAGTCTTGGCTCTGCTACTTCTAATTACCTCTATGCTCAAAAGGAAGGAGTTATTTTTTCCCCTTCGGCTTCCTGTATGATTTTATTGGCAATTATTCCCCATTATGCAGTGAGCTTCATCAGCTTCCTGTGACCCCATCCAGTAATTATTGTCATGGATCAATACATTAGAAAATTTCCTTACAAGGATGAACCAGATAGATGCTTACAATGGCATTATCTCCAGCCTCCATTTAGTGGGGGGTGAAATACTTCCCCATATACATTTCATTGTGAAAATATGTATCATCAATGTGGCCACTACTCTAATTCCAAAAACCAAACCAACCAAAACTAAACCCAAACAAAACAAAAAACATAAAACACTGCTGAATGCGGAACACATTCAGTGCACCCTACTGATGTCAGTACATCTTCATATGCAAAATGATGCTGTACATTCCCAAGTGATTAGCATGCACTTGTTTCCTTCCCATTTCTATTGAGCTGGAAATGGAAACCATTCCAATAATTATCAGTTGCATAAAAGCACAGAATATATTCCATAGCTACAAATCAAAGTTATCACTTTCTTCTTCCTATGTCATTTGACCCAGGCAAATGTAAGTAGGGGATGCTTTGCCAACTCTTCTTAATTTTTACTTCCCTTCTTTGGGATGGACTCTTATCATTTGCCTTCTTCCCATTCAAACTCTCTTGGGATATGGGGCTTTCACAGGAAATTGCTCTGTGCCTGTTAGAAATAAATAGTTTTAATTTTACCTCTTAATCTTCACTTTAACTTTCATCTTGAATTTCCCATTTTCAAGTATCTGACTAAATTGATTTGATGCTTAATGCTTGCCAAATAAATAATGAGGCTCTGAATGAGCCCATATGTAATAAAGCAAGGATTTCATTACTCCTAACATTGCTATAATCAGGCAATGATTAAATTATTTCTAACATTTTTAATACCAATGTGAAAATATGCTAAAGACTCAGAACAATTTAAGCCTTCCTACCATGTTTTGTATCAAGCATTTCTATTTCCAGCAGTTTATCACAATGTTGCAGGAATTGGCCTGTAAGGGTTTATGCTAATGATAATGGAAAGAACTCATCCACAGGTGTCCCCCTTTATCTCAGCTACATCTTTAAAATCATTTACAGGTTCCATGGTAACAACCCTAAGGACCACCAGCAGGAATGCTGATTAACACTTACTAGGGGAAAAAAGAGTGAAATAATCAAACATTTTGCAAATTGTAGAAACCTAGACAGATGTTCAATTCGTGGTTATTTTATGGAGGAGTGGGCTGGCAGCTCTGAACTGAAGAGTGTCTCCTGCTCTTCTTAATTGGGGGGTGGAGGTGGGTGGGTGAAGAGAGGGAGGTTGGGAGAGAGAAAGAGATGAGAGAGAGAGAGAGACTCTCAGACATGTCTTCCAATGAAGGGCACTCAAATCTGTCTCTGGCATAACTGGCATTCCTTCCAGCTTGCAGAAATCAGATTATACCCATTGCATACAAAGGAGATGCTTAACTCAAATCTCTGAGTTATGTTTATAGTGCATTTGGAGTCTGACAGTAGCACCACCCAAGAAATGATTTGCAGCTTTAATGCGCGCCTGCAGGATGGCGATATTGATGAGAAATCTGTATTAGAGCACCGTGAATCATCATTAAAAGGCATTTAAAATTGGCTTGTAAAATATGGCTTTTGCTGCACTCTATGCACTCTCCTGGAAAGATAAAGTAGTGTATTAAAATGATGATATGGATTTTAATAAATATGAAGTCATGGCTACTCTATTAGATTGGAATGTGGCAAAAAAGAACCCCTGCAGTTGACTCAAAGTTAGAGGTTCTGTTTTTTTATTATAAAATCCGTAGGAGGCATTTTACAATGGTCTGGAGGCTAAACCTACCTTTTCTGGTCACTAAGCTAGCCACTGGTCCA
>NW_017732316.1:570822-574015 GCF_001890085.2 Hipposideros armiger
CTTACAGTGCCTAGAATCGTGTGTCATTCCCCTCATAAAAATTTTTGGAATTAATGGATAAATGGGACAATAGAACAAATACTATAAAATGTTCCCCTAGAAAACCATATTTTAAATGGAAAAGAAGATCATTACTCGAGTAATAGATATGTTACAGGCAATTTCTGTACTATCGAGAGGAGAGCGAACTAGAAATCCTGCCCACTGTCAATATAGCTGAGTCAATGGATTATAGATAAGACTTCTGGAGACCACAAATGCCCACCAAGTATTCATAGGAGGACAAAAGGAACAAATCCACTGATAATACAAAAATATGCCAGGCTACAGAAATCCGAGTTGGATAGAAGGCAGCCCTTCTTGTGTAACTGCCTTCTGAACCATGTCAGCTTTCTCGGTCTGCTGATTGGTTCCTCATATGGCATACACATGGGGAACTGACGGATATTTTCATTTTTAGGCCACTGTCTGGCAATTACATTTTGCCGAAATCACCTCAGTCTAGTAACAGAGGAATCACGATCACATCTCCAAATTTTGTACTACGGCAGAAATAATAGAAGTTGAAATTGTAAGTTATAATAAACCGTGTTACAGCAAGTAGTTTAGAGATTACCAGGGTCAGGGTGGAGGGGGATTGGCGAGTTGTTGCTTCACAGATATAGAGTTTCTGTTTTTGGTAATGAAAAGCTCAGGAAATACCTAGTGGTGTAATTAATGCCACTGGCCTGTATACTTAAAAATGATTCAAGTGGTATATGTATTTTACTACAATGTAAAAAAAATAATAATGCAATATATCCCCAAGCCATTGAATTGTACACTTGAAATGGATGGATCGTAGGGTATGTGAATTATATTTCAATCAAACTGTTAAAAAAATAGCTCCATATTAGTTTCCTAAGGCTGCTGTAGCAACTTATGATGCACTGGGGGTGGCTTCAAACAACAGAAATGTGTTGCCTCCCGGTTCTGGAGGGCAGACATGTGAAATTAAGCTGTCAGCAGGACTGTGACACCCCTGAGGCTAGAGGGGAGAATCCTTCCTTGTCTTTTCCCAGCGTCTGGTAGCATCTGACTTTTCTTGGCTTGTGGCTGCATCACTCCAGTCTCTGCGTCCATCATTACATGGTCTTCCCTTCTGTGCGCCTTCTCCTCTTCTGTTTCTTATAAGGACAATTTATTTGGTGTAGGGACTACTTGGATAATCCACGATGATCTCACCTTGAGATCCTTAATTAAGTCTGCAGTGATCCTTTTCCAAATAAAGTCACATTCACAGAATCTAGGACATGGATATCCCTTTTGGGGGGCCACCATTCAACCCACTACAAGCTCCTGCCTTCACCGAGTTTTTACTGTGTGGCAGGTACTGGTTGCTAAGCATTTCTACTGCAACTATNTCTTTTCCTGACTTCTGATCTGAAGATCATTTTTCTTCATTTAGTGTTCTCCTGGGAATCTCAGTGGTTCCTCAAAGTCAGCAACTCCCGAACTTACTTAACTCTCTCTCCTCTCCCTGACTCAGTTTTTCTCCTCATCCCTCACCTGTAAGCCCTGCCGTCTCTTGCTTGGACAAATACATCAGTTTGCTTACTGATTATCTTACCACCATAGATTTCTTGACTTATGTTTATATGTGTCTGTAGTTATCTGTCTAAAATGTTTCTTAGTCCTTATTTTAAACTACAGTCATGTGCCGCTTAACAACGGGGATACATTCTGAGAAATGTATTGCTAGGAGATTTTGATGTTTGTGTGACTATCATAGAGTGTACTGATACAAACCTAGATGGTACATACAGCCCACTACACACCTAGGCTGTATGGAATAGTCTATTGATCCTACGCTACAAGCCTGTACAGCATGTTACTGTACTGAATACTATAGGTCATTGGAATACAATGGTAAGTATTTGTGTATCTAAACATATGTAAACATTAAAAAGAGGTGCAGTAAAAATATGGTATAAAAGAGAAAAAAAGTGGTCCACCTGTATACAGCACTTACCATGAATGGAGTTTGAAGGGCTGGGAGTTGCTCTGGGTGAGTCAGTGAGTTGGGAGTGAATGTGAAGCCCAGGACCTTACAGTGCACGACTGTAGACTTTATAATCACTATACACGTAGGCTACACTATATTTATAAAACAGCTTGAGATTAAATGAAGAGAAAATGATGCAATCAAGAAATGGGTAAACGTGACATGTATGAGGCTGTTGCCAGTGTAATATGGCATACTATTTTGCAACAAACTTTTTGTTTCATGTAAGTAGAAAGAGTGCACGCAGAAGTAATGATGCAAAGTGTAGTATAATAATTACATTAACTGCTAGCTTCGTTGCCTGTTATTATCAAGTATTATGTACTGCACATAATTGCTTATGCTACACTTTTATATGACTGGCAGTGCAGTAGGCCTGTTTACACTAGCATCACCACAGACATGTGAGTAATGTGTCTCTCTATGACATTTTGATGGCTTCACCTTCGCTCGGTAATAGGAATTGTTCAGCTCCACTGTAACCTTAAGGGACCACCCTCATGTATGCGGTCTGCCTTTGACCCAAACGTTGTTATGCGCACATGACTATGCATATCTGTACCTCACGATAGCACTGGCTTCTTCTCCTCCTAGGACCCCTCCCTTGGTTGACGTAGTAAAGCTCTCTTGTGGTTTTCTTCCTGCCAGGCCTTTTTTTGTGTGCTCCTATACCATTGCCACTTCCACAACATGTTGGTTTTTCACGGGCTCTGTCTTTCTTCCTCTTTTCTTTTCATTCTGCTTCCTCTGCCTTGGACCATCTCAAACATATTCCTAAGGATTCTGTGACCACATCTTTGCTGATGAATCACAGGTTCGTATTTCCAGTCCATGTTGAATATCAACTCCCTCCCAGGTAGCTCTCTCTATTTAAATATTCCATAGGGGCGCTTCTTTCAGTTTAACACATTCGAAACTAAACTCATCATTTTTCTCCCAAAGCACAACCCCTCCTTCTGAGATCCCCATCAGAATGACTATATAGTCAGTCACCGGGGCTGCCATATGAGAAATGTTGGTATTATACTTAATTCCTCCATTTCCTTCGCTTATCACATTGGCAAGTCCAGTTAATTCTGTCACCTAAACTCTCTCTAAACTGGGCTCACTGCCCCTCTTCTATTTAAGATACTCTTATCTTTTACCACA
>NW_017732316.1:580573-588190 GCF_001890085.2 Hipposideros armiger
CATCATCACCATCATCACCATCATCACCACCATCATCATCATCACCACCATCATCACCATCATCATCATCATCACCATCATCATCACCATCATCAACACCACCATCATCATCATCATCATCATCATCACCATCATCAACACCACCATCACCATCATCATCACCATCATCACCATCATCACCACCATCATCACCATCACCACCACCATCATCATCATCATCATCAGTTTACTGAGATATTAATACTTGGTATGTTCTTGGTGCGTTCAAACTTCTAAAGCTTGGAGATGTAGGTATCTCCATCTCTGCCCACATATCACCCCCTCTGGAACATCTGAAAGGCTGCAGTTTGGGGCTCCTTTGCTTCACCAGGAGCGAACAGGCTTATATATTTCATGAGCTGTTTTTGAAAGCAGCCCTCACTGAGATTTTTTATTTGGGAGGGAAAGGGCAGTTTGGGTTGGAATGGAGTGAATATTCTGAAAGGAAATAAAGTGGTCTGTCCTGAAGAAAACCTGGAGGAGAGGGCTTCATCACTTTCCAGGGCCTGGGCCCCAATTATACCTTTTTTTTTTTTCTCTTGTGAAAATATTCCCCCTACCTAGTTAACACATCCATCACCACACTTATCTATCATATCTATTGTATCTATCTATCTATCTATCTATCTATCTATCTATCTATCTACCTATCATCTATCTATCCAACTATCTATAGAACATTTAAGTTCTACTCTCTTAGCAAATTTCAATTATGCAACACAGTGTTAACAGCTACAGTCACCGTGTTTTATGTTAGATCTTATGCAATTTTATCTTTAGTCTGGGCTGTCAAAATCAGCATTCTTGACATTTGGGACTGTATTATTCTTTGTTGGAGAGAAAGGTGCTGTCCTATACATTGTAGGATGTTTGGCAGCCTCCTGGGCCTCTAACCACCAGAGGCTAGTAGGACCCCCACCTCCAACTGTGACAACCACAGTGTCTCCAGATGTTGCCAAGCATTGGCCAAGGAATAAAATCATCACAGTGCTAAGCACGCAGGACTTTGATACGGGATGCTTTCACATGTGTGTCTCTATGGAGGCTGGAATTTCTGAAGCCCAGGCAAAGACCACTGGGCTTTTCAACAGGTCAAGTTCTTTTGTATATATTGGTAGCCTCCATCAGTTAGAGGTACGTGGGAATTAGATGCTTTCACTCAGCCCAGCCACACTGTTGGGTGTTATGTTTTGATGACATCCAGTCTCAAATCAAAATCGGGCACACAAGCAAATATTGTCAGTAACTGGGTGCATGAACAGTCATGCGACCTGTTTCTCATGCTCAGTAAAGACTTTCCATCCTTTTGTACCCTTTGAAAAGTCCCATTGTGTGAAAGAGTCACTCCCATGGGGATGAAGCAAGATCATCAAGACCACACATCTCTACAAATGTCTCCATTTTTAGAGGGATTGGCCTCTCAAAGGACTTCCAGCCCTAGAGTAATAATCTAAAGGCATTAACGTGTTGACCTTATTAACACTTTTCAATAAATGATTCTGCATGAAGCCACCGCTGTGGCTTTACGACAACAAAACATCATTTTTAATATCCTTGATGCTAACTAATATACACCATGGCAAATTTATATAGTGATGTTTGAAGCACTAAATGCCGCCACCTCTGGAGTGTACACAACTCAGGTGCTAATGAAACACCTGGATTATAGATTCCTGATTAGGGTACTTCAAATGTTATTCAACTACTCTTACAGCATAGATGAAAGTTATTTTCCATAAATGCTCATCACACAGTTGGTATTGATGCACTGGGAACAAAATGAAGATCTGGCACCCAAGCTTGAATAGAAGGTGTAGGGCTGGGCACATTGGTCCAGGGAGACCTGAAGACCAGGGACTATTCCTTGACTATTTTAGGAATGAATAAATCCTGGGATTCATACATGTCTGAATTGCTTCTCACACCTAGGAGGTAAGATTTAAGTTATATTTGAAACAATTAAGAAAGGAACTACCTATATGTGTGGGAAAAAGCTGCTATCTCTCTGCAGTGGCACACTCCACACTCAGTGTTATATTGGTCTTCTCTTGAGTTCTGTGTTCTTTTTTTTTTTTTTCTTTGTTTTCAGCTGAGCCATCCTGCCACGTGTTGGCAGCTCAGCTCGGGCCAGGCCCCGAACTGCTGTTGCTCAGAGCTCGCACGCTTGAGCAAGCTCTTAACCAAGTGAGCCACTCAGCCGACCCTTGAGTTTTGTGTTCTTAAGTGTAGGTTCTTTTCGGGCCTTTTTAGCTTCCAGCTTTACTCTTTTCTCTCTTTATGAAAATTATACCCTTTTGGTTTTTCAGTTTATTTTTTTTTAATGGGAATGTTACTCCTAGCTGTCAAATTCTATTTTCATCACAATGATCAACTTGTAATGATGGGAAATAGAAAAATTTGCCCGCAAAGGAGAAAAAGCAAGGCTGCATCTCCATATGACCTAGATGCCCTATATGTTGTGATGCTTGCACAGAGTATGAAAGATTCATGCTTTTTCAGTAGCAAATGTTTTACGTGTCACTTCTGCAGATACGAAGATTTCATAAAGCTTGTTTAATTATTGGTCCAGTCTATGGTAAGGTATATTATGAGGATAAGCCTGATATTTTGAGGCTTGCTTTTACTCTAATTAATACTTTTGAGCTAGATTTAATAATTATTTTTATTCTAAATAGTATTGAAATGAGACTTTTCGATTGTATTTTGTTTTAAGAAATATTTACGCATTGGAATCGAGGTCCAAGCTTAGTGCCTAGCCTGGACTCCAATCGCAGTGAATAATGTTTTGTTCCCCTAACAACATACCTTGCTTCTAAATTTTTTGTCTGTTTGGTTGCCATGGCTTTTTCTCTATCCGAAATAAGCTTCTCTCTCTTTTTTTTTTATTGTTGTTGTTTGTTATTTTAGCTTCATCACACAGATCTCATTAGCCCAAAGAGCCTTTTTCACCTTCCCCAGAAGTGGGGATCACCAGTGCTTTTTCATTGCCCCCTGTAAACCTTTGCCCTCGCTGAGGAAGTTGTCCTGAAACCATTCCTTTTCCTGGCTCCTTATACACAGGGCTGCCAGCGCTTAGTCATCATTGCATGAATTAGAAACTAGCATAGTCTGTGGCATAGAATGCGCACCAATACATATATCCTAAATTGACTTGGAGTGTAAACTCCAGTTTCTTATAATTTGCATATTCTGGTACTTGCAAACAAAGCAAGCCAATGGGATAAAGGAGGAGGGGACAGAGTAGAAAAGCAATTGAGGTAAGGGCATTAGGCCACCTTCCCCAGGCAGCTCTGTGTGACAGCGCGGATGGCCTGTGGTGGGACAGGCTTTGGGAACCTTGACACTGGTGGTGTGTGGCCCAGAACAGAAGGTAAGGGGCGTGCAGTCGTAAGAGATTGTATTTCATGATCCTCAGGGAAGTTGCTGAGTTCACGCATGCTCAAAGTGATAGGATTTCTTAGGAGAACAGAATGAGGACAGAACTTTCTGTGCAGATGGATTCAGGGGTTCTGGGGGATGCGCATGAAAACACAGGCCTAGGGCTAGAGGTACAGTGAGAAAGTAAGATGGAAAATAATGTAGAAGCTCTGAATGTGTGTGTGTGCGCGCGCGCGCGTGTTAATAAACACTGGGAACACACAAATTTGAAAATTTAGAGCGTTTGAGCGCATTTTACTTAAATGTCCAAGGGACAGAAAGGCTTCCTCCTACCGTCAGGTTACAGATACTTGACCTCCATGATCTCTCCTTTGATTCTCACAGTAACATAATAAAGTAGACACAAAGTAGTTAATTGTTATACTTTTACAGACGAGGAAATGCAACTTTGCGAGGTGAAATTAAACGTAATAATAGCAGAGGCAGAATTATGTATCAGGCATTGTATGCTTCACTGCATTATCTCATTTAATTCTCAATAAAGTTGCTACTATTACTGTACTCACTTTATACAGTTGAGGAAACCTAGAGCTTAAGTTATTTTCTCAATGTCGCGCAGGAAGTCGTGACTGAGAACCAGCTCTGTCCACTTCTAAAGCCTCTGTAATTAGTTGCTATGTTATTTCACCTTTTTAGCTGTGAATCTTAAACTCCAATTTTTTCAACACTGCTTTTTTCCTGTCTGTCCATGTTGAACAAAAAAGTAAACGGGGAGGGGGTGGGATCCAGGAAATCAGGAAATGGTTTTACCCACCCTCCCCCCACCCATTTAACATGTGTTAATTCATTTTAATGGTGCTCTCGACAACAAAGGAGTGTCAGGGTTCCAAGTACAGCCTGTACATTCCTCCATATTCAGATCCTGGGCCGTTGCATCCCACCAGCTTGCCACCTGCTCTGCTCATTCTGTGTGATCACAGACGCAGCCAGAAACCCCGCTGTTCCTTCACCTCCTCCCTCTTTGCATTTCAAGAGTTTCAGGGTGCTAGCAGGCAGGGGCTCATTCCTCCCACCATATGCTGAGAAGGTCACCATCCCACCCTTCCCAAATGGTGACAGTGAGGGATGGGGGAGGCGCCGTTTTCTGAAGGTCATCCTGAGGTGGGAGAGGAACCCTGGGGGACCCGACACCCCTTGCTTCAGGCCCACCTGCCTCCTCCTCAGCTCTCCTATTGATATTCCACATAAGAGATCCAAACGTTAGGCACAGGGAAGAGGGCTTGTAGCATCTGATGATAATTGTTAGCACTGAGGGAAACTAAGTAATTCAGGACTATTTCAGAATGATGAGCTTTAGACGTGTCTATTTGTTTGTATCAGAATGATCAGGTTTTCTGAGTTTGGTTAGAAAGAATTCTGACCACCCCCCACCCCCCACCACCACCCTTCAAAACTGATTTAGCAAAAGAAGGACCCTTGAGGGAATTCCTCAAGTTAGAAATTTCTAAATAAAATAAAAAACCCTAGATTGAACATGGCTAGATTTCCATTTCACAAACTGGTCTTCTGACAGCCATCGAATTACAATCCTTTTATTTCAAAATATAGGATGAAATCTTTATCTCATGAATCCGTGGTTTCCTAAACTTGGGTCAGTTTCTTTTCCTTCTTTTCTTGCGTCATATCCAAGTACCACTTCTGTTACTTTTTTAAGTTACTTAATATTTTTCTTTAAATTGATAATTTTTCAAAGCTTAAATACTTTCTTTAGTGTGTTTCCAGCATGCTGATAATAAAATTTTCTAATACCCATTAAATAAAAACGTAGTTATTGAAGTAAAACTTGCTTGTTTATATAACCTAAACCATCTCACATACCACGGGCAGTGTTCTTCCCACATTTTAGGCACTCTCTTAATTATAAGGCTTGGACAATAGCTATACTATTGTTCTCTAAGCCCTAAGGAAATATGTTAAGGCTCATGGAACAGCTATGGTCTCTGGCGGATGTTATTTATGAATAATATATGAATGTGTGTGCCTCTTGTTTGATCTCTTGATTTCAGTGCTGATGATTTTTTTTTAAAGATTTTATTGGGGAATTGGGGGGATGGGAACAGTGTTGGGGAATTGGGGGAGGGGAACAGACAAGTTTCTGTTCTTTTGTTCTTTAGTCTAGTTGTGGAGGACGTTGCTTCACTGGCCCATGTTGGTATTATCATTGAGCTCTTCCCAGGTCAGGCAGTTGGTCTCCAGCCACTGGACGGCTGCTCACGGTGTCTCATGGCAGCTCACTCCAGCTGCCGGCAAGCCCCACTGCAGCCTACACCATCACTGGCGACTCATGGCAGCCCAGCTTCAGGTCGAGCTGTTGTTCACCATCTTAGCTGTAAAGGGCGAGTGTCACTGGCCCTCATGTGGGATCTGAACCTCATGTGGGCCCTGCTGCTCAGAGCTGGCGTCTGAAGCCCACTCCTAACCAACATGCCACTCAGCCAGCCCAGTGCTAATTATTTTACAGGCAGGCATCCTCTTTCACCAAATCAGAGATGTGCATTTAGGAAGTAAATCAGGCTGTGCCTAAAGTCTAGAGCTCTCTTTCCTACTGGCAGTCCTGAAGCTGAGAAGGAAAACCATTTGCCAGCTCAGAATTCCTTTCCATAAGTATTTATTCTCCTAAAGATATAGACAATGTAGCTGACTTGTAAATATAATTTTATGGGATCGTGTTACTTTATTCACTTAAGATTTCCATCTTCTTTTCCAAAATGAGGTATCTGTCTCCGTATTCATACTCCTGCTGCTCTCCTGCTCATGGTGCTGACACGTGGTGTATGGAAGAATGAACCTTTCCCAAAGCAAGCTTTGCTTTTGGCCTTGGCTCCTGGGATGTGATCTTTAGGCTGTTGGAATGTCCTGCCTGGTAAGTGTGTATTTGTCTACCTTGAGACCTTGGGTCACACTGCACGGTCTAACAGTGTGATGGATGATGAAGGCTTTGGGCCACGTGCTCTCTGCCCTAATTCTGGAGTGGCGGGAGACCAAAGGTCAGGCACACAGCCAGTCAACCATGTCTATGTGATTGCGTTCCAGTAACAACTCTGGACACTGAGGCCTGGTGAGCGTCCCTGGTTGGTGGTCCTTTTTGCATATTGTCACATATCACTGCTGGGAGAGGTAACTCTAACCACGACTCCCCTCGGAAACTTCCTGGATTCTGCCCCATGTACCTCTCCCCTTTGCTGACTCTGATCTGTATCCTTTCACCGTCGTAAAACATAAACATGAGTGTAACAGCTTTCAGTGGGTACCATGACCTTTCTCACAAACTTTTGACCTCAGGTGGGGCACCATTTCCCCAGATATCACACACATAAAAAGCACATAATATTCAGAGGCACTGTGACATCATACTGGAAGAGCTATGAAGTCAGATAGGTAAACTGGCTCTGTGTGTGATCTTGGACAAGCTACTTAGCTTCTCTGAGTTTCTGTTCATAAAATGAGAATAATACTATTTCGTCCCTTGTAGGGTCATTGTGAGGAATTAATAAGAGTGTTGTACTGAGCCATTTTAGAACCCGAGGCAAAAGGAAAAATCAGTAATGCTGATTTAGTAAAAATCAGTAATGCTTTATTTAAAATGTTATGTAGCACGGATATTAGATTAATATTAATTTCCCCCCAAATTGCAGTAGAATGTTATTTATCTTGATTAGTAACTTTCTGAAGGCCCCTCAAAAGTTGCATCCAGGGTGAGGGCCTCACTCACCTCACCTTAGTCTTGGCCCTGGTGAGGATTCCTAGTAATCATTAAAGGAAATTACATAGCACAGAGCCAGCACCAGAGGGAATACTCAAATAATATAATTGTTGCCTATATTATTGTTGATGTTGCTATTATTAGTTTGGAGAAGACATGGAAATTTAGCACTGTGTTAATGAGGATTTAAAAAATCATAACTTTGACAAGGAAGTGGGCAGTATTTTCAGCTTCAGAGAAAACACTGGGAGTTTATTCCCATGTGCAGCCTGTGACGGTGGACAGTGTATTTGAGTGTGGGTGCTGGTGCATGATGAGTTTTGGAACTCACGTGAGAAATGGCAAATGGATAAGTTGGAGGCTCTTTATGACTGTTAGCATTTATATATATAAAAAAGCTTGAAGGGCCGGCCGAGTGGCGCGATGGTTAAGAACTC
>NW_017732316.1:589869-596927 GCF_001890085.2 Hipposideros armiger
CTATCTGTTGATGCATAAGTACCCTCAAAAATGAAATTCAAGCGCAGAGGAAGGGAAAGGGGTATATGAAGTTGGAACCAGTGTTACTCAAAATGTGGTGCTTGAATCAGCAGCATCTATATCGACCGTGAGCATCTTAGAAATGCCTATTCATTGGCCCCACTTTAATTTACAGACTCGAATCTAAGGGATGGGGCCCAGGTCGCTGTGTTTTTAATAGCTTTCCAGGTGATCCTTATGCGCAGTGAAGTCTGAGAACCACTGTTAGCCAAAAGAAGTTCAGGTGGGCAAGTCGGTGGTAAGGAGAAGCTCATAGTGAATGGGCAGGGGAGTCGCCATGCTAGTTTTTCTGAGACTGTGTGGCTTTTCGGAATGCCAGACTTGCAGGGCCAACACCAGGTAAGTTTCAGGCAGACTGGGACCAGTTAGTCATTATGGTCAAATGAGTCTGTGCCTATTTTAAAAGATGGACTACCTTGCATTTTATTTTATCTCTGTCGGGTGTACTTAATTCTCTGACTGAGGTGCTGGGCATGACCAAATTAATATGGCTATCTTGTGGGTCATAGATTTGGGAATTCAATAATGTAGTTAGTTAGAGATGACATTTTGTTCTTGCTGTAACTGCTGGTGTTTGATTACACTAGAGTGTGTGATCCATAACTTGCTTCTGTGCCTAATTCTTTCTCGCTTCAGTGTTACGTGTGCAATAGGCCTCAAAAAAGGCAGAAGCTAGGAGTCATTTTCAAGTTCTCAGAAGTCACTTCAGCCTATTTTGCTTTGTTTTCTGTTTCTGTTTGCCTTAGCCTGGGTTATTATGAACCTTTCCTTTAGTTTCCTGCCTGAGTGTATATCTTCTTTAAGTGTAAGTTAGCATTTATGTCAATGAGTCTCAGATTTTCATCGCGTCAGTTGGACATTGCTTTGAATTGGAAAGGTTGTGACAATACTGTAAATGCCGCTGAGGGTCGATTAACAGAATTAACAGCTGCTAGTGAGGAGTGCCAAGTTTACTTTAAGTGTGGTTTTGTTATAATGCATACTTCGAAAGCTTATTTCTAAGGAGAGCAGGAAATGTTCCAGAGAAATGAGTTTTATCTTTTGTGAAGTTCAAAGCAGAAAGAAAACAAAACATTTAACAATTTGTGTCTGTCTCTAATGAAATCTAATGGGTTAGTGGGTGTGTGTTTCTTCAAACATAATAACTCTGCAGAAATTATTTGTTTTTAATGTCATAACAACCCATGTTATATTACTTGGTTTCCTTAAAGCTCTCACAATGAAGACTCGATTATGTTGCATTCAGAAACAATTAGGTTTGACTATTTGGATGCAAACTATTGTTGCCAACATTTTGCAGCATTTTTTAACCAGTAGAAACATTGTGCTTTGTCTATTAAAACACTCATTTTGTAAATTGTTTTCGGTGTGATTTAGGCTGTAGCACAAATGCTTTCTCTCTCTTTGTAGCTAATTTTTTCCCCCTGTTTATCCACACAATTTGCTGGATAAGTACCATGAGTTAGCTCTGAAATATGGGCTTCCTCAACTGAATGAATGATTCAATTTCAAGTATCAGACAACTTTACAGTGCAGTTAAATGGAGGAGTCATTTCCCAAGTCTCTATATACCTATTTCGTAGTTCCCAACTTGAGTCAGTTTGTGTACTCTGATAATACATCAGTGGTTACACTCTACTTAAAGGTTAGTCTGGCCCAGAAAGCATGGTTCCGTGTTATTGGGGGTAAAGTCATCACATATGAAGAAAATTAGGTGTAGTAAAAAATGAACCACTAGCAATCTCTTAGGAAGGTGGTATGTTGGAGACTACCACACAGGCATACCTCGGCTATATTGGAGATTCAATTTCAGACCACTACAATTAAGCGAGTTGTAATTGTTTGGCTGGTGGAAGATCTTGCCTTCAATTCATTGACAGTGCAACACCTGTGAAGTACAATAAAACGAGGCATGCCTGTGCTATTGTTTCTAGTATAATGCAGTCAGTTTTTCTCCCAGTGGTGGAAAGATCATTTGTTTTTGATTGAGTACCGCAAGAAATACTCGGATCATGTTTGCTGGTCATCATGAGCAACCAAAACCAAAACCAAAACAAAACAAACAAAAAACTCAACTACGAAGTTAGTATTCAGCATGGTGATCTGGGCCAACAATATGAGAGGCATATATATTAGGACCACCTGAGAGAGCAAGGGACTCAAGTCTCCCATCTCAATCCTGCTCTATGCCTACCTGTCTGGGGGGGTAGTGACAGGAAAACCCACGTCCTACTTAAAGTGCCACTCATTCTCTCCCCTTCCCTATGTGCCTCTATCCCTTTTTCCCCTCATGTAATTCTCACTATAAGCCTTTAAGAATTAAGTTGTTTTTTAATTTCCATTTGACAAGCCTAGAGAAAGGTTTAATCCCTCTCCCAATGACCACTCAGAAAGTAAGTAGCAGTGCCAGTACTTGAGTGGAGGCTTCTGAGTACTAAGTTTTTGCCTTAACCCCTGTGTTGTAATGGAAAACATTCCCATGAGTAGTCTGCCTTGGTGATGTGGGGGCCGAGGGAGGCTAAGAACCTAAGGTAAACCTAGCACCCTGAAATGTACATCCAGCGAGAACTGTATCTCTCACTACAAGTCTTGCCACTCCTTTTCATGCATTGGTCTTTCATATATCTGCCTAAGCATGCACCCTACTCTTTTCTCATTCTGTTTTCTCAGCTTCTGGGACTAGGTTTTCAATGTCACACCTTTGCAGTTGAGAGCCAAGTTTTGACACTACTATGACTCCGGAATTGGTTGAAAGAAATTGTTTGACAGCCCTTCCCAATTTTAAACTGTTGATTTAATGAAGGTCTTATCTACATAGCTTTTTCCATGTAATACACTACATTGCATTGGCAGTTCGGGAACTGAAGGGACTAATTCCCTTGTAGTTTCCATGAAGCTGAACCAAATTGGACTGACGAAGATCGTTCAGTTGTGTCTGTGTTAGCCACAGTCACCTTTATTTAGGTGTCCTATTAATTTTGTAAGCACAAAACACACTTTGACGTTTTCTGTGCCACAGTTCAGCATGTCTGTCTGTTGTCTGTTATCTAAGGTCTGCTTTCCCAGTTAGAATCCAAATACAAAAGTATTGGGGTTTATATTGTATATGGGGTTCATAATGTAAGAGGTATGAAGGCAATGATCCACAAACTGCAATAAAAGCCATCCTTGAACGTTCAGCCTATTTCAGTAGCCACTCAAACAGAATCTTATGTCACATCAGTTTTTTGCTTCATTTCAAAATCATTTTTTTTTAAGATTTTTTTATTGGGGAATTGGGGGAGGGGAAACAGACAAGTTGCTGTCATTTTGTTCTTCAGTCTAGTTGCAGAGGACGTCGCTTCACTGGCCCAATTTATTGGCACCATCATTGCGCTCTTCCCGGGCAAGGCAGATCAGTCGCTGGCTTCTGGACGGCTGCTCACTGCGGCTGCTGGCTACACATGGTAGCCCATGGCAACCCACTGCCACAGGGACTGCAGCCTATGCCATCACCGGTGACTCATGGTAGCCCAGCTCCAGGTTGAGCTGTTTTTCAGCATCTAGCTGTAGAGGGCAGTGTCACTGGCTCTCATATGTGGGATCCAAACCAGGGCCCTCTGGCGTCCCAAGCCAGCTCTTAACCATCGTGCCACTCGGCCGGCCCCAAAATCATTTTTTTTTAAAGAAATGAAAATTTACTTACCTTTCACTCAACACAAAATAACGGTGGGATCCTAGTTCATTTAGATTCAGCTGGAGTAACATATTTATTCAGGTGCCAGATGTAGAGTGTTAATGGATTAAAGTATATGGACAAAGTGGGCAATTGTACTGTAAATGTTACTTAAGTGAATTTGGCCTGCAAGGGTATTATTGATTTATTTTATCTAATTTGGTTTGTATTGCAATTCACACTCAAGATGGAGGATTGAAGTCATCTGTCTTCTATAGGTGAAATTACTTCAAGTCACATGGGAACTAAACTAAGTGAGTAGGAAGCCTCTTTCTTAGAGGAAACAAAGAGAGTGGACGCATTTTCCAATTGGTTGGGGGTGTGGAGAGGAAAGTGGCGTTCTCCTCCCAAGGACACTAGGAAATCCTATTCCACCAGGAAGAAAACATGCAACCATCACTCAGTGAACCATTTTGATTTCCCTGTCAATATTAAAACAGTATCCTCTTAATAGCTAAAGAGTGGTGCTTTGCAAAGCTAGGCTTGGAGCTTGGTGATGATGTTTATCATCGATCACTGTGTAAATCAGCAGGGCAGGAAGAAAGGTGTCTTTTTAGCTGATGTACAAAGCACCCTGTTGAGAATTTCACGTTTACTTCCTCAGTTCTCCAAGTGTCCAGGCTTATGAAGAAATGAGAGAGTGGCCCGTGAGCGCAGGGGAGCAAAGTTCTCTCTTAATCTTCTTTCTTTTTTGAAGCTGTTATCCAATTGCTTAATACTAAATTTCTTGTAGAATGTTGAACACAAATGATGAAAAATATAAATTGTTTAGTGCCATTAAACTATTGTGAGAATGCCATATTTATGGGTACAACCCCTCAAACTATTATTATTTTATTAGGGTCTATGTTTATTAAGAAATAATATTTATCGCTGTGTACTAGAAACAAGCGCCAAGAGCATTGCATACATTATCTCTTGAAATTTTCAGAACGTTCCTCTTTGGTAGGTAAATTATTAATATTCTCGTTTTATATGCAAGGGAATTAACTACGAAAGGATGATAACTTTTCAAAAATACCACTGTTACTACAAGGTCAAGCCAGAATTTGTAGATGCCTGTCATGGCTGTTGCTAGTTTCTCAGTGATAATGCATTCTCAGGTAGATTACTAGAGGTCCTGATTGTGACTCAGTTGGCCTCCAAACCTCCAGAATTTTATGTAACATGTTTGATTTTAAAGACTATAAGACAGCTGTAATGCACAACATTATTATAGCCTGAATTAGTGATGATTAGAAATAAACATAATGCCTAAGGATTTAAAAAAATAGTGTTGTCAGAAAGCAAATGTCTGTGGTGCAGCTCATTTGTTTGGATCCTCGGACGCACCCCTATGAACCAAGAAAGGATTCATAGCCTGTTCAATTAAGGATAGGGAAACGGGGGCTTGTGGAAGCTTGGGGATCAGCCCAAGGCTGCCTGGGAAAACTATAACAGTTTTTCATAGAAAAGCAATACCGCACACCTGTATTTGTCCCCTGGCTCCTCTGCTTCTAGAGTTGCAAAGAGATCTATTAATTAAGCAGAACAGTCAGACAGCTCCCCAGGAGCCTTTGGATATGAAGTCTCTAATGACTCCATGCAAAATGTCCCAAACCCGAAACATCTGTTCAGGAGAGACCGTCAGGTTCCATTCCACAGTCCCAAGTTCACAACTTACTTCCTTTCGCTTTATTTATTTATTTTCTAAGTGCATAGCAGCTGTCCACGTATTTCAGAGGACAGACCTTGATTTTAAACCTCTGCCAGAGAACGTTATATTGAAAATGCGCCACATTTCACTGGATGTGCTAATTAGAAGCATCTTACACCAGCACATCATTCATGTATACACTGATGAATTTGCAGTTGCCAAATAGCTCCAGTGAAAAGGACAGAAAAGTAAAAATAGCCAATCTAATGAATTTAACATTTATTTCTATGCAAGCTTGGATAATTTTTAGAATTTTTTCGGTTTCGGAGGAACGATTTGCATGTGCAATGCTTTGGTTTTTGAGACTTTTGAAATGCTATTTCCTGGAAAAGGAAGGCAGATTATCTTGATGGAGAGGCATCCAGGCAGATACCCACAGTTAATCCCAAAAGACCAGAAGTGAAAGGAAGAGAGAGAATCCCTAAGTCACAGAAGCAAAAGCAAATATCTACTGAGACAGGGGAACTGAGACCCCTGTTGGTTAGAAGAACTGCATATGAAGAAAAGCAGGGGTTAAAAATGGCAGTTAAATGTAGCTGGGTTCTGAATGATCTCAGCTAAATTGTCTCCCTTATTTGACCCTGCATTCTTTATCACAGCTAGGTTGAAAATTTTTACGATGTCAAGAAGTCATCCTTTTATATATACACACATATGTGTGTCCGTATATTCACATATATATTCATANAAATAAATAAATACTGTCTGTGTTCCAGGCTCCTGACTTGTAAAATGCTGAGAATTTACTCTCTTTTGTATGCTAATGAGATGACTCAGGGTTTGAGAAGAGGTGTCCAGATAGCTTCAGGGTGGGGGTGCTTGTCACCAGAAGAACCACTGGGTTAAGTTTTCAGCAGTCCTCCACCCCAGGAGACGGGATGCAGATTAAGTTCAGTAAATGACCCATGATCAATTAAGTCATGTCTAAGTAATGGAATTTCAGTAAAACCCCCTCCATGACAAGGTTTGGGGAGATTTGGGGTTGGTGAACCAAATCTTTAAGGTGCTAGAAGGGCGGTGTGCCTGGAGAGGACGTGGAAGCTGTGTGTGCCCCTTCCCCATACCTTGTCCTGTGCATCACTTTCATTTGGCTGTTCCTGAGTTTTATCCTTTATAATAAACCAGTAAATGTAAGTAAAGTGTTTTCCTGACTGTTGTGAGTCATTCTAGTGTTTATGGAACCTCAAGAGGTGGTTATGACCAGGTTTCTAGCCAGTAGGTCAGAAGTACTGTTGGCCCCTGGGACATACTTCTGAGACTGGCATCTGAAGTGGAGGCCATCCTGGAGGACTGAGTCCTTACCCTGTGGGGTTGCACTAACTCCAGACAGTTCAAATTTAATTGTTGGATACTCAGTTGGTATCAGAAAATCATAGACCTGCTAATATAATTAAGTTGAGGTTTTCCTTACAAAGTCTTTGCTGAACTTCTTCAAATATTTTGTAGTTATTCTAGTTTTACAGCTGCTGAGTAAACACATTGGGTATACCCAAGGCTTACCTCTGTTTTCCTATTATTTCTATTCATTCCCCAAAGTGGAAATAGCATTTCAGTGAGGCTTTATAATTTTAATAACTGATGCAATTC
>NW_017732316.1:601677-616215 GCF_001890085.2 Hipposideros armiger
TCTTTATCACAGCTAGGTTGAAAATTTTTACGATGTCAAGAAGTCATCCTTTTATATATATACACATATGTGTGTCCGTATATTCACATATATATTCATAAATGAGTTATATATCAGACTAAATTCACATTCATATATATTCTTATTTGTGAGCTGTATATAAGGAAGATTGCATTAAAAAAGGCCAAAAAAATATTTCTGAGCCCATGTACCCTTCCAGAACCTTGCGTTAAGAGGGCAAGTCTTTCTCAACCTCTTGAACCTGGCAAGCCCACTGAGATTCTGTCAATACTGGAATGGAGCAGAAGAGCCGCTGTAAGACTTCTGCAGCTAGGCTGTAAAATGTGACCCCTCTGTCTTTGTCTCTCTCCCTCTCTCTGCTTGCCGTTAGAACCCAGTGATCATATCTGAGCATCCCAGGCCACATGGAGAAGCCGTGTATACTTGTTATGCTAACAGCCTCGATTAATGACTCAGTTCACAGATCGCTGCCAGACATATCAGTGAATGAGCCTTAGGCTAACTTGTTATGCAACCAAGGGAACTGAGACTCAGACACACACGCACAAACCAATTCTCTGAACTACACATATGAGTACATAAGAAGTAAAAATGGCTTTTAAGAGACTCTCCATAACATACGGCAATGATACAGTTATTTGGTTAAGAGGGTTAGTGTTGACGTTAGACCTTGATTTGAACTAAGCTCTATTTCTTACTCGGGGTAGGTTTCAGTAAGTTAGCAGTCCTATCAAATGTTCATTTTCTTGGTTCTGTGAAGTAGAGCTAATAAGGGTGCCTATTACATAGGACTGTTGGCCAGGATAAATAGGATCGTGTTTATGTTTTAGGACAGTGACTGGCACATGAGAAATGTTCAGTAATGGTCACTATAGAATAAAGTTGAAAATCACTATTATTGCTCTACCATTGGGCATGGTCCCAGTTTACAACTTCCTTCTTTTCCCCTGGGAGTTCACTTAAAAGGGTTTCAACTCTAACTGCCACCCAAGCAGTACTATTATCTAAATAGCCTGTGAAGCATGTGGGAAAATTAGAGCTGTGGATACTTAGAGGTCAGCTGATGGGACCCAAGAAAAGATGTTTTACAACTTCATAAGGGGAAAAGAGATCAAAAGACTTAGAAAGTAAAAAATGTTCTTCAAGGCAGAGTGAATATATATTTTTCCATGAACTTTTTCCAGTTGTCGAATTCAATATGAAATGCTAGACATATTATGAGTGTTGATGATATTTCCCACCAATTAAATCACCCCAGCAAAAATCAGATGGCATGAATCAAAATGTTTGAGGAATTTGGTTATTTTTCTATGAAAACGTGTTTTCCCATCTGTACAAATGCCACCTTTCAGGGTTGTAACTGTATTTGTTAACAATGTTGTGAGGCATCACAGCATAGCCCTTTTTATGGCAGAGCCATTACTGATGATTCGGTATTATTCGTCCCTACTTGAGCAGCTTTGACGCGTGTCATTTCTTGCAAATATGAAGGGAAATGCAGATGGCTGTGAACACTGATTGGTGTATGTATCCTGTTGGTGGGGAGACTCCTGCCTTGTGTGTGAAACTTGCTTTCCCCTGTAACCTGCTGAAAGTATCAATTCCCAAACTAAGTGCTTCCATCCTTTATGAATCCAAGGTGCTAACATGTCTCTTACTCTGTGACATTCCTCTAAGGTAAGTAAAAGCAAAGTCCTCTGAGTCTTTAGCTGAACTTATGGTGCCATTCGGTGCAACATTTGGTGCAGACACCTGATTAGTAAGCTCTCGCCATAAAAAGGGCAGGAGGAGGGGGCAGAGGGAGCCTAAGATGCCATCTTTCTCTGAGCCTTGGGGTTGCAGGGCTGAGGCTGGCACTCTGTTACTACTTAAAGCAACTGACTGCTGTTGTCCGCTGAGATGCCTTTGATAACCTGAGCACCTAACTCACCTCTTAGAAGGTTCACTGAACAGTAGTGGAGCTGTTCCAGTCTTCAGCAGTGGCTACAATAAGACTAAAATACAATCAGATTTTCCAAGTTTAGGGATACTTCTCACCTTTAGTTGGATGATGCTTGGTAAGAGCTTGATCTTGATTGCCAATGTTATTGTTAACTTCTACTCATTCCCCAGGAAACTTTTTTGCTCCCCCCTTACTCATACTCCTTTTCTATTTTAAACCCACCCTTCCACCAAGTTAGATGACTGTGCAGCGAGTGACCATAGCACCTTCTTTTTTTTCCTATATTATCACAGATATCCCACTTTCATTATTACTGTTATCTTTATCTGTCCTCAGTACATTGTGTGCTCCACCGCGAGAAAGACTATGTCTGTTGCAGCTCTCACAGCGTCCCCTAGCACATAGTCTGGCAAAAAGTAAGCACTGAGATAGCATTAAAAAGGAAAATGAATGGTGTTACTAGATTCACAGGACCTTCAAGTCCTAGTAATTGGAGTAACCATTATCTATAGCTTCCAAAATGAAATTGCAATGTAATTGAAGAACAGTGTAAGTATACTGTTGGCATTTGATAACGAACCATGAAGACTCATAAATTAACATAATATAGCGTAATAGGTGCACTGCTGGTCTCCTTACCTGCAATCTCTCAGCTTTCTCATTAACTCCCCAATCCTGCTACAAAACGAGAATTCATGGGAATTTAGGGAAAAATAGGGCAGTCATGTAAATTAACGTGGATTCCAATTCTAGCTTTGCCTCGTATCATCAGTGAGCCTTAGTTTTCTCAGCTCCAAAATCATGCTAATAGTTTGTACCATATATGAGGATTAGAAATAATACAGATACAATGCCTCGCACAGGGGTCAGGAGGTAGCAAATATGCATCGTATAAAACTCTTCTTGATGATAGTCTTGTGCTCTCATCTTCATTCCCTTGCAGTGATTCTCCATTGCCAACCCAAAGAATAAATTTACTTTGCCTGGCACTCATGAGCTCCACAAAGAGTTTCTTCTTTGTCAGCCTTAAATCCCACTACATTCGAGCTCTTTCACATCATCCATCTAATTGTCTAACTCCCCCTTCTCCAACATGCTTACAACCCTCAAGCCTTCGCGCCTTTGGTTATGCTGTATTACCGGGTTGGATTATTATTTCTCAGCTGCTGAAATTCATTGTACTACAAAAGGCGATATTGAGTAGTGTTTAAGAACACAGAATCTGGGTCCAGTCTGCCTGGGGTCAAATCCTGGTTCCCTGATGTGCTACATCTGTGAACTTGGGAGACTTGTTAAGCACCTCCATGCCTCAGTGACAGTGTATATAATGGAGATAGGAAAACACTCATCTCCTAGAGTGACAAGGATTAAAAAAATGTCACATATGTAAACTACCTGTAACAGCATGTGACAGGAAGTGAGCACTGCGGAGAATGTATTAGTTGCTATCATCATCATTATTATTGACATTTCTTTTCAATGCCTCCCCCTCTTATTTGTCAGAATGTCTGCTCTTAGGCTTCTACCGACATTTTTCTTCTATCTTTATTACAGAGCTTAAAAAGTTATGTTTAATATTATAGTATGAGTATGTCTGATTGACTTATTATTTACTTGTTCATTGTCTGCTTGTGTGGGAGCAGGAACTTTGTTACTGCTGTAGTTCTGAAATTTAAAATAGTGCCTGGCACAAAATAGGCACTCAAGAAACATTTGTTGAATGAATGGAAGAACAAATGTGAATGAATGAATGAAGACATCCATAACTGAGGTTTTTCAAAACTCCCTCTTTAGTGAATTAGAAAGCCTGTGCTTTAGCCCTTAAGTTTCCTGTGCGTTTCTACATACATGTATGCTATTTGTATGCAGGATGCAAAATTGGAATTATTTCCAGAATAAGGATATAAGTTGGACATGTGGCAGGGAGATATTTGAACAAAAATACCTTGCCTCGTGAAAAGCAGGTGGAATTTGCCTTTTCAACCTTTTTGTGCCAAGCCAGATAATTTACCTCTCACCTGGGAACAATTTCCTTCCCGCAGTCATAATGTGAGTTTCACCACAGCTGTGGATCCAAAGTCAAAGTCAAAGTAGAGATTGCTGCGTCACTTGCTGGGAAATGACTTTTTAGTTCAGGTCTGTGTCCTTGTTTGGCAGCTTTCTTATTTGTGTTTAAAAACATGGACTGCTGAGAGGTGCACATCTGTTTCTAAGTGTGTAAGTGGAGGGTATGGAAGTGTGTGTGTGTGTGTGTGGGGGGGGCTTTAAGTTCCTGGACTCTTTAGCTGTCCCCATACATGCATTCTGACTTCAATTTTTCTAGCCAAGAAGCAGCAGCTGCATCTAGATGTGTGAATTAATACATTTGAGTTAAAAGTATTTAACAGAAACATACATTTCTTTTTTTATCTCCTGTATCCACAATTCTGAGATAACCTGGCTTATCAGTGTGCTGCTGGTATCTTCCATCTTCTCTGCTCCCTTTCTTTTATAAAATCTCCCATTTTTAGCACCATACAGTCAGACTGGAGAATAAAATAAATTACTCTCTGGACTGCCTTCTCCTATTTCTATTTTTTTTTTCTTTTTCTGATATTGACACTTCATAAGAAGAACAGAGTACTGTAAGTTGGAATCTTAGTGACAAAGATCAGGGCAGGGCTAGACTTGGGTCAGAAAGAGGAATGGGTGCTTTCTTTTATGTCAAAATCATGCGAAGAGTCACTAAACTTCTCCAGTGCTGAGTCAGAGGTTTTAATAACAGCTTCCAATTGTCCAAAGGCAACAGAGACAGTGGCATGGCACCTACACTGCCTCAGGCATTTATGATTATATGATGCTAGTTACTGAAACTGAAATACAGAGAGAAAGAGGAGAAAGATGTTTTCAAACAGTGCATGTGAGTAGATAAAAAAGGCCTACTGCATGTGATTGGATATGTACCCTTTTGCCATCTCTTGCCCAATGCCTGCCATGATCTATTCACTATACAATTAGAGGTTATTCCTCTGTATACTCAAGACATTTTAGTCTTCGGAGTCTCCTTTCGATAAGAAAATACACTCACATGTGTAACACCAATGATATCTCCTATTAACTCCTTTGTAGAAATTAATTGACCTAAGGCCAGAACTGTAAGAAGGGACCATCAGATAGGTCATCTGTAGTTGCAAAGTCTCCAAGAGCAAGAGGACAAGTGGTAGAAGCCTCCAAGAATGAATTTCAGATGCTTGAAAGAAAGACCTAGAGCCTTCAAGACAGGGATCCGTGCTTAGAATCTAGGAGTGCCTTTACCTTGCTGGCCTCGGGTCCCTCAAGTGTGAAAGTCAGTGACATAAGATAAGCCACTATGTAACAATATTTGAGCTCTTCAGAAGGGCACATAAATGTGAGCAGATCAGGAACTGCTTTACTGTACAGAATCTGAGCAGTGAGCATAACAGAAACCAACCAACCAACCAACAAACCAAAACAACAGAACCAATCATAATCTCAAGAAAGGTTGGTCGTCCTTCCTTTATGTTTAAAACATTTTATTGGAATATAGCCACACGCATTCATTTAAGTATGGCCTGTGTTGCTTTCCCACCACCAGGGCAGTGAACACGTATGCCAGAGATGTGGCTCACAAGACTATAATGGTTACTATCTGGCTTTCTTTTTCAAAAAGTTTGCAATGACTACTCTAAAATATCTGGAGTAGCTGTGTTGCCTTACACAGTACATTAAGCCTTGGGATCAGCAAACGGGAACCCATGAAAGCTTCCAAGGAATTGTTTTATGACCATAGGACATTTGGAAAAGGCAAAACGCATTTCTGGGATTCTTCATTGGCCATAACTCAAGTCCTCTATGATTTCTACTTTCATTTTGTTACAGTAATCACCAAATTAAATATCACTCAACTCTCCCAGACTCAGTTAAGGCTTATTGAGTTATTTTCTTATATTTTTACTTCCATCAGTCCCTGTCTGATATGTACTATTTGTATTCCCACCATTTTCTGGAAAACTCTTGAGTTGCTGCTGACCTCACATTTTAAAATACAATGTGATATTCTGTCTTATATGTGCAGTGGGACCAACTATCATTCACCTGTTGAGTGTTTACAGGAGTCAAAACCCTTCACCAGAATAAAAACTAAAAGGCTAGAAGAATGGCTCTTATTGGCTGAAGGCAGAAGACATGCTGAGAGCATAAAAATAATATACTTTTATAATGGAGGGGTGTGTGTGTGTGTGTGTGTGTGTCTCTAAGGAAAAGTGAGATTGATTATGTATTCGGGGATAGTCATGTTACAATGAACGGAGCATAGGATACTCTTTACTGCACTGGGATTTTTGAAGGAAAGCTCACTATGAAAGGCTTTGCTAAAATTTATCAATGAGATGATCTCTATTTCTTGAGGGATCACAGATTTAAATGGCTTTTAAATTATTTTGGTTGCTGGGCTGGGATAATTTGAATATATTCCATATACCAATGGGGCGACCAGTTAAGCTTAGCTTTCTGCAGGTTACCTGTGTCAAATGGGGATAAGGTCTAAATATATAGATAGCATTGTTAGGAGAACCACCTCCGATAGTATATGTGATAGCAGTAAATAAACTGATTTTTATTAACACGGTCTGTTATTATTACTACATTTACTGCATCGTCATGGCCAACAGTTGGAAGGTTTCCAATATAACTCTGAATTAAACTGATGCAATTGGGTCTCCTTTCAATCATCTCCTCATCCAAATACCATTGAGAGTGCTCCTATCCAAAGTTTTGTCACCCCTAGAGCTAAGACTTGAAAATCACAGGCTTTAGGCAAGCAAAGGGAAAAGGACAGCATTTCCCATTTCTGACATGACTTCACATTGTCTTTTGAAAATTTAAGCCTCAGGATACATTATCTGCCTTCTGCTTTGCACCTGGTCATACACCTTTTAATAAATGCTTGCTGTTAAAATGATAAATGGATGCTATTAAAACACTTTAATGCATAGTGCACCAAAAGTGCCTACTTAAAGGCTGGTTTCCCTTCAGAATTTTGAAGAACATGCCTTCTCAGCTTTTCTTTCTTGGCACAATTCTTAAGCGAATGGGAATATCTATATTCCTGTGTCCCTCTAAGGGTCCACCAAAGATAATGGTATATTCCTGTAAAAGCTTCGAATGGCTTTCGTTAAATATTCTTAGTTAGTAAATAGCTCATTTCTTCCTTCTCTTCCTCCATTCCCAAAGGGTTCTGTGTTTCCCAGAAGATGAAGAGACATGTATTGTTTGTATCTCAGGCTCCCTACTTGTACTTTTCCTGCCCATTATTTTCAGAGATGAGACTCAGCAGTGCTTGTAATAGCTGGGTGAAAACTCTATTACCTCACACAGTTTTTTAAACTTCTAAGACATTGTTAAACACAGAAAATAAATTTTGGGAAAAGCCAATACAAAAAAAATTAATGCTTAGCTCAAATTTTCTTTTTTTTAAAAATTATATACAACCTCAAATCTTATATGAGGATAAACACATTTTGAAGACCTAGATTTACTTGTATGTTCTCCTTGAAATTTTCTTGCCCCTTGATACATAAGTGCTTCTATGTATTCTTGACATCAAATTATAAGATAATCAAATTTTGCAATTTTATAAATTTTGAAATTCTACTAACTTAGTTGGACGTCACAGCCATTTCCCCTTAAATAGCAGAGTTGTTTTATCAATGTTTATCAAGTACAGTTTTAGGAGCCCCAGATAAAGAGATCATCATTAAAGGCTTACTGTAGTTACTATGGGAAACAGAGAGTAAATGCTCATTAGAGACACACTAGTTAGTAGTCTTAATTGGGCATTTAAAATCTGTTCCGTATTCGCATTTCACATTTGCTCTTTCTTGAATGCTGTTCCAGAATCTAGGTACAATTCTCAGTCTACAGTGATCTAATGCTAAGGTAAACTGAGTCCCAAGTGATGATTCGTATGTACAGTATAACTTTATTCGTGGAAACAAACAAAAAAAATTACTTCGTTCTGCTTTTTTATACATTTTGCTGAGGAAAATATATGAAGCATCCCTTAAAAAAATGACAACAATTAGTCTTCTTGACCGAAGGCCTGACCTTCATGTTATTCTTATTTTCTCTTCAAATATATGCTGTACCTCTCCACTTCAGCTTTATTTGCGAGCACAACAAAGGAGCTAGTCCTCTAATTTTGACATGTCTTTCCTATGTGCCTGAATAGCAATGAGCAAGAAATAATTCCTTACCTTTCTGACAACTCCTACTGCCAAGCGTAGGCTATTTAGAAGTTGGTACAAAGTGAAAATAAATACCTGGCTTCCCACAGGCAATCCTCTGAAATGCCGTCTGTCATTTGTAATTTCTCTGACGTTATTTGGTGGTTATGATTTATCACCTTGCCACGGCATGAGTCAGCCATGAAATCTCCATGACTCAATGGCACATAACAAAAGCAATCAGGAAAGTGACATTTGAATGAAGGGTTGGTGGATGGGTTTGAACAAGATTTCATTAACTTAAAGAACTAAGGCAAAGTAACTCGCCCAACTTTTTAAAACCTTACAGTCAGCATTTCAATTCTTTTTCTTCATTAGTTGATACTGCTAAACTTGGGTGGGGGAGATAACTATCAATTGGAGATAAACAAATATGGATTTATGGAGAGTGGCTGTATGGATTATTCTTATTTTGCTTTTAATATTATATTTTTCCACTGTGTTCAGAATTGCTCTTTCCTAATCTTGCAAATGCATTTCCTACTGCTTTTAAATTTCATTGCTATCCACCTGTTTTTTCCTAGGTGGTAAATTGGTGGCAAAATGAATTTATTCTTTTAATAAATATTTATTGAGCCTGAAGTCTGTCAGGCATTGTGTAAGGTAATGGGGTTGAAGCAATGAGCAATACAGACATGACCCTCCGTCTCAAGGAGATTTCAGTCTGGTGAAAAGAGTGTCATTAACCTTGAGTGTCAAAATGCCCATTTCCAAGTCTTAAAGAATATTTCTTATACAAGCAATTTGGCTCTGCAACACTTTAGTATTTACTTTAAGCTACAACTATCCTCATATGGAAAAGTGGGACAAAGATTGGCTTCTTGACCAGTATATAACTGGCCATCTGGGCACCTGCAACTCTTCACCCTGTGGGCTCTCCAGTTTGATTGTTTATATTAGATGTTGCTTCCTTGTAATGCAAATCATATTTAAGTACCTTTGACCTAAGGAGAGAAGTACTGAGTGGAGTTCTTAGAGATTTTCACCACTGGAACGAACTCCTTTCTTTGGTTATAAGTATCATCCAGCAGCCCTGGCCAGGAATCATGATATCCTTGTCATTGCATCCCAATCCAAGGGAGATAGAGACACAAAAGATAAAGTTTTCAGGGAAATGTCAGTGTCATTAATGGAAAAACAACAGAAGCACAAATTCAAATAGAAGATGAACTCTCTGCCAATAAGAACTGTGGTTATTCACTTTATTATTAGCAGCATCTGGGATAGTATCTAGAAGAAAATGGTAATATTAGTTACAGTAATCTTTTCTTGAAAGCATACTAGGTGTCAAGATTATTGTGTTAAATATTGAGTGGTAAGTACTGACGCATCTTTATTGTACCGAAAGAGTAGAGCAGCATGAAGATGAACTGATAGAACCTACAGAAGTTAATATACTAATTTTGGAAGCAATTGTACCAGCATTCCAATCTCCATGAGGGAAAGATAGCAAATAAGAGCTGAATAGAGACAGTACTTTGGAATGTTCTGTAATCTTTCAACTATAAGAGTAAATATAGACAAGAGCTCAAAAGGAATTTGACTAAAAGAACTAGGAATTCTTAGCAAAGGTAGGCTAAGCATGTCCCATTCTTGTTGGCCCAAGAATAAGACACTGCGTCATGGAAATAAGAAAATGCAAGCATATGAAGTAAATGGTCATTTGGGGTGTAGATACATATTATTCTACCCTTAGGAAAAGTGTGGAGAATTTAGAATGCAGATTAAAAATGAGGTCATAAAGAGAAAATATGATTTATCTATACAAGTGTTAAGTTGAGCTTAAACAGTACAGGCATATTTTTGATACTGAACAACTGTTGTTTTTCTGACTGCTCTGGTTGAAGTCCGTATGGGGCATTAAATCATGCATCTGCTTTTCCAAGAGGTCTCACCCAGTCTATCTTGGGTTGGGGCTTAGGAAGAAACCTTAGGAAATAGAAACTCAAGACTGAATTTGAAAAGTTTGATGTGCTTGTTTTCTTTTTGTGTTGGGGCAGTGTTTCAAGCAATCTAAGTCTCTTGAACCAGTCCTTGGCATCACACCCAAAAACTGAGCCTACATATCTGAGGCACAATGATTACAAGTAACCAACAGCAAGGACTTCACACAGATATATTTAGTCCTCAAATCAGTCATACAGCATATGAGTGATTATGATTTCCATTTTATGATGGGTTACCTAAGTTTTAGAAAAGTGGAGTAACTTGTTTATGGTCACAATAATTGGATTAGTAGCATCAACTCCATGTACTTCAGACCTGATTTTAACGTGAGCCATGGACAAGCGGCCAGACATAAACAAAGGTCTTAAAAGACAGTGCCTAGTTTCCAAAGAAGTCAAATCACTTTTTATCACAAGTAGGGAGAGGGTAGGAGAGAAGATTCAAGGAAGGTTATCTGATGATTTGGGTTAGAAGTTTGGGCATTAAAGATAACGTGATTGAAGACTGATAGACATATGAGGGAGACATTTTTGGCTACTCTAGAAGAACAGATTTGTCAGGGCAGTTAGGATCTGTGGTTTTTTACTTCCAGGCAACTGGCTGAAGAATATCAATAGATCATACCCACAAAAATTTTACATTTCAGCTGTGACTGCATCCTACACCACAGCCCCCTCCCTTACTGTTAAAGATGCCCTGCTAATGTAAATATAAACAAGACTGAAGCATTGGTTTCACAAATCTAGTTCCTGATGAATGAACTGCTTTTTCCTTCCATAATTCATTGTGCACAAGACCCCAGGGTCCATTAACTGAACACATAGATGGGAGTTTCACAACCCTCAGAATCTGCTATGCACGCTGTGCCCAGATGCTCAGCGTTCTTCCCCTGTGCCCACGTGGAAAATCCCCCTGGCATTTAAGATCATCATCTCCCTCAAGCCTCCCTGTCAGAAATAGAACAGCCCTAAGTGAAATGCTTCAGATCAGTGAGTTGGTAAACCAGCTACGGAAACAGCATGTTACAGCCCATCAGACCCCTGAATATATCCCACTTTGAGGATGTAGGAATGAGAGAAGCATATCTGAATTAGGACCCAGAGAAGCATGTGGTAGGTGGGCAAGTGCAGATAACCTTTTCAATGACAAGAATTATTTTCAGTTCTAATTCTGACCTCACAAATAGCTTCCAGACTGAGTTTCAGGACAGAGACTATACATTATACAGTAATAAACTATAATACAGCCAGCGATTACTGTGTAGTTCTGTGCCTGGCACTGAGCTAAGTGTATAACATGCATGATATGCTATAGTCCCTTCAAATCACCCTAACAGGTCGGTATTATTTGTATCAGTTTACGGAAGGGGAAAGAGGACCAGGGAAGTGAAACACCCTGTACAAGATTATACAACTAGTTTTACAGCCAGATTCAAATGTAGATCTATATGGATCCAAAGCCTTTGTTCTTCCTCCTGCTTCAAAGTGAAGGCCAGAAACCAATACAGAGGAAATTGTTCTAAAGGAGGCAGTGCTTCTGAGTACCTACAGTATGCTAGGCATTCTATCAAGGGAGATACCCATAATAGCAAGGGCATTCCATGTGTCACAACAGCCTGTCTAGGACACGGCTCTTGTGGGACTCAACTAATGAGAGTCTGATGGACTTCTCTCAGGTTTGATGGAGTTCTGGGAAGTCTGATCCAATGTTGATTGCTTAATAGTACTAAGTTTATCCAGAGACAAAGCATTCCTCAGGAAGATGGGTTGGGAAATGTTCTCTACAAGAAATGACAGCTGCTGCTTGAAGGAAGAAAACAGAGAGATTGTGTATAATCTCCTGTGAGTTTTCAAATAAACCACTGGGCTTCAAAGGGCACAGGGGATAGATTTGATAGAGAAACACATCTTACATTTTGGAAACCATGAAAAAATAGTGAGCGCTAGGGCTGTGGAATGGTAGGCTTGCTTGCAGCATTAGTACATTGAAATATTTATGTTATTTAATAGCAAGCTGTTACTCTTTCACTCTTTGTGAAAGAACTGCAATTGACCTTTGAGAAGTCTGATGGCAGAAAACAGGTAGAAATGGACGCTTGGCCTTATCAAGTTTAACTATTTGAAAAGGTATAATTCATGCAAATGTTTAGCCTTTTGTTCATTGTGCAAGGGCAAAACCTGCCCTGGATGGTATTTACTTTTCTAATTAGAAAAGCTTGAGTGATGCAAACAATTAAGGTAATACAATACCTTTACAAGATAATTAATCTTTTCTTTGTGATTCATCTTACCACATCCCAAACTGATAATGTTATTTACCTCCCAGTTAAAGGTATGTTAGAATGTAATTGGAGTCATTTGCTTTGACTATCAGAGGAGAAAAGATCATGCAATTTGCATCTCATATATCTAGAAATTAAAATTGAAGGACTGACCACTTGACACCAAAGAAGTTCCTGAAATGAAGCCTGCTGAGCTCAATTTGTTGTGGCGGCTAAATGAATCCTCTCTCCAATTTGAATGCATGATGAAACTCCTATTAGAACATTGCACTGTAATAATTGACAACATAATGAAACTGCCAAAGACAAAATGCAAATACCTCTCTACTGACCCTTCAGAACCACACTCTGTACTTAGAAAGACAGAAATGCCTTTATCAGACATGTAACATTCCCCTTTATTCTGCTTCCCTTCTATCCATCAGGCACCATGAAGACATTCTTTCCGTCACGAATTCTGAGAGTTAGCAGCAACCATAGGTTGTAGAATTTGGGATAGTATACAGGTTGAACTCGCAATAATATTTGCAAACAACTCTCTCCTATTGCCATCATCTCATTGAAAAGATGTATTTTTAGTACTAAACATATTTAGAAGGATATTATCCCAGGGTGACAATTTTATAGAATAATTTAGCTTCATTAACCAAAGAAAAAACTTTGTTTTTTTTATTTCTGGGTTTGCATCTGATTTATGAAAATTTGGTTCGGCATCAGCACTGATCTTTGGAAACCACTTAGTGTACATACACAGGATCTTTTGTTTAAATTAACCTCTCAATCCATTGTAATTTGGCTTCTAATCCTTTTAAGATGGACAGCTGGTAATGTCTTCAGTTGTGGATTCAATAGTGACTTGTCTCCTTTATCCAGCTGGAGCTTTCATAGCATTTGATACACTTTTTCCATCTTGAAAAAACTCTCTTTATTATCAAGTACTCTACACACTCTTGGTATTTTCTCTCTGGAGTCATTTCTTTCTCATTCCCTTCTGGTGTTTTCTCTTCCTTTATTGTTGAAACGTTGTTGTTTTTGTCTTAATTCCTCCTTCCTTTTTGACTCTGCACACTCATCCTGGGTAATCTTTTTTATTCCCTTGTTTAATCACAAGTTGACATCCAGGCCAGATCTCGCTTTGAGTATGACATGAGATGCATATATACAATCATTAGACATTTCCACTTGAATACCACAAAGCACTTCAAGCTCATCAAGTCCCAAACTTCCCTCACCATTTCTCCCTGTTCTTTTATGATCCCTGGCTCTGTAAGCAGAATTACTATTCTTCCATTGTCCAAGTCACAAACCTAGGTAACATTTTGACTGAGTCACCAAGGTCTATCATTTCTGCCTCTTAACTCAGGCCACCATTACTTTACAAGGGTGACAAATGCAAGTCTGGGGCACAAAAAGTATGATTTTATTAAACGCAGTAAGTGTTCATCATTTCTTCTCTGCGACCGTTACTAAGGTGGATGGACACTCTTACCAAGGAAAAATTGAAGGGAGTGCTATTGCGGTGATGGAATGTGAGAGGAAAATTTTCCTGCACTATTTTCTCCTAAATCTAGTTTTAGACAGTAAATCACGTCTCCACAGTAGAATGCCAGCCTCCCTTTACATTCTCTATTTCTTCACAGCTCAGACATTATAACTTTCTTATTTCTCTCTCTAAACTTTCTCATCTTCTTATTTACCATTAAAACTTTCTCTACAGAAAATTGGCTTTTAGGTAGCATTTTGCTTTGCATCAAAACTGGAAATCTAATCAGAAAGAGTCTTAAAATCATCTGTATATTCACTTGAAGATAGACATATCTGTCTTGGTTTTTGTCAGTATTGTTTATGGTTGGTTTCAAAAAATACTTGGTACTTATGCTGTGGACTGGAAGTATTTTTCATCTTCTGCCTCCTTTTATGTGGAAAGATGTGATGTCTTTGAAAATAAAGAGAGGAGATAATCCTTTCTGGTGTAGGTTTTATGTATTATACAGTTTTAGACTTTGAGCATGTCCAAATGACAAGTTGTTTTAAACATCAGCTTCTATGAAGTACTTAGAAAA
>NW_017732316.1:618730-619808 GCF_001890085.2 Hipposideros armiger
ACCCTCATACACTGCTGGAGGGATTTGTAAACTGGTGTAGCCACTATGGAAAACAGTATGAAGTTCCTCAAAAACGTAAGAATAGAGCCATCATAACCCAGCAACCCCTCTTCTGGCTATCCAAAAAATTTGAAAATATTTATTCATAAAGATATATGCACCCTATCTTCATTGCAGCATTATTCATGGTGGCCAAGGCATGGAAACAGCTGAAGTGTCCTTTGATAGATGATTGGACAAAGAAGTTGTATGTATACACAATGGAATACTACTCAGCCATAAGATGAAATGCTACCATTTGTAACAACATGGATGGATCTTGAGAGTATCGTGCTAAGCATAATAAGTCAGACAGAAAAGGATTAGAACCATATGATTTCACTCATGTGGAATATAAAACACAAAGCTACAAACAAACAAAGTAAGCAAACAAACTCATAGAGACAGACAACAGTATGAAGGTTACCAGAGACAAAAGGGGAGTGTAAGGAGGATGAAGAAGCTAATGGGGGTCAAATATGTGGTGATGGGGGAAGATGAGACTATGGGTGGTGAACACACAATGCAATACCCATGTATGGTAACAATTTCATAGTATTAGTTTGGGCCGCCATAACAAAATACCATAGACTGTATGGCTTAAAAATAAATTTATTTTATCAGTTCTGGAGGCTGGAAGTGTGAGATTATGGTGCCAACACGGTTAGGTTCTGGTGAGAGCTTTCTTGCTGGTTAGCTGCCACCTCACTGTGTGCTCACATAGCCTTTCCTCAGTGTGTGTACTCATGGAGAGAGACAGCAAGGTCTCTGGTGTCTTCTGACAAGGGCACTAATGCCATCATGAGGGCCCTACTCTTGTGCCCTCATTTAAACCTACTTACTTCTCAAAGGCCCCATCTCTAAAGGTCATCACATTAGGGGTTGCGTCTTCAACATGATTTTTGGATGAACACAATTCAGTCCATAGCACCTATGAACTAGGTACTATTATCACACACATTGAAACATTAGGAAACTTAAGTAACAAAGAGCTTAAGTAATTCGATCAAGGTCATACAGCTTTGAAAGACATAACTGA
>NW_017732317.1:0-14062 GCF_001890085.2 Hipposideros armiger
AGAGCTTCAGGATTTGTCCCAATAGCAGTGTGATAGGCATGTCAGATACTGAGGTGCAGCCGGCTCCCAACATATTAATTCTTCCTATCCATGAACATGGTATGTATTTCCATTTAATTGTACCTTATTTGATTTCTCTTTTCAGTGTCTTATAATTTTCTGTACAGGCCTTTTACTTCTTTGGTTAACTTTATTCCTAGGTATTTTATTGTTTTTGAAGTAATTGTAAATGGGATTGATTTCCTGATTTCTTCTTCTGATAGTTTATTATTGGTGTACACAAATGCAACTGATTTCTGAATGTTAATTTTGTATCCCGCTACCTTACTAAATTCATTTATCAGTTCTAGCAGTTTTTTGGTGGCGTCTCTGGGATTCTCTCTATATAGTACCATGTCATCTGCATATAATGACAATTTTACTTCCTCCTTTCCAATTTGGATGCCTTTTATTTCATTTTCTTGTCTGATTGTTGTGGCCAGAACTTCTAGAACTATGTTGAATAGAAGTGGTGAAAGTGGGCAGCCTTGTCTTGTTCCTGATTTTTTTTTTAAGATTTTTATTGGGGAATTGGGGGATGGGAATAGCACTGGGGAGTTGGGGGAAGGGGAAGAGACAAGTTGCTGTCCTTTTGTTCTTCAGTCTAGTTGTGGAGGACGTTGCTTCACTGGCCCAAGTTAGTAACATCATTGCGCTCTTCCCAGGTGAGGCAGATCAGTCACCGGCTTCTGGATGGTCATTTATGGTGGCTGCTGGCTACACATGGCAACCCACTGCAGCAGGGGCTTCAGCCTACGCCATCACCGCAGCCCAGCTCCAGGTTGAGCTGTTGTTCAGCATCTTAGCTGTAGAGGGCAGTGTCACTGGCACTCATATGTGGGATCCGAACCGGGTCCCTCTGGCAGCTCAAGCCAGCTCTTAACCAACGCGCCACTCGGCCGGCCCTTGTTTCTGATTTTAAGGGGAAAGCTTTTAGCCTTTCCTCATTGAGTACGATGTTTGCTGTGGGCTTATCATATATGGCCTTCATTTCATTGAGATATGTTCCCTCTATTCCCACTTTGTTAAGAGTTTTTATCATAAATGGATACTGGATTTTGTTAAATGCTTTTTCTGTATCTATTGTTAGGACCACATGATTTTTATTTTTCAGTCTGTTAATGTGATGTATTACGTTAACTGATTTGCGGATATTGAAACAACCTTGCATACCAGGAATGAATCCCACTTGATCGTGGTGTATGATCTTTTTAATGTATTGCGGAATTCGGTTTGCTAATATTTTGTTAAGGATTTTTACATCTATGTTCATTAGGAGTATTGGCCTGTAGTTTTCTTTTTTTGTAATATCTTTGTCTGATTTTGGGATCAGAGTAATGGTGACCTCATAAAATGTGCTTGGGAGCCTTCCCACCTGCTGGATTTTTTGGAATAGTTTGAGGAGAATAGGTATTAATTCTTTTTTGAATGTTTTGCAAAATTCACCTGTGAAGCCATCTGGTTTAGGGAGCTTATTGATTACTGATTCAATTTCATTGGTAGTAATCAGTCTGTTCCGATTTTCTGTTTCTTCTTGATTCAGCCTTGGAATATTGTATGCTTCTAGGAATTTATCCACTTCTTCCAGATTGTCTAATTTGTTGGTGTATAGTTGCTCATAGTATTTTCTTAAAATGTTTTGTATTTCTGTGGTGTCTATGGTCACTTTTCCTCTTTCATTTCTATTTTATTATTTGGGTCCTCTCTGTTTTTTCTTGATGAATCTGGTTAAAGGTTTGTCAATTTTGTTTATCTTTTCAAAAAACAGCTCTTAGTTTCATTGATCTTTCTTTTTTATTCTTTCTTTCTTTCTTTCTTTTTTGTTTCAATTTTATTTATGTTCACTCTGATCTTTGTTATTTCCTTCCTTGTATGAACTTTGAGCTTATTTTGCTGTTCATTTTCCAGTTCCCTTAGGTGTAAAGATAGACTGTTGATTTGAGTTTTTTCTGGTTTCTTTAGATATGCCTGCATTGCTATGTATTTGCCTCTTAGGACTGCTTTTGCTGTGTCCCACAGATTTGGGGACTTTGTGCTTTCATTTTCGTTTGTCTCAAGGTATCTTCTGATTTCTTCCTTGATTTCATTGTTAACCCGTTCATTATTTAGTAGCATGTTATTTAGACTCCATGTGTTTGTGTGTTTTCCAGTTTTTTTTCTTGTAATTGATTTCTAATTTCATAGCACTGTGGTCAGAGAAGATGCTTGATGTGATTTCAGTCTTTTAAAATTTATTGAAACAAGTTTTGTGCTCAACATGCGGTCTATCTTGGAAAATGTTCAATGTGCACTTAAAAAGAATGTATATTTTCCTGTTTGGGATGAAACACTTAACAAATATTAATTAAATCCATCTGGTCTAGTGTGTCATTTAAGGCCATGTTTTCATGTTGCTTTTCTGTCTGGAAGATCTGTCCATTGGTGTCAGTGGGGTGTTAAAGTCCCCTACTATGATTGTGCTAATGTTGATCTCTGCCCTTATGTCAGTCAATATTTGTTTCATGTATTTAGGTGCTCCTATGTTGGGTGCATATATATTTAGTAGGGTTATGTCCTCTTGTTGGATTGATCCCTTTATTATTATGTAATGTCCTTCGTTGTCTCTTATTATAGCCTTTGTTTTAAAGTCTATTTTGTCCAATATAAATATTGCTACTCCAGGTTTTTTCTTGTTTCCATTTGCATGAAGTGTCTTTTTCCATCCCTTTACTTCCAGTCTGTGTGTGTCTTTTGATCTGAGGTAGGTCTCTTGTAAACAGCATATGCAAGGGTTCTATTTTCTTATCCACTCAGATACCCTACATTTTTTTATTGGAGCATTTGATCTATTTATATTTAAAGTGATTAGTGATAGGTACATAGTATTGCCATTTTACTATTCATATTTTTTATCTTCATTAGTTACTTTGTTTTATCCTTTCTTCTGCTTACAGAAGTCCTTTTAACATTTTCTGTAATACTGGGTTGGTGTTAATGAATTCCTTTAACTTTTTCTCATCTGGGAAGTTCTTTATCTCTCTTCAATTTTAAATGATAGCCTTGCTGGGTAGATTGGTCTTGGTTGTAGGTCCTTGTTTTTCATCACTTTGAATATTTCTTGCCAATCCATCCTGGCTTGCAAATTTTCTGTTGAGAAATCAGCTGATAGTCTTATGGCAGCTCCATTGTAAGTAACTAGTTGTTTTTCTCTTGCTGATTTTAGGATTCTCTTTGTTTTAACCCTTGCCATTTTAATTATGATGTGCCTTGGTGTGGGCCTGTTTGGGATCATCTTATTTGGGACTCTGCACTTCCTGGGTTTGTATGTCTTTTCCTTCACCAGGTTAGGGAAGTTTTCAGTCATTATTTCTTCAAATAGGTTCTTGATTTCTTGCTCCCCCTCTTCTCCTTCTAGTACTCCTATAATGCAAATGTTGTTATACTTTATGTTGTCTCACATGTCCCTTAAACTATCTTCATTTTTTAAATTCTCTTTTGTTGTTGTTCTAATTGGGTGTATTCTGCTACCTTGTCTTCTAAATCTCTGATTCAGTTCTCTGCTTCATCTAATCTGGTGGTGATTCCTTCTAGTGTATTCTTCATTTCAGTTATTGTATTTTTTATTTCTGACTAGTTCTTTTTCATGGTTCCTATGTCCTTCTTTGTGCTTTGTTGAAATTCTCACAAAGTTCCTTAAGCATTCTTATGATCAGTGTTTTTAAATTACGTCTCTGGTAGGCTGGTTGCCTCCGTTTCATTTAATTTTATTTCTGGAGAATTCTCCTGTTCTTTTATTTGGAACATGTTTTTTTGTTTGTTTTCTTATTCTGGTTGCCTCTCTGTGTTTGCTTCTATTTGTTAGGTAGATCTCCTATGTCTCTCAGTCTTTGCTGGGTGACCTTATGTAGTATGTGTACTGTGTAGTCAAATTGCACACTCTCCCTAATCTCCTGTGTATGTGTCCCAGGAGTGTCCCTTGAGTGTATTGTGAGTGCTTTCCTATTGTAGTTGAGCCTTGATTGCTTTTGGTGTGTCACAGGGTGGGACTGACTCTCAGGCTGTCTAATTGTGAGGACTGGATACACCCACAGTGTATGAGCTGCTTTGTGGTAGCTGAGCCCTCTGAGGAGGTTTCACCCCTGTGGGTTCTTGTGCCTGTTGAGACCTTCCTTTGGGTGTCCCGCTTGTGGGGCTAACCAGGCAGTGCTCTGTTGTGGTCTGAAGCTGGCCTCTGGATGTGTTGTTTCTGCTGTCTCTTGGAAGGGACCCCCACTCAGGGCAATTTCAACCTTGCCTGTTACCGGCCCATGGCAACTTTGGTAGGAGCCTTCAAGCTATATGTGGCATGTGAGGTGGCCTTGCTGTGAATGAGGCCAGCTGCCACCAGTAGTGGGCCTGAGGCAGCTCAGAAAAAGGTCCAGGGCCTCTGAGGCCTATTGCCACTCACCAGCTGCCCGTGAGGCCCGTCCGTTGAAAGAGGCTGCTTAGATGCACTTACCAGGCTGGTTGATCTGGTGTTGAGAGTGCCCTCAGCGATGCAGCACTAACTAAGCAGGGTGGAGTTAAGGGAGTCATGAGACATGACCAGTGATTTTTTACAATGTTAATGCAGAGCCAGTTCTTATGCCAGTGCCCATCCTGTGACTACCTTGCCCAATGCCCGGAGAACACTGCAGATAGGCACCATCTCAGGCTCACAAATTCCAGAAAATGCCCCTGAGTCATTGCGGTGCAGTTTTTGGGTTACTCTCCACTACCAAAATCTCCCCTTGGCAAATTGTCCACCTCCATGGCTGCAGGGGCAGGGCCAGCCTTCTAGGCACCCAGAGTGCCCCTGACAATGCAGCTGTAGGTGGGTGGGGTGGGGTTCCTGGGAGCTAAGGGGTGTGGTTGGTGGTTTCTATAAATTCAGGCAGTCTAAGCTCCTGGACCAGTGCTGGGCCTGCAACTACCCTGCATGAACGCCCTGAGAACTTTATGACCAAACATCACCTGTCTCAGGCCAACCACCACCCAGCTACACTGCGGTGCAGATCTTGGCTTAATGCCCTCCAGCAAATGTTTTCCGGGCTTCTGCCTACTTTAATCTGCAGCCTGTAGAGCTAGGCCAGCATCCCAGCAGTCAAGAGTTTCCCGGATAATGGATAACGCAGCACCAGCTGTGGGGTGTGCTAGGACCCAGGACATCACCAAGGCAGTGCATGTGTGCAGATTTTACCAGACCAATGTGGTCCCAGACTTGGCCCTTTGGGGGAGGGCTTAAAAAAGATGATGCCCCCTGTAAGCCACATGTGTGCAGGCTCCACACAGGGACAACAATGGCTCCCATCCCTCCAGTTCCTGTACCAAAGGCACTCAGTTCAGTCCTTCTCTGCACATCCCTAGGCCTACTGAGCTGTCAGCCCCTCCACCAGAGACCAGTGAATGAGTCCATGTGCCAGCTCTACAAGATGGCATCTGGGTTTCTAGCCACTTTCTGCCTCACTGAGAAGAGCAGACAGAGTCCTTGTTGATTTTCAATACCAGATGCTGTGGGAACTCCTCTTCCTGGCACAAGACTCCTGGGCTGGGGAGCCCAGTGTGGTGCTGGGGGGCCCCTCATTGTTCAGGTGGGACCTCTGCCACCAAGGTGTCCCTCCCAGCATTCAACCTCTCTATGTGGGTTTGGAGTCAGCCCATTTCATGTCACTGCCCCTCCTACCAGTCTCGATGTGGCCTCTTTTTTATACCCTTAGTTATAGGGATTCTGATCAGCTAGTCTTCAGATGATTCTTGAGGTTGGTTGTTCTGTAATTTATTTGTAATTTTGGTGTGATCCTGAGATGCAGGAGGCACAGCATTGACCTAATCCACCATCTTAAAAGTTTCCCTGTGTCTTTTTAAATGGGTGGAGAAAGATGGATGGAGTGTGTGCTTTAGAAGTACTATTACCTGGGGTTGCCATAACAGGGACCCCATTTCAGATGTCAGGATTGTTTTTGTTTTTTTTAAGAACAGTTTTAGGTTCGCAGCAAAATTGAGGAGAGGTAGAGATTTCCCACCTGCCCCAATTCCACAGCCTCTTATTATTATCATCCTCCATCATCAAGGTCCATTTGTTATAATTCATGAACCTGCACTGACTCGTTAGTGCCCCCCAAGTCCATAGTTTTACATTAAGCTTCACTCTTAGAGTATATCCTATGGGTTTGGACAAATGTGTCATGGCCATTACAGTGTCATACAGACTATTTTAATGGCCCTAAAAATCCTTTGTGCTCCATCTATTCATCCCTACTCCCTAACCATGGGCAACCACAGTTGTGCCTTTTTTGAGAATGTCATGCATTTAGAATCACGCAGTGTGTGTAGCCTTTTCAGATTGAGTTCTCTCACTTATGCATTTAAGTTTCCAGGATTGACTTCTTTTCTTTCTCTCTTTCTTACTTTTTTCCCCTTTGGTGTTACTACTGCTGATGAACATTTCCCCTAAGTGTCACGGCTAGTATGACAGTAAATAAAACCAGGTGAGAAGTGGTACCGTCACATCACAGTGAAAGTGTGAGGAAAACCAGACCTTCCGATGATGAATGTGGGCAAGGGGACATTTTCTTTAAAGAGGCAGTAAGGTGCAAATTCCCAGGTCCTTGGGGACACCAAGTTGTCTTTGATGGTGTGTTTCTGATACAGATCTGGGAATGTGTGGGTTTCTAGTGTGATCATTGCCAGAAGCAGTTTGAGGTGGAAAGAGTGAATGCGGTTGTGTCTGTGTGCACACTCACAAACAGCAGCAATTTTGTGAGGTATTGAAACAACAGCATGCCTCAGCCCCAGAGAGATTGTCACAGGAACATTAAACCTGTTTTGCATTGGTGGCCTTTTCGTCCAGGCCTCTGCGTTGTTGAGCCAGTGGGTGGATTGGCTGAAGGCCAGCAGGCTTTGTATGAAGGGCCTTCTCTATATTGCTGAAGGTCTTGTGGGCCAGGGTCCTTTGGGCCAGGTTCCTGGCCTTGCTCACAGGATCAGTGACAGGCTGATGGGAAAATGGGGTTGGGTAGTGTCCTGTGGGCACAAAGACCCTGTTGGGCAGAGCCTGGGCTGGGGCCTCAGGTTTTCTCATCTCTACTGCAGGGTCATGACAGCTCATCCTCAGTCTCTCCGTGGGCTGCTGTCTGACCTCAGCCACCATCATGGGGACCTTGCCATGCTTTGGAATGCAGAACAGACCAGCTCACACACATCTGTGGGACTCAGAGCAGGACACCTCCATCTGCCACCAGAAGAAGGTGGCCCCACCCCACCCCTACTATGCAACTGTGGGCCAATGCCTTAGTTTCCCCAGCTATCCAGTGGGACTTGCTATGGGTGAAAAGAGTCGAGCCCATCTGACTGAAGTGTCCACCTGCCATAGGACCACCTTTCCCAAGCTCATTGGCACTGGTTCTGCCTCAGCCCTGAAGACTTTGGGGTGTCTTCCTTCTCCAGGACACATGTGTTTGCAGCAACCCATCCCTTGCAAGCCAGCACCTGCCCAGTGTGCAGCCAAGGGATGTGGTCGCCCCGTCCTCCTGCCACCTGAGAGGGTCTCAGCCCTCTGCACTGAGCCAGAGGCAGATCCCTATTAGGGCTAGGCTAACTGACCAGCCAGCCCCTGCTGATCCCCAAGCAGCCACTAACCAACTTACTGATTAGCTCACTTTTCCTCTACTTCCCTTCCCTCCTGCTTCCTTCCTTCCCTTCCTGTTCCATAAAGGATTTGGTTCAGCTAAAGTGTGCAGGATAAAGAGAAGCAAGTGAATACAGCGCCTAAGAGCTGCTGTATTTACCAGACAGAACTTGTGAGGGACCATTGAAGCCCATGACAGAGTTCCATGGGAATTCTGGACTTGGGCCGACCCCTCGAGAACCTGGCCCATTGGGAGAAGGCAGGGCAGGGGAGGGCTCTGCACCCGTGTATTTAAGGTTGGCAAATTAGTCCAAGTCCCCTCCCTTGCTCCAAGTTGGGTCCTTGTGAGCTGTTGGGGCTTGTGAGTGCCTGGTGAACTTCAGGCTAAAGAAAGGAATCCAGACAGAGATTGGAAGAGCCCACACAGAGGAAGCTGCAGATCAGGAGCCCCTAAATGACCTCAGGCAGCTCAAGGACAGTGCTGCCCCTCCTTACCCTGGGACATGTGCTGGAGAGAGAGCTGAGAAGGGGTGGGAAGGAATTCGGGCTCAGAGCTGTGGTTCTCACCCCAGAGTTGGCTCACCCCAAGGCTACCCACTCTTGCTGTTTGGGGCAGCTCAGACCCTGAGGGTCTATCTTCTTGGCTGTCAGTTCCTGTCCCTTGCTGGGAACAAGGGAGAGGGCACAGCATGGGGGTGGACAGGTGGCCCCTCTGCCTGGCTGGGAGGTGAGGGCTGAGCCCCGAGGCTGAGACCCTTGGGCCATGTCAAGTGAGTTTAGGCAGAATTCCATCTGGCTTACTGGAGATCCAGCTGGGGCTTTTAAAATGGAAAGTTTCTAGGGCTGGCCAAGAGGCTCAGTTGGTTAAAAGTTAGCTTAAGAGTTTCTGCTGTGGCTGCAAACTGGATGAGACCACTGATTTCTGGGACATAGGCCTGGGGCTTCCTGCTCAGCAGGCAACGGCTTCTCAGAAGCCTGTGTTGCTTCTCCAAAGACTGAATCCAGGCAAGTGTGGCTGTTGCCTTCTTCTCCTGGGTGACTGGTCATGACCCCTGGTGTGGGTGGGAGCCTGGTCTGTGTCCTCATGGGTGTGTGCATCTTGTTAAGGGGGGTGTGCAGGAAACTGAGGAGGGGGCGGCCTTGCTAATGACAGGAGCTGCTGTAAACGGGGTCTTGCCTTCCCCTGACCCCCACATGAGGGTCCTGGGGCACGTGTAATTTCAGAGTCTAAGATCTTCAGTGGCAAAGGGGGCATTCTGGTCCTCTGATCTTTCCCATGGTCCTTTGTCTGAAATAAAGTTCAAAAATTTTGTCTGCAAAACAAACTATGTTGCTTAAGAAATAATTGGGGGGCTGGCCGAGTGGCTCAGTTGGTCGGTTTGATTCCCACATGGGCCAGTGAGCTGCTGCTGAGCTGCAACAGGCGGCAGGATGGCTCAGCTGGTGAAAGCACGTGCTCCTAATAACAAGGTTGCCGGTCCAACTCCTGCATGTGATGGTGGGCTATGCCCACCCGCAACTAAGATTGAACATGGCACCTTGAGCTGAGAGGCTGTGAGCTGCCCAGGGGTGGCCGGATGGCAACTGTGGAGCTGAGCTGGCTGCACCCTCCACAACTAAGATTGAAGGACAACAACTTGGCTATTCCCCTTCCCCAATTCCCCAACGCTGTTCCCCTTCCCCAATTCCCCAATAAAATCTTTAAAAAATAAAAATAAAAAAATAATTGAGGAGGGGGGAGGCACAGCTTCCTGAGACTGCTGTTGTTTTGTGAGAATGTCCCTTGGCTTCCATGAACTGAGGGCCAGCACATTTATGTGTATTCTCAATTAGGCAAAGGATGTATATGCACATTATTATAAAAAAAACCAAAGTGTTGTAAATCAAGCTGGAACCCCATGCTAGTCCTCCTCAACACTGTTAATGTTCTGTGTGTGCTCTGGACCCCGGTGAGTAGACTCAGTTTCCTCCCTCCATCCTCTCTCCCCTCCCCATCCCTCTCTCTCCTCTTTCCCTCCTTTCCCCATCAAATGTCTTCCTAGCCCATGCCAGGGCCCCTGTTATTATCCTGTCCTGTCTGGAAAGCTCTCAAATGACACTTTGAAGGGTTTGAGGCGCAATTGCTTTTCCAGCGCAAAGCCAAAGCCTCCTTTTGACTGAGATGACTAAACCATCAAATATTTTTAAAGTGATTTTTTTTTAAATAAGGGAGTAAAGTGAGTGATGATTAATCAGCCCCTCACTGCTCACACCTTGGCACCTGACATGCCTTTTCCCAGGGAGCCCCCTGTAGCTGGTGTTGGAGTGAAGGGCTCTCCTATAGTCACTTGATGGGGTGTGGCCTCTTGAGATCCAGGTCCCTTGTCCAACCTTCTAGCTTCCTGATGGATGGTACAGACGGGTGAAGTTCAAGGCAGTGTACACGTTTAGAAAATATTTTCTGTCTCTGAACATAATGCAGTTTCTGTTAAAGCAACCTAGGGAACTTTTTGCAAAAGTGTGTTTTCAGAAAGCAAAATTACACTCAGTGTCCCTCCTTTTTTGGTATCTTGACCACATTTGTCCTCAGAGAGATCTAGGACAGCTAAGTAGAAATTACAATTTCCATACATAAACAAACATGGGACAGCTTGTTCTGACTATAATTGCTAGAGGACTGGAATCTCAAATGAGACAAGAAAAGCTTTTATTCTCTTATTTTCAAATAGGTTGGCTTTTCTCCTGATTATAAATATAATGAGTGTTCTTTGTAGAAATATACACATGACCGAGAATCATGGAGAGGAAAATGAAAATTCCAGATGTCCACCACCCAGAGCCAGCGAGGTCAGTGGTTTGTGCACCTTTGCAAGACTTTCCTTTTCCTTTCCTGGGTCTTGTGCATTGTTAAATGGAATGTTCAGTAGGATTTGTCTTGGAGCCTGAAAGTCAACAAAGGTGCCCTTATCTAGAGCCCGTTAGATTCCCCACCCCAAGCTAGTTTGGCACTTCTGTAGCTCTCACGCACCTTGTGGAGAGGAGTATGACAGTGCTGGAAGTTGTCCCTTCCTTGGGATCTGAAGGGTGCCCCCAGTGCCCAGTGCCCATGTGGCTCCTGTGACCAACCGTGACCCTTACAAGTGAGTGGAAGGGGTGTGGACACAGGGATGACTTGCCCCAAAGGAGCTGGCAGCCCCGAGTGCTGCCTCCCTCTTCAGGAGCGGCTTTCAGAGCCTGTCTCTGTGGTTGCTCAGCAAATGGTTGTTGGCTGACTGAATGAATGAAGGCATCTGGCATCTCTGACCCTTAGTTTCCTTGTCGGTAGTGTGGCTCTTACTTCCAGGGATATCACTCACCCTTGAGGCTCCGAGATCCCCTGCGCCTCGGCTGTTCCTGGTGGCCAGCTGTCTTGGCCGCACCCTCTGCTGGGCTCCGAGCAGTGTGGCCTTGACAGTTACCTCACCGTCTGAACCACAGCTTCCTCTTCTGGAAATAGGGAAACAGAGGGTGGCTTTGGGGTTGCATCTTGTTCACTTTCCATTTGTGGGGACTCACAGTGTGGCCAGAGAATGGCTGACACCAGGTCTAAATGTCTGCAGGGGGACATAATGGAGCTGGATGCCTGGAGGGCAGGAGTGGCCAGTACAGCACCCTTGAGCTGGGTGTGGGTGGGACGGGCAGAGGACACAGATCTGAGGGCCCAGCCCGTGTGAGGCAGGGAATGTGGAGGTGCTGGGGGGCCAGGGCTCAGAGGGCTTTGGGTTCTCTGCTAATGCTACAGATTCCAGGAATTGCTGTGTTTCGCTTGATAACTCATTGTTTCTCCTAAGAGCCAAGGGACTCCATTAGTCCTATTTTTAAAAGTTAAACTTCTGATTTAGAAATAACTGCAGGTTCACATGCAGGTGCAAGAAATAGTGCAGACATCCCAAGTGCCCTATACCCAGCCTCCCCGATGGTGACATCTGGTAGATCTGTAGAGTGCCAGGCCACAGCCAGGATTCGACACTGACACAACCCATCTCCAGAACTGTTCTGTCACCCAGGATCCCTCCTGATGCCCTTTACTAAATCCCTCCTCCCCTGACACCCACTAACCTGTTCTGCGTTTCCTTACTTTTGTCATTTCAAGGATGCTCTGAAGTGGAGTCACACAGTGTGGGACCTTTCCACTTAGATTCCCTCTGAAGGTTTATTGCTGCATCCGAAGTCTGTTCCTCTTATGGCTATTGAGCAGCGTCTGTGTGTGCACCTGCCACGGCTCAATCACACAGCCCTGAAGGACACCTGGGTTGTCTGCAGTTTGGAGCTATTAAAAATAAAGCTGCTCTGAACATTTATGGACAGGTTTCTGTATGAACACAAGCCTTCATTGCTCTGGGAGTAATGTCCTGAGTGCAACCACTGCGTTGTAGGCTGGTTGCATGATTCCTTTTAACAGAATCTGCTAAACAGTTGCCCAGAGCGGATGTCCCGTTTTGTATTCATTGCCACCGAGTGACCCAGTTTCAACACATTCCCACTGGCATTTGGTGGTGTCACTATTTTTTATTTTAGCCATTCTGATAGTTATGTGGTGATATCTCATCATGGCTTTAATTGGCATTTCCCTAACGGCTAATATGATGAACTTTGTTCATGTGCTCTGTGCTGTCAATGTATCCTCTCTGGTGAAATATCTCTTAGTGTCTTTTGTTCATTTTTCCAATTTTGATTGCTTTGTTTTACTATTGACTGTTAAGAGTTCTTTACATATTTTATGAACTAGTCCTTTATTGGATATGTGGTTTACAAAGGTTTTCTCCCAGTCTATGGCTTGCCTTTTTCTGTGAGTTATCTGTTTCAGTCCTCTACCCAGAGTTATCAGTTTCTGGAGCATTCCACAGCTTACTCACTCCCCTGACCCCCCTTCCTTACTCAGACTGAATGATGGAAGATGACTCATGTGATGGGGTGGGGGAGCTCAGCCATCTGAATCTTAAAAAAATTAAAAACCAAGCCGTTTTGCAACAAAACCAAATGTGGGTTGAGTCAAATCAACTTGTTTAACTCCATACATATAAACATCAGAGAAATTGCTTTATATCTGGTAGTTTTTTTTTTAATCATACTTTTGTCCCTTATGCTGCCTCATTGACTGACACGTAAGCCAGGAAGTTATTCAGAATGTGAAATGCCGTAAGAGACAAGATTTGGAGAGAAAGCTAACCTATTCGTGGCCCCCAGTAGAACTGTCCCATCTCATTAAAACAGTCAATACTGAACTTAAAAACCTTTTATTTGGCTATAATTTTAGATGTAAAAACAAGTTGCAAAGATAATACAAAGAGCTCCTGTATACCCTGTACCCAGTTTGCCCCCATGTTAACATAATTGGCTCCACTTGTCAAGAAATTGGCATTGGTAGAATACTGCAAACTGCAGAATGCAATGAGATTTCACTCGCATCTAGTCTGGGAGCCATATTGTATTTAGTAAATACTGAACTTTAATGTTGTGTGGGCCCAGAACTAACTCAAACAAAACACCCTAATTCTCAATGTTTCTAATGTTTTAAATCATAGTGTACTTTGAATAAATGTTGGTTTTTTACCATTTTTTTATTGCTTGTTTGATTTCTTTTTCTTTTCTTTTTTAAAATTATTTTTTATTATGAAATAAACATTTTTTAGAATTAGTTTCATCTGTACAACACAGTGCAATAGTTATACTTTTTACCCCTCGAAGTGACAACCCCCCTCCCCAATCTGCTGCCCCACTTCCCCTCAATATCATACATATCTATTACAATTCCCTTGACTCCACTCCCATGACTATATATATATATATATATTCACTTATATTTGACATACAATATTATACAACATCAGCTTCAGGTGTACAGTGCAGTGATCAAGCCTCTTCCCCATCCATGATGCAAGACATGTGACCATCTGACACCCTACAAAATATTTACAACATTATTAATTATATTCCTTGAACTGTCTTTCATTTCCCTGTGACAATATTGTATTTGCGTATTTATGCTGTCTAATCCCTTCACCTTCTCCCTCATCCCCATCCCCTCCTAACTAACAGCCATCAGTTGTTCCTCTATATCTCTGAGACCACTTCAGTTTACTTCCCTCATTCATTCAGTTTTTTAGATTACACATATAAGTGAAATCATATGGTATTTATCTTTCTCCGACTGACTTATTTCACTTAACATAATAGTCTCTAAGTCCATCCATATCATCCCAAATGTTACGATTTCATTCTTCTTTATAGCGGAGTAATACTCCATTGTATAAATGTACCACAGTCTCTTAATTCAGTCATCTACCGATGGGCATTTCAGTTGTTTCCAAGTCTTGGCTATTGTGAATAGTGCTGCAATAAACATAGGGGTGCATATATTTTTTTGAATTAGAGTCTTGG
>NW_017732317.1:15667-43042 GCF_001890085.2 Hipposideros armiger
GCTGTCCTTTTGTTCTTCAGTCTAGTTGTGGAGGACGTTGCTTCACTGGCCCAAGTTGGCACCATCATTGCGTTCTTCCTGGGCGAAGCAGATCAGTCGCCGGTTTCTGGACAGCTGCTCACGGGGGCTTGAGGGCCGCTCACCCTGGCTGCTGGCTGGCTACACACGGTAGCCCATGGCAACCCACTGCAGCAGGGGCTGCAGCCTACGCCCTCGCCGGTGAGTCACGGCAGCCCAGCTCCAGGTTGAGCTGTTGTTCAGCATCTTAGCTATAGAGGGCAGTGTCACTGGCCCTTATATGTGGGATCCAAACTGGGGCCCTCTGGCATCCCAAGCCAGCTCTTAACCAACGCGCCACTCAGCCAGCCCTTCAGATTCTTGTAGGAGGCTCATTTACAATCTCAAAGCTCAATGACTTGCAGGTGAGGGGTGACTTTCACCCGCAACTAAATGCTTTTGCTGCCTCCTGCCTGACCTGTGTGTCTGTAGGAGAACGTCAGTGAAACCCAGCCACATTCCTGATTTTGCATGTTCTGAGGCCATTGGACATCCACACCTACGGACATCACTCCATGAGAGGAGGGTGAGTCGCAGTGGGTGATTTGATTCTGAGCAGCATTTGGTCCAGTGGGTACCACGTTACCCCACAAATCCAGCTTGGGTGGGGTCTGGCTCAGGTGTGTGCTTAGTTCCCCCTTACCTGTAGTTTCATTTACCACGGTTTCAGTTACCTGTACTCAACCACAGTCCAAAAATTTTAATGAAAAATTCCAGAAATAAAAAATGTATTAAATTATGTGTCATTCTGAGTAGCACAATGAAATTTACATCCCGCTGTTTTCCTCCTGGATGTGAATCTTCCCTTTGCCCAGCATCTCCACGCTGTAGACACTCCCTTCCCTTTAATCATTGAGTAGCCATCTTGTTATCAGATGAACTGTCAAAGTGTCATAGTGCTTATGTTCAAGTAACCTTTATTTTACTTAATAATGGCCCCAAAGTGCACGAGTAGTGATGCCGGCAATTTGTATATGTCAAAGAGAAGCAGTAAAGTGCTTCAAGTAAAAAGGCGAATGTTCTCAACTTAATAAGGAAAGTAAAAAATCCTATGCAGAGGTTGCTAAGGTCTACAGTAAGAATGAAACTCCTATCTGTGAAATTGTGAAGAAGGAAAAAAGAAATTTGTGTTAGTTTTGCTGTTGTACCTCAAACTGCAAAAGTTATGGCCACAGTGCACAATAAGTGCTTAGTCGGGATAGAAAAGGCATTAAATTTGTGGGTGGAAGACACGAACAGAAAACATGTTCCAACTGATGACAACATGTTGCACCAGAAAGCGCTAAGCCTGTATGAAGTCTTCAGCAAAGGGTCCCCTGAAATGAGTGACCACATTCATATAACTTTTATTATAAAATATTGTTACAATTGTTCTATTTTATTATTAGTTATTGTTATCCTCTTACTGTACCTAATGCATAAATTAAACTTTATCATAAGTACATGTGTATTGGGCCGGCCGAGTGACTCAGTTGGTTAAGAGCTCACTCAAGAGTTTGAGCTATGAGCAACAGCTGTTTGATGCCCCACCCGAGCTGAGCTGCTGCTAAGCTGCCAATAGGTAGCAGGATGGCTCAGCTTAAAAAATAAATAAATAAAATAAAATAAAATAAATAGATTAAGTTTAAAAAAACAGTATATGTGTATGGGAAAAAATATAGCATATATAGCGTTCGGTACTATCAGTGGTTCAAGCATCCACCGGGGGTCTTGGAATGTATCCCCTCACAGATAGAGGAGACAACTGTAAATATCTTCCTCCTAAAACCTTCCATTCAAAGGCTCCAAAATCACCATGAGTGACATGGTTTTACTGAGAAGGTGCACCCCAGGTCTCACCTCTGGATGCAGGAGGACATCTCCCCCCACAGAGAGTAAATTGGTAGCAGCCCTGGAAGAGAAGCTGGGTGTAACAGTCAGGGTCGGCTGGCTGTTGTAACAAGTGTGTGAAAGCTCTGTCATGGCCCAGTGCAGGCAGTGGGAGAGTGCAGGAGTGTATCGAGAAAGGGATTTTTGTAGGGACAAGACTGCCTACTACGTGGAAATCTGGGAAGGAAGGGTCCAACATGCCTGCCTACCAGCAGATGGATCATGAAGGGGGCTGGTGGGGACACTCATGGAAGGCTGTGGCCCTGTACCTGGAGCTGGGCCTGGGTTGACAGTGATTGTTTTGAAGTAATGCAGAGTTGAGCACAGTCAGAGAGGAACGGGGACAAGCAGGAACCTGTGCAGGTCTCTCTCATCTAATCACAGTGACCTTCAGAGAGAAAGGCATTGCTTCTCTTCCATCTCCAAGACCTCGTGCAAACTTCCCCTGTGACCAATCCTAAATTAAACCCTTAGGGAGAAAGGGTTCTGGGCATGTGCATTCAGCTCAGCCCCATGATGGTCTCAGACCACGTCCCTTCCATTTGGTGGCTTCTGACCCCTCTCCTATGCTTTGTCCTACGAACCAAGGAGAGGGAGCCAGAAGACTTTGTGGGTGTTTTCAAGGAGCCCGGAGGGGCACATCATCTGTTGTCTAAGGCTGAGTCACATGGCCCCACTCAGTGTCAGAGGAGGCTGGAAGTGATAAGATGAGATCACCCCACTCTTCAGAAAGAAGTGGGGGTAGTATTATTATTCCATACTCCTCACACTCAAACAAATGCAGATAAAAAACAATCAAGAGGTGCTATTTTGTTCTGTTTAATATTTTATACTATAAAAATACTCACTTTTGGCAAAGGGTGTTGAAATTGTCACTGTGGGTTATAACATCCATCCATTGGTGGCTTGTCAACACGCACCAGCCCTCACCTCATTGCCTCTGTCCATGATACTGGGGCGCAAGGAATCCTGCGAGCCATGCCTATGAAAGTGCAGCAGCAATCCCCAAAAGGATATCAAAATGGTGATGTTATTTGAGGTTAAAACCTCTCTCAAATGGCCAGACTCATACGAGTGTTAAGAGGAGTTGACAGACTTCTCCAGAACCCAGGCAGTGTCGCTGAGGCGGCCAGTGTGTCCATCACTGCGATTTTAGCCAATGGTGCCGATAAGTTACAGTTCATACCCAGACAGGGGCCCAAAGCTAACAGAGTGGCTTGCAAGTGGCTGAAAACTGGTCAGGGGACGGGCAGAGTGAGGCTGGGAAGGACACTGAGTTACCTAAAATGCTCCACTGGGGTTGGGGGTTGCATCTGCTTGGGTGTGGCTGCCACAAACTGACTGTTGGTCTCCTGTAGGCTGGCAAATCCTCATTACTGACATGAAATTAGTGTTGCTATATAAAATGCAGAATGCCCAGTTAGATTAGAATTTCAGATGAACAATGAACAATTTTTTAATATGACAGTGTCCCAAATATTGCACGAGATATGCTTTTACTGAAAAGATTATTCATCATTTATCAAAAATTTGAATTTAACAGAGCACCTTCTGTTTTTCTTTGCTAAATCTGGCCACCCCAGCCAAATGGTGTTTCAGTGGGAAAGTTTTGTTTTTAAGCACTTCCCTGACTGCAAGCTCAGCCGTGTACCTGCCAGGGATGGCAGATATTGGCCAGGATTAGCAGTGACTGAGGTGTTCTCATCTCTGCTGCACAAAGCCTCCAGTGGGCCTGATTGCAGGGGGGCAACTCAGGACTCCCAGGTGGGTACAGGAGGGCATGGGGTGGGTGGGGGCAGTGGGGAGGCTCACTTCATACCATGCACTGCTTGAACCTTTGAAATTTGTATGCCTTTTGCAACATTTCAACTTAAAAAAAAGACTAAAACCACCTAAACACACACAAACTGGATAACGTATGCCCAGGAGCCCTTAAAACCTGGTCCCTGGCCTCTTTCAGGCTCAGTGTTTTTCTCCTCTTCATAGTCTGTCCGAGGTAAGCTACACAGAGCTCTTTAAATGCTCAGCTGCTTCATGACCCTGAGAATTTGTAAACCTGGCACCACCTCTGTGTTCCAGGTATGGCAGGAGCCTCTGCAAAAACTCCCAGGTCACTGCTGGCCTTTCTCCTTTGTTTAAAAATTTTCTTTGCTGTGTATAAATTCTGAATTTTCATGTCAAATGTATCAGTTGTTTCCTTATGCTTTAAAAATTATATTACCTGAAGTCATGAGGACATTTCCATACATTTTGTTCTAAAAGTTTTCAGGTTTTCTTGCTTTTCATGTTTGGTCTTTAATTCATCTGGAATTTATTCATCTGTACACCCAGAACTTTACCACCCATATGGCTTCTTTTGTCACTCTTTCCACCACCCTTTGTGCAAATCTTCCTGGTTCTTTGCTAGCTTTTCCCTATGTGAGAGGGGGCCCCACACTCTCTTCAGTAAGGCTGAGTTGGACAGGGGCATCCCCTCAGGATGTGGGCTCTGCCCCATTCAACCTTACCCTGGACTGCTTTTTCTTGCCTGACTTGGGGCCGTCTCCCTTTGGGTCACTCCTAAGTGAAATGAATGGACATTTCCCCAGAGTAGAAAGGTCTCTGCTCACCTGCTCTTCCAGCCTTTGGCTCTGCACAGGTCCCTTTGGATGCCTGACTTTCAGGGTTCCTCTGTCTTCTGCAGATGGACTGCCCCAGGTCATTGCCAGCTAACCCCGGGGAGACCCCTCCCTATCTGCCTCCTGTGCAGCAAGCTGCCTGAGGAAGGAGCAACAAAGAGGGGGATTATGGGAGAGGGCACATGGCCTTCCCCTGAGAGCCTCTGACCCGTGAAGCTATTTGGGGCCATTGAGAGTGAACAGCACAAATGGGTCTTCACTATTGTTACCAGGAACGCTTAAGGGTTGAGGACTGTTTGGACCACTGAGTCATTGATGAGCCAATTGGACAGAGAAACAGGACTATATGCCATTAATTCCCTGTGAATACCTCTCCACTGTGGTCTGATGCCCCCAGCCCCTCAAACCCTAAGTCACCCCTTGCTCTTTGTACTGATGACCATATTATATCACCGCATACCAAATTACTCAAAATTTAGTGGCTTAAAAGGACAATAGACATTTATCAACTCTGTTAGTTTTTGTGGATCAGGAATTTGGGTGCAGGGTGTCTTTGGTTCAGGGTCTCTTTTGAGGCTGTGGTCAGACTTTGGCCGGGTCTCATCTGATGGCCTGACTGGGGCTGGGGGTGCACTTCCACGTGACTCACTCCCTCACAGCCGGTGCCTGCTGTGGGCTCAGGGCCTCAGCTGCTCCCCACATGGTGCTCTCCTCAGCGATGCTTGAGCATCCTCATGACATGGTGGCTGGCTCCCAGAGCCAGTGACCCAGGAAAGAAGGGCAGAAGCCACAATGTGGTGCATGACCTGGCCTCAGAAGTCGTCCGTGTCATTTCTGCAGTGTCCTATTGGCTACATTACTGAGTCAGACCTATTTAAGTTGAACACAGCTATATAAGTGCAGGATTATCAGGAGGTGACCATCATTGGGCCATCTTGGGAGCTGGCTGCCACAAGCATATTTCTTCTTGGATGGTGTCACCTCCCTGGTGGAGACACCCCTCTTGGATGAAAGAACTCTTGACCCCAGTTCTGCTTTCCAGCCATGCCCCCCACCCTACTCCACCTTTTGTTCATCACCTGCCAAAACCCCTCATCTTTCAGGTTGTAACATGGCCTGCAGCCATACTGCTGGAGTTCATCTCTGACTTCTTAAGCCATTTCTGTACAGCGGAGACCTGGGCCGGGGTCCCCAAGCCCTGATGGAGTCCTGCTGCCAGTATCCTGGCTCAGAGATGTCAGTGTGGGAAGGGCTGTGCTGGGGGATGGTGACAGATGTTTTCCTTCCTTCCCCTCCTGAGCTGGAAGCATCTGGAAGGTCCACCTGCCACAGGCCAGGCCATTGTTCCTCCAGAAACTCCAACTGCACATCCCATGTTCTCTTGGTGTGGAGTGAGAACTGGGGCTTCAAGAGGCTCAGTGATGTCAATGTTAACAGTCAATGAGCCACAATGTGAACTCAAGGGCCTCTGAGACACCAACCACCTATCCTCTGTCACCTGCTAGGTGGGGCGGCTCTGAGTCCTCAGTAATGGGTGACAGCTGACGGAGCCAGATGGACTTGTCCTCACCTTGGTCTGTAGACTACTGAGGGGAGACACACCTATGTGGAGCTGGGTCTGGTTTGGGGCCACGGCAGCCCTAGGGCCCAGCACACAGTGGCTGTCACTACGTTTTGTCACGGAGGTGAGCAAATGCTCATTAGTGCTTTGGTTGTAGAATCCTTCAAATCTTTGGTTGACAGGAAGAATATCTGGAAGTGAAAGTGGGTAGTATATCTCAGCCTACTCCCCCAAACAACTGGTAAATATTTGGAAGAACTGAGTGGGGGAGTGAGTCCTCTCTCCAGCTGCTGTGGGCCTCACTTGTGGAGAAACAGGGCCGTGCACTCAGGGGACACACCAGAGGCGGTCAGTGAGGGCTGGAGAAATCAACTTGCAACTGGCCCCTTTGTGGATTTCATTTGTCACACTCACATGTTCCCTGTGGTGAGGTACTGTCCCTGGAGGGGGACTCTACGGTGACATGTATGCGACAATGAAGAAACCAAGGCCGTTGGAAATGGCTCTGTTTTTTTAAAAAGCCTGTAGGGTTGGATGAAGAAACCATCATGTAAATTTGGTCAAAATTCGTGGTCTAAGCCTTGTAAGACCCCTGTGTCTATGTATTTTCTTTCTTCCTAAAAGTCACTCAATTAGCCCTCCCCGTGGGTGCTGGGGGTGGATGGACCTGGCTGGAGCAGCCCTCATGGGGCAGGTCTTCCCAGGGAGGGGGCCAGCTTCACCACTGGAAATGCCTTGAAATAACCTGTTTTTAGCTGGACCTTTCAGTTTTCCAACTGTCTGTGGTCCTTTTCCCGGTTTCCACCCAAAAAGACCCTGAGGCAGAAGCCTGTGTAGGTTGTTGGGCCCTTGACCTCAGCCTGTGGGGCTGCTGTCTGTGTGGTCTGGGGCAGGTCCCACCATTCAGCCCGCTGGATGCCTCTCTCTGACCATCCAAGCTGTGAGCACCTGCAGGTTTGCTAAGAAAAGCCCACCACGGCGGAGGTGGGAGTGTTGTGGCCTCTAGCCCAGAGCTCAGGGGCACTGGAGCAGCCTGGTAAACTTTAGCTGCTGCAGGCCAAAGTGGGTTACTGTGGCCTGTGCCTCGGGCAGTGTTCCACCGGTTTGGGCTGCGTTTTCACAGATGAGGCACTGGAGCACTAGCAAGCTGAAAAGTGTAACAATGCGGAAATGCTCTTGTGCATGATTTGGTGACCCGTATTGCGCAAACTAGCAAACGGAAATGTGCTCTGCTGCTTCCTGAAGTCAGCCCCAGAGAGAAGTGTGAGCACCAGAGAAACAGGTGAGTGGCGCTGGCTCCGGGGTCTTCACAGCCTGAAGGGCCTGCACTGGTCTTGTAAGGGGTGTTTTTGGCGTGAAGGGACATTCAGAGCAGGAGCTGTTGGGGACAGATGTCTTCAAGGCAGGAAGCTGTTGTGGTGGCACTGAGTGGTGTATTGTTTGTGTACTTTTGTCTTCCTGTGGTTTCTCTGACATTGTTTGTTAAAAGGCAGGTTATTGTGGGCATCGCAGAATAGCAAGTGTATGAATCCTTAGTAAACGTCGAGTGCCAGAACAGTGTTGGGGTTCATCTGGGGTGGCTCAGGCCCTAGCAAAGATGAACCTGAGCCTAGGAGAGGCTGGGATCCTGGCAGCTGAGCAGTTCAGGGCAATTTTGCCTCAGCCTGGCCGGCTCACCTGCCCACACCTGACCCCACTCCTGTTGCTCAGGCCTGGAGCTTTGTGGGTCTTCCTTGCCTGGGCCAAGGTGGGATAGATGGACACAGACACAGTCCCTAGTTGGCCGAGGCCTTCCAACACAATGTGGTTCCTCTGTAACATGCAGTTTAGATAGTGACAGGGCCTGTCTATGGTAGCATGACTGGGACAGAGGGCCAAGTCCATCAGGGCCTCTTCAGGACCCCATGATGTGAGGTAGTGGCCAGACATGCAGTCCCTGCCCCAGCTCTGTGACCTTGGGCAGCTGCTCCAACCGCCTTGCTCTCCTGCCTGGAAAGAGGGGCCAAGTGGTGCCAGGCTCCTGATGTGAGCACAGTGCTACGAGGCTGCTGTGTTCAGGGCAAGCTCCCGACAGCTCCTAGGGCCCATTGCTTGGCCATTCTTGCAGGAGAGGAGCCTGAGGCCCATAGTGCCCCACTGCTTGTCCCAGACCTCGGCCTGCATGCTGCCCATCTGTGCCCAAACCCAAACCTTCGGAGCCTGACAGCTTGCTGGGCCTGGGTGGAGACGGGTGCAAAGGCAGGAAGTGGTTTGGCCCCAGCTGGGTAGTTGCAGGAGGCCCCAGTTCCGCTCCTTGGGGCTGACGTCTGTCTCTGCACAGAGATCAACACCTCCTGATATGAGGCTGGATAGGACTGTGTGCCCTGTACTCATAGAAGCCTGGACCGCATGGTCTTTCAAAGTCAGAGATGAGGCCCCAGATGGCGGGTGGGGCTTTGCTGTCTTGAGTCCCATGTGAGCTTGGGTTAGGAGTGGCCCTGGACTCAGAATAGTGACCATGGAGGAGTCATTGGTCCAGTTGCTGGAGCACCTGATCTGCACTCTCTACCTGCCCAAGGTGGACTCTGATAACCTCCACTGACAGCTGTGAAAACTGTGGCTCTGCTGTAAAAGGGGTGAGCATGGGAGTAAAAATGCAGCCTTGGTGCAGTACTGACCTTAGAACAGATGTGAAACCCCGACCCTGTCTGCTCACAGCTGTGAGATCCATCCTGGTTCTATCCTCTAGGTCCCACCTCCTACCTCTCTGGGCTCACTCACCTGGGAACAATGCCAGTTCTTCAGATGGCCTGGCTCCTCACTCTCATTTGCCTCCAAGCCTTTCCCTCTGTCTGGGATATGTTCTCTGTCTGAGACATGTTTCCTCTGGGATGCTGTCCTCTCTGTCTGGGAGGCTGTTCCCTCTGTCTGGGATGCTGTTCCCTCTGTCTTGGACACTGTTCCTTCTGAGATGCTGTTCACTCTGTCTGGGACACTGTTCCCTTTGTCTGGGACATGTTTCCTCTGTGTGGGACATGTTCCCTCTGTCTGGAATGCTATTTCTTCTGTCTGAGGTGCTGCTCCTCTGTCTAGGATGCTTTTCCTTCTGAGACACTATTCCCTGTCTTGGACACTGTTCCCTCTGTCTGTAATGCTGTCCTCTTTATTTGGGATGCTGTGCTCTCTGGGATGCTGTTGCCTTTGTCTGGGATCCTGCTTCCTCTGTGTGAACCCCCATGTGTGGTGGTGATGACTGGTCACCCAGGTCTCCAGTGAGGTGGATGGTGACCAACCTTATGAGTCAGCTCTGGGGACTTAGAGGCCCACGGGGAGCCTGTCAGTGCCCAGGACACAGCTCTTTGGGAGAGTGAATTGCCCTCTGGCCTCCCTTTCACTATAATAACCTGATAGGGTGACGTACAGTTAAACAAGACGTCCTGGGAGAGCCAGGCCAGACTCTAGAAGGTAGGGTTTGACCTTCCATAATCTCCATTTCGGTTTTTTATTTTCTAAGTTTGGACTCAGCCAGAGCATGTTTTTCTATGTCTATGTAAAAGTACACATTAGAAGGGAAATAAAGGCTGTGTGGCATGTTGATTCAATTCATCCGTTCATTTATTCACCAAAATGCTTACCGGGTCCTGTGTGGGGACCATGCGAAAGAAGCGAGTTTTCCATTTGTGTGGGCAGTGTCCTGGTGGGAGTGAAGTGGGCAGGTGTGGGCGCCCTGGGGAGCAGGGCGTGTACAGGTTAGGACATGCCCTGGCCAGGCTGTTCCCTGAGATGGTTCCTGGAGAGGCCTGAGCCCAGGATGGTATGGAGGGAGTGACAGATTTCAGTGTCAGTTGAACCTTTTGGAAGGTTCCCATTTGTTTCATTTCATTACTTTTTAAAAATAAAAAAATATCCAACATAATAAAAAATAGACAGAATTGTGTAGTGAGCCCAGGGTGGCTAACAGGGGAGGTCAATCTGAACTCATGGAAAGAATGGAACAAGGGGCCTCTCTCCCCCACCACCTCAAGCGTGGGTGCTGCAGGGCTAAAGTTTTCTCCCAAATTGTATTATAAACAAATTTCAACTATACAGCAAAACTCTAGGAATTTTTCAGTGCCCACCCTAAAATTTGGCTTGGTCTGTCACACATCTAGGTACTTGGACCGGGGAAGATTTGTTTTTCATTTTAAGGTTGTGATTTTATTTTTATAGTTGCTTTTTATGTATATGGCAATGGATAGTGACTGCAGTGTTTATATTTATACTCCTTCTAGATGAAAGTACAACAAAAACAAAAGAAATAAAATAAGTATAGAAAATTTAAAGCTAGAAAATAGAAATAGAAAGTAAAAGAAAAATATTAAGTAAATATGTAAGTAAAATAATTGAGGCGGAACCATTTGTGGGCTCCCTGAGCACCCCCAGCCCTCCGTGCAATGTTCCGGACCTCCTTGTCCCAGCGCCCCCAGTGCTTTCCTGGCCTTGTCATCCAGGAGCTCCTGTTGATCCAGCGCCGGGCACAAGTCCTCATTAATGTGAGTCCTGCGTACACAGGACATGGCCCTGGAAGGGGTGCAGTGCTGTGCGCTGCCTCAGGATTTAGGGACCTTCACAGGAGTGTTTGAGAGGGTGAGCTTGTCTGGGTGCCCAGCTGTAAATGGTAGAAACCGATCAGCTAGACACACAGCCTCAGGCCACTGCACTGCTTCCTCCACAGACTCACAAAGGAGGGTTTGCAATTCGTTGTGCAGTTCGTGGGGGCTGTTGTAGCTGAGGGACCCAGGGGACAGCCTAAGGCCAGAGCAGGGAGGAGTCAGGCTGGGTCTCTACCTGGCTGGAGTTGGCTGACCCTCTGGGGCAGGAGGGGTCTCCATGCGTCCCCTCTTCCTACTGGAGTGCCACCTGGTGAGGCGCCAGAGTCTCAGAAAATCATCCTAAATTTATTATAGGCAGCAACAGTTCCAGGCCAGGGCAGTGGGCTCTGGGTGGGTATGAGGAGAAAAGGCCCAGTTGAGGCCCAGGGGCCAGAGGTGTGGGCTGGAGAGTAAGTTTTAGATGCTTTTGAGTCACTGTCACCTTGGCGCTAATTCATAGAACTTCTGATGAGAGCCTTTCTGAAATGCATTTTTTTAAAGCTTTTAAAAATTGTAGTAAAATACACATAACATAAAATTTACCATCTAAACCACTTTTAAATGTCCCATTCAGTGGCATTAAATTCATTCACTTTGTTGTGAAACCATCCCCACCATCCATCTCCAGAACTTTCTCATTTTCCCAAACTGAAACTCTGTCCCCTTAAGCAATAACTCCCCCTTCGCTTCCCCCCAGTCCCAGCAGCCAGCGTTCTGCTTTCTGTCTCTGTGATTCCACTGCTCTAGGGACCTCATATAAGTAGAATCATGCAGTATTTGTCCTTCTGTGACTGGCTTATTTCACTGAGCATGTCTTCAGGGTTCATCCATGGTGTAGCATGCGTCAGAATTTATTTCCTTTCTATGGCTGAATAATATTCCATTGTGTTATAGACCTCACTTGTTTATCCTTTCATTGTTGATGGCATTTGGGTTGCTTCCACCTCTTGGTTACTGTGAATAGTGCTGGTGTGAAAGTAGGTGTACAAATGTCTGTTTGAGTCTTTGCTTTCAATTCTTCTGGGAGAAATACCTTCTTGAGGACACAGTGAATTCATGTTGGGATTTAGTGTTGGAACAAATGCAGCTTCTCTGAGAAAAGCTGCAGCCTATCTGGGAGTGTTAGGACCCCCACCCAGCTGTCTGTCCTGCAGGCATCTGTCCACTCACAGGCATGCTGACACTAGGGCAATGGGTGACTTTCGCTTCTTTTTTATTTATCCATAATTTCGAAGTTTTCTAAAAAGGACTCATTTTTGATACAGTTTTAAAAGTAACAGTAACTTTTAAAAGTGATGGTGTGTGAGCTGTTTGAAGGGGAGGGGCAGTGGGACTTCACAGCAAGCAGAAAGGTTACTGTGTTGATCCATCTCCTTTCTTCCCCACTCAGCTTGCCCTGGGGCCCCCTCCCACCCTGAGGTCCCACTGACCTCCACCACGTCCAGAAGCATGTGGCCCCTCACAGCATCTGCGTCCATCTCAAAGTTCTCAGCACACAGGATGGACACCCCAGGCCACACTGGCTGCAGCCAGAGCCCTTCCCAGGCTGAGGCCCCAAGGCAAGCATCTTTCTTCCAGATCCTGACCCTAGAGGGAGGGCACCTCTGGATCCTGGGGTGGCTCTGTGGACTGGCTACGGGCCGTTCCATCTGGCATGTCCTTTCTCACTGTTGATATGGCCTCCGTTTCTGCAGCCTCACCTCGCAGTCTGTGACCTGTATGCAGATGTGTGTCACGCAGGGATTCCTCATGTTACTCTGTGGCACTTGCAGAATTGTTTAATTACCTCCTGCAGTAACCAACCACCCGAACTTTGTGGAGTAAAGAGAAACCCACTGAGGGTTGTCATCTCTCACGATTATGGGGCTGGCAGGGCACAGCTGGGCATCTTTCACTCAGGGTTTCTCTGGGGCTATTGCCAGACGGTGCTGGGACAGTTCCAAAGACTTCTCTCAGGCTCACACCTCTGGGGGCTGCTGGGGGCCGTCAGCTGGGGCCCCATGTGCCAGGGCCACTGGGTCACATCAGTGACCAGATAGGGGAAGTCCCTGCCTGCTTGGAACTTCCAGGGTCCTGGCCACTCTGGCTGCCACCAGCAGTGCAGGGTCTCCAGGGTCTGCTGCTGCTGTGTATGGAGCCAATTAAATGGTCTGCAGTGCCCTGGAGAGTGGGGAAAATTTAATTTCCCCATACCCTGCAATCCTCATACCTCTCCCAGTCCCAGTGTTGGGGTCTCTGATGCTGGGTGATGGCAGCCTCAGGTGTCGAGGGCCCCGGGCCCTGGCCAATCCTACAGCAGGCACAGCTCACCTGGGGTAGGCAGTTACCAGCCTCACTCAGCTCAGGCAACTCAGGACTTCTATAAGGAGAGCTGAGTGGCCAGGTAGAGAGAACTGATAACAGCTCTTTGGCACCTGTGTGGTGACATGTTCCTCAGCCCTGGGAGTGTCATAATGAGCCCAGAGCCCAGTCAAGGGGCTCAGAGAGACATCTCTGATGGGCCCAGGACCTGTTTCCTGCCAGTGCAGTGTGTGGCCAGGGTCAGCCTCAATGGTCTTTGACTGAAACATGAACGTCACCCACTTCAGTGACTGTGACTGAGCAATTGTACAAAAGTGCTTAGCATTCTTCCTGGCACATGTGTGTGTGTGTGTGTGTGTGTGTGTGTGTGTGTGTGTGTGTGTGTGTGTAACTGTGTGTTTATAGGTATAATGTGTGCACACATGTGTGTTGTGGAGGCATGTGTGTTTGTGTGAGCATTTGTGCACATGTGTGTCTCCCCACAGCCCCCTCCTCTCCTGAGCAGTGTGGAGAGGAGGCTGGAACTGACCTGGCCTGCTCTGGTACTCTCTTTGGCCTGGGAAAGACAGCTGGGAGACCTGTCCTGAGCTGAGTGAGGCCATGGGCTGCATCCCTCAGCTTTCTGAATCAGATCGGGTTGGTCTTGGCTGCTCCCCCTCCAAAACCTCCCCCCTGCCCTGTGCTCTGCTCCCTGAGCCCTGGGCTTTCCTGTCTGGCCAAGCATTGTTTGGCTGCCCTTGCACAAAAGCCCTTGGAAGATGAAATGGTCATGGCTCAAGGGCCTTCAGTGGAAGCTTGCACCTCTCTCCTCTGCCCTGCTGGCATCTCCCCAGGCTGTGGGCCTGCCACACGCCTCACCACCATCCTCGGTGTGATTCACTGTCCCTTCTGTAATAAGAAAAATTACAGTGGGGAATGTCAGCAACTCTCCAAGTTCGCACAGCTAAGAGATATCACCTTCTAGGAGGCATAAGTGACACACAATTAACTGTATGTTTAAAGTGTATAATCTGATGTTTTGATAGACGTCTATCCCCATGAAACTATCACCACAGTCAGAATGGTGAGCACATCTGTCACCCCTGGACAGCCTCCTGTTCTTCGCTGTAAACCCCACACCTCACCATGCCACCCGTCCTTCCAGGCAACCGGTCTGCTTTCTGACACTGGATTAGCGTGAATTTCCTAAAATTCTATGTAAACGGAAAAGCAAGTAGGTACTTTCTCTTTTGTCTGTCTCCTTTCATTCGGCATCATTATTTCTAGATTAATCCATGTTGTTGGGAAGCGTTCTTTTTTTCCTGAATGTTCTGAAAAGGTTTGTGTAGAGTTGGCATCATTTTTTCCTCAAATGTTTGATAGAATTCACCAGTGAAGCCATCTAAGCCTGGAGTTTTCTGTAAAAAATTGTTTAAATACAAACATTTCTTGTGCTTGGTATTTACTGAGCTTCTTATATCTATGAATTTATAGTTTCCATCAAATATGGAAAAACTTTGGTTATTATTTCCTCAAATATTTTTCCAGCTCACTTCTTTTGGGGGACTTCAATTACATATAACAACTCTGATGGCACATATTGTGCTGCTTGAAGTTTCCCTATGTCATAATATTCTCTATACTTCTGTCTCTGAGTCTCTCTCTCTCTCTCTCTCTCTCTCTCTCTCTCTCTCTCTCTCTCTCTCTCTCTCTCTCTTCTTGGAGAGCTCCTATTGTCTCTCCTAATTCAATAAGTTTTCTTCCACAGTGTTTAATCTGCCATCAGTCCCTTGCAGTGGGCTTTGATCTCACACTTTGTGTGTTTCACTTTCAGAAGTTAGATGTGCATCTTTTTATACCCTCTATGTCTCTGCTGACCTTTTGAACATGATGGAATGCAGGTACCATGGCTACCTTAACATCTGCTAATTCCAAGCTCCGTGTCAGCTGAAGGTCAGTGTCACCTCGCTGACGCTTCCTCTTTAGTGTGGTTGTGTATTCCTGCATTCTGTGTGGCTGATAATTTTTGGTTGGGTGCCAGACACTGTAAATCTTACTTTGCTGGGCGCTCAGTATGTTTGTGTTCCTATAATTGTTCATGAGCACTGTTCAGGGATGCAGTTGAGTTGCTTGTAAACAGATGGATTTCCTGTTAAGTTTCGACATCAGTTAGGTAGGGCCTGATAAGATCACTATAGGGTTAATTGTTCCCCACACTGAGGCAAAACCCGTCCAGGTTCTATAACGCTCTGTGGAACCTGCGGTTTCCCACCTGGCCAGTGAGCCAGTGAGAATGGGCATGTGCCCTACCTGTGTGAGTTCCAGGTGGTGTTCTCTCCACCCTCAAAGGAGTTTCTTTCTCCAGGCTCGTGGCTCCTGCACACCTGTGCTGAACCATCCTGAGGGCCCTAGTCAACTCTCATCTCTCTGTGTTGTGCTCTCCTCCCCAGTGCTCTACTCTGTGACCTCCAGCCACTTTGGTCTTCCTAGATTCTCAGCTCTGTCTCTGCACTCAGGTGTCTACCTGGGGTCCCCTTCCCCAGGAAGAAAGCTGGGGAGACAGAGGGTACACTACACTGGTTACCACTTCTCAGGAGCACCGGGATTTGCTGCCTGGTATAGGATACCTCTCAAGCTGTTGTTTTATATGTTTTTCCAGGTTTGGGTTATTGCAGGCAAGAGACTAACTCTGGTTTCTGTTACTGCCCCTTGACCAGAAAAGCAGGAGAGCGTGAGATAGGGTTGCAGCAGGCTCTGCCTGGTACCAACTGCCTGCATTTGGACACACTGAAGCTGAGTGCACAGCCCGCATTCCATCTGGCATAGTTTTACTGCTGTGTCATGTCTGATTTCTGGAAAGTTTAGTTTATCTCCTGTGCTATGAGAAGAATGCAGCAAACCATGTATATTCTGTTTAGAAATCTTAATATTTCTCCCCATTAAGCTTGTTAAGAATGTGGCAGTGGCCAATGATATATGCATGTCCTGCACTGGTTTGGGTGTCAGAGAAAGGTCTGCTCAGAAGTCTGGCCACAGGAGAGGGGAGAAGGCTGTTGCAGAGGCTGGAGTTGGTGCTTGGCCACCTGGGTTCCTGCTTCACTTCCCTCTGAGCTCTGCCTGGGGGGTGTTTCTGCCATGTGACGCGATGTGGGAGTGGAAGGCTCTGGGACACTCCTTGGTTGTGGGTGTGAGACCTGCATCTCCATAGATGGTTCTTTACTCTGTTTAGCCAGTGAGGAGGGGAGTGTGTGAAAAAGCTACTGGCAGCATAGCAGGGAGTGTGTCTGGGAGGGCGACAGTGAGGCATTGAGGGTGTGCACTGGGAGGTGCGTGGTGGTACCCACCAGCTCTCCGTGCACTAACTAGGTGAGATCTGCCTCCCTGGCATGGGCACTGCGTGGTCAGGGACAAGCTCGGTTCTGGGCCCAGAGCTTTAAGCAGGGCCCTGGGAGCTGCCACACACCACCAGCCATTGCCTCAGGTGCCCGTTGTGCTGGGGCCTGGGAAGCAGCATGCTGCATCCACCTCACAGGCCCTGTCACCTGCCTGGGGTCCACCACGCCCTTCCACCCTCTCTATTTGGAACCGGGCCTGTCGCCCTGGCTGCTCCAAGTGCCAGTGGAGATGTTGGCTTTCATTCTCCTTTCATGTTGCTGTAGAACCTCCTGAACTGCTCGGCTTTAAACCTGCTGGACAAGAAAGAGATTTTCAGCGAATCCCCCCAATCTCCAAGAGTGGTCTTGGATGGCCAATTGAGTCTCCTGGAACTTGGCCATCAGGGAGCCAGGCACCCATCTGCCACATCAACAACTTCACAGGGGCGTCTGTGGGCATCAGGTAAATGGCCTGTCCCTCAGGGATAAGTGACTGTTGTTTCTGGTCCCTGTCCTCCTTCACAGCTCCACTGCAGGTTTAAGAGGAAGATTTCAGGGACTGTCAATCTCAGTTTGGTCCAGTCCCACCTTTAACCCTCCAAGGCTGATATCCTGTGCATTCTCTGTGCACCTAGAATGACACTTGAACTTGCGTCTCCTCAGAGAGGGCTTCCAGGTGAGGCAGGATGTGAAGGCACAGCCTCCAGTGTGTGTGAGGAAGAGGAATTTGAGGCAAAGCCCCTCTGGCCCCAAGTTCTCTAGAAGGTGCCTGGTCACCTGTGTGACAGAATAGTGGTAGTGATGGTGAGGAGGCATCTTGATGGGGATCCTGCCTCACCTCTTAGCCACATCATAGCATATAAAGCGGTGTGGATGCCAAAGCACATTATAGACCCGATCCACTGTGCTCATGATGGTCATTGCTACTATTTTGCACATCTATTTTGAATTCATTGAACAGCAGGTAGCTTCATACAATAGGATTCCTCCCTTCCTCTCTCCCCTGCTTCTTCTCTCCCCCCTCCTCCCTCCCTTCCTCACTCTCTCACTTTCTCCCTCCCTCTCTTTCTTCCTTCATTTTGTATGTAGAAGAAATATATTTTTAAAATACAGTGCTTTCCATTAGCCATTGCCCAAAAGCCTGACTAGATAGGTCCAGCTGAAGCTGGCTGGGCTGTTCACTTCCCACAAGGCCTAACTCATGTTGACTTTCCCCGGGGAGGCATACCCTGGGCTGGTCCACAGCCCCGCTGACATTGACTATGCTCATTTCTCCCTTACAGGAAGCCCCCCAAACGTGGCCATACTCCCTACAGAGCTCAGAGTGCTCAGCTGTGAGGATGGAGTCAGGAGGAAGGTCTGCGAGAGCCCTGGGGCCTGTAGCCACCCTGGGTGGGGCAGATGCCGGGCCTGGCTGCTCCTCCCTTGGTCTGCACAGCACAGATCCAGGGAAGCTCCGAGCATTGCCCATTGGGCCTGGAGCCCACAGTGAGAACCATGCCCCTGAGAGCCCTAGTGGCCAGGCTGTTGTGGGGGACAGACCCCCAGACATGGGCTCTGAAGGAGAGCCGAGCTGCGATGCTAAGAGCCCTAACCGGGACAGTGGGATCGACAGCCCATCCTGTAGCCTGGCCAATGAGCCCTTCCCCCGCAAGAAAGGCAGTAAAGCAGGCCTGGGCCCCACCATCCTGGGGCTGCACCCAGAGATGGCTTCAGACAGCAAAGCCTCCCAGGAAGAGGCCGACAGCGATGTGGGCGAGGACAGCAGCGAGGAGCTTGAGCCAGAGAACAGCTCCTCGAGGGCCAACATTGAACCGGACCCGGCCAAGGTATGCTGCTCTCCTGCCCCAGGGCGGCAAGGCTCCTCCAGAGGGTTGGGTTTGCAGTGCCAGTCATCCAGTGCCCGTGCAGACACCGCGCTTGGAGAGGCCTCTTCTCTGGGTTGGTGGGCAGGCCCTGGGAAAGGACCATGCAAACCAGCACCCCGACACCTCAGGTAATGACCTCACTCCTGCGCCTGCTTTCCACAGCTGCACAGCGGCACAGGGACCCCACCCCAGGGAGGCCTGGCCATCAGTCTGAGTGGTAACAGTGCCGATACCAGTGCCCTTTGCCCAAGCTTGCTGTCCACCTTGCAGAACCCCCGTGAGGGAGGCAGAGTGAGGGGCACCGTTTTATGAAGGGGAAAACCCCAGAGTTGCCCACGGGGTGGGCAGAGGCAGGAAGAGGGCCTAAGTAGATGCATGGAGCCCTGAGCAGGTATCCAGGGGAAAAGCTGTGTCCGAGGTGTGCTGGGTTGGCCCTGACAGAAAGCTTGTATGCATCCCTTTAGCATCTTGGGCTCTGGACGTGGAAATAAAGCAGATAACCCCTAGCTTAGAGAGGCCACCTGTGCATGGGGAGAATGCCCTGGATAAACTGCAAGTAACTAGGTGCCAAGAGAAGCCAGGTGGCAACACAGTCAGGCTTGCAGGCTCCTGGTGGAGAGGGTGCTGGCTAACATGGCAGCAGGGAGAGACAGGCCTGCAGGTGAAGGGTAGCCATGTGCCTGCACATTGTGAGCCAACTTCCGGGAGCCTGGTTGGGCCGAGTTTTAATCTAGGTTTATCATTATTTGAGTATGGTGAGGTCAACAGGTCAGGAGAGGATGACCACTGAGAGATAGGTGGTTACTCACAGTTCCCAAGAGGAGGGGCATGCCATACCCCAGAGCCAGGCAAGAAGCACAGGGTCAGTCAGGAGGCTGAGTAGGTGGGGGGACCGAGGGCAAGAGCCTTTGTTGTGGTTTCTGAGGGAAGAAACAGGTGAGGCAGCTGAGCAAAGTTAAGATTAGCCAGTTTGAATAACTCCAGGGGACTCTGGTCTGGCATTCAGACCTGGGTGATTAGGGCAGGAGGGTGGGGAAGAGCAAATATGGAGGTGGTTGGGGTGTGGGCCCTGGATGGGTTGGTTTGCATATGAAAGACACATTTGCAGACAGGGCCTTTAATGACCAGTAATCCGCTGTCCATGGGGGTAGGCCCTCCAGGCTAAGCAAGGCCCCTAGATGTCAAAACATCATAAAATAAAATAAAAATAAACGATGTGTCTACTATGGGCCCCACCACTCTTGACTCTCAAGGTGTGCTCCAGGGAAGCTGGCTACCTCAGTCTGCCAGGTCCTGAGGAGATGTGCAGACCCCAGACCTGGCCCCATCCTGCTCTCACAGGCTCTGGATGCTCCCAGGGCCAGAGGCTTGCTGGGGAAGGTCCTAGTCTTTGTGTCTGTGACACGAAAAGGTGATATTACTCTGCCACTGGTGGGAATAGGTCTCTCTTCTCCGCCATGGGGTTCTGGTTACAATGCAATTCATCACACAGTGCCCCAGTTCTCAGGGTGAGGCTCTGGACCAGAAGCCCAGGGACCTTGTGCCTCATGTCCCCCAACCCAGGTAGAATGAGGGGGTGCTGACATAGTGAGGTGATGCAGGTATACACACATATCCAATTGGCCTTTATTATGTAGAGTTAGTTTCCTTTTTCTACTCCTAGTTTGTTGACTGTTCTTATCATGAAAGGATGTTGAATCTTGTCAAATGCTTTTTCTGCATCAATTGATATACTCATGTATTTTTTTCCCCTTTATTCTGTAAATGTGAGGTATTACACTGACTGATTTTTGTATATTGAACCATTCTTGCATTCCAGAAATAAATTCCTTTATTTATTGGTCATGGTATGTGATCCTTTTAATGTGTTATTGAATTAAAAAAGTATTTTTTTGAGGATTTTTGCATCAATATTCATTAGGAATATTGGCCTACAGCTTTCTTTTCTTGTAATATCTTAGTCTAGCTTTGGGTAATGCTAGCATCATAGAATAAGCTTGGAAGTGCTCTGTCCTCTTCAATTTTTTGGAAGCATTAATTCTCTAGTGAAGCCACCAGGGTTTTTTTGTTGGGACTTTTCAGTTACTTATTCAATCTCTTTATTCATTATTGGTCTGTTCAGATTTTCCATTTCTTTGTGATACAGTCTTGGTAGGTTATATGTTTCTTGGAATTTATCCATTTCTTCTATGGTATCGAATTGTTCATAATATTCTCTTATAATTTTTTATCTTTGTGGCATCAATTGTGATGTTTTCTCTTTCGTTTCTGATATTGAGTCTTCTCTTTTTTTTTAGTTAACTTTAAAGAAGGGTTTGTCAAGTTCATTGAACTTTTCAAAAAACAATTCTTAGGTTGGTTGATTTTTCCATTGATTCTCTATTTCATTTATCTCTGCTCTAATCTGTTGTTTCCTTCCTTCTGATTGCTTTGTGTTTAGTTCTTGTTTTTCTGGTTCCTTGAGGTATAAACTTAGGTTGTTGATTCGAAGTCTTTCTTCCTTTTTCACATACACATTTACAGCTAAAGACTTCCCTCTCAGCACTGCTTTTGCTGCATTCTATAAATTTAGTATTGTTGGGGTCACCACTTGTTAACAAAAACTTAGACAAAAGGTTTTCGTTCCAAAGGCTTTATTAGCCAAGCCTGGCGACCGTCTCACTCTGCAAGAGGAGAAAGGCCCCGAAGTCTTGGCGGATGGGGAATTTATAGCTGAAGCTGGATACAGAAGCGAAAAAAAAAGGCAGTTAGTTTATTTTATTTTAACGAAGTATAAAACATAGTTAGCTTATTTTCTAACAAGCCATAAAACATGGCGAATTTATTTTCTTCTAACGAGCTATAAAACATGACTCACTTATCTTTTTCTACTTTCTTGACAGGACATTCTGTTATGTTTGGCTGAAGCAAGAGTTTTTAAATTCCTCTGGGCGGGGGTACTTTCCAAAATGAGCTTGATTAGCCTAGGGTCTGGGCCTGGGTCTTTACAGTATATTGTGGACGGAAAAGGGGCCACAGGTTAAACCTGACAAGCTCAGAAGTTTGAAAATAACCACATAAAATAGCGTGAGCATAAAAACTTTTATAACCAAGTGGGCCATAGTGGGAAGTCACATCTTTAGCTTCCTTCATCAAGTTAGCCCTGTGCCTTTTCAGTGAGCCTCTTGTTTTTCTGCACCTAAGACAACATCTTTAATCCTTTTTCCAGACCAGAGCTGGAAACTGCAAAATTCCTCATTATTATGCTTATCTCCTGATTAACATCTCTATGTGCTCTAAAGAGCTAACTGTTAGCTATCCTGCACCCACCTGTGTGGGAGGAGCACCTGTCTCTCCAATGTACTTTTTTTTTTTTTAGCTAAACCATCCTGCCACCTGTTGGCAGCTCAGTCCGGGAATCAAACCAGCAACCCTGTTGCTCAGAGCTCACTATTGAGCCAGCTCTTAACCAACTGAGCCACTTGGCTAGCTCAACAATGTACTTTTATCCAATCCCAAAGATTTCCCCGCTTTGCTTTGTCCCACCCCCTTTGTTTATCACCAATGAATTTCATGTAACCTTCCTCCTTTGATTTTATGTATAAAATAAACTGCAAACCTCCATTTTGCAGAGTATTTTCTCAATTCGTTGAGATTTTGCTTCCCGGCAATTGTCGACAGTTTGGCTCAAATAAACTCTTATAAGTTTTCTCTTAGGCCGGATGTTTTTCGTCAACAATATTGTGTTTTCATTTTCATTTTTCTCACAGTATTTTCTAATTTCCTTCCTGACTTCTTGGACTCTTGTTTAAAAGTGTGTTGTCTAATTTCCACATATCTGTAGATTTCCCAGTTTTCTTTGTGCTATTGATGTCTAGTTTTATTCTATTGTGATTAGCAAAGATACTTTATATGATGTCAGCCTTCTTGAAATTTGTTAATACTTGTTTTGTGGTCTAACATGGTCTGTCCTGGAAAATGTGACATAGATCTGTTTGTTTATAGGGTTGGTTTCTGGAGGGTTTTTTTTTCTTCTTTGATTGAACCATGTTACCCTGTTTCTTTGTAATTTTTGCTGGACTTTGGGCATTTGGAAAACAACCACCTCTCCAGCCTTTGCATGCTTGCTTTGTACAGGCAAAGACCACCAGTCACCCTGGCTGGAGATCCTAGGACCTCTTAAACCTTTTCTGATTTCTCCTTCTTCTGGCACCTGCCAGCAGAACATCAGCTCTTGCCTCTGTCTTCAGTAGTTTTCAAACTCTGGCACTGGTCATGTCAGCACCCCAAGCCATACAAGACAGAAACCAGTCCCTCAGGCAGCCCCCAGACAAGTCAGAACATTGGATGCACAGTTCACTCTTTTGTTTCCATCCCCGAGGGAGGAGTCCCCATATAGGGGGTTTCCTTCCACTTGTGCCATGCTATGCTGCATGAGAAGGACATGAAAGGGATGACAAATGCTGCCAGTTTTTCTACACCATTTGTGGGAATCTCTTCTTGGTTCTACAATGACTTGGGAGCTGTAGCTTCTCCACTGGTCTCTAGAGTTCTCACAAAGGGTATTCTGGTCTATATATTGTTAAGTCCATGTCTCTGGAGGAAAGAGGGCCAGTGGTTTTTTAGTCGGCCATCTTGCTGGCATCACTCCACAATATATTTGATGTGGCTGCTGCAGCTGCTCTGTCATCAAAGCCGCAAGAAAGTAAAGTCATCTCTGGGCTGCAGAAGCTTTTGGGGGATTGGCAGAAAGTGTTGTGCCTGCTCCAGAAGACCTCCCTGGAAATCCCATCATTGAGAACTGAGCCCCACATTCCAGTCCCAGCAGCCTCTCCTGGCCTCTCTCCACCCCTAGTCATCGCTGGTGCACAGTGGGTAGACCTTGTCCGACCTGCCTGTTCAAGGCTCATCTTCTCCAGGTAAGCTGTAGCTCTTCTCTTGCCAGTGCTCTGAGCCCCAGAAGCTGCTTCACATCGCCCAAGAGCTCCTGCACACCGAGGAGACCTACGTGAGGCGGCTGCACCTGCTAGACCAGGTAGCTCTCCTGGCTGGGGCACACCTTGGTCCACCTCCAGAGTTTCAGTGGGCAGTTTCACAGGCAAACTCCTTATCTTAGCATTGGCTAGGCCTTACAGTTGAAATACCAATGACTATACTAAAACTCAGACAAATTTAGTATTCTCCAGAAATGTGTACTTTCTGCTTTCAGAGCTTGTGGCTCTGGGGTAAAGGTCCTGTCCAGTCCCCTCGGGGACCTTTCTTTCTATTGGCCATATTATCTGAGCACGTAGGTGGCCTCTGGACATCTTTCAGCATGAATAGTTGGGACTGTGGGTGGCACTATCTCTGTCCATGTGGCAACATGGGGTTTATGAGCACAAGAAGTAAGACTCCAAAGGAAACCCAGGGTGTTGACAGGTGTTGCTTCTATTTGTAGCTCACAAAGCAGAGAAAGGAAATCAGGACTTTCCATTTCCCATGAGAGGTAGATGGAGGAAAGATGGCCTGTCCCCATCTGGAGGGAACTGTCCTTGCCTCAACCCCAATCCTTAGTCATATGTAAGTTTGCTTTAAAACCATAAGGTTGTTTAAGCCACTTTGATGAAGTGGGAGGTTTATTAGGGAAAGAGGAAGTGGTCACAGTAGCTGAGCATCCACACCCACAGCAGAAGCATAAGCCCATCGTGCTGACCCATACTCAGTGACCATTGTGTGCCCAGGTTTTCTGCACCCGGCTGACGGAAGCAGGTATTCCTCCTGAAGTCACCACAGGCATCTTCTCTAACATCTCCTCCATCTATCGTTTCCACGGGCAGTTCCTCCTGCCTGAGCTGCAGACACGGATCACAGAGGAATGGTGAGTGTGGCTCACAGAACCCAGGAAGTGGGGCTGGTGTTGCCCAGGTAATCGGGCTCCAACACTGTTGGTGGTTGAGGGTCCTGGTGATTCAGCCACGGCAATTTTTTTCGAATTCTCTTTGCCAAGTGGCCTCTAAATCTGGAGTTTGTTTTCCTTAAGGCCAGGCAAGCACTTGGGAGTCCAGTCTCACAGTGCCCTGGGCTCTTTCTCCACCAGGTCCTGGGCCTACCCTGACCCCACTGATCCCACTGCTGCTTAGTGTCTCCCAGCCTTAGTTTCTTTGTCTGCAAATCAAAGGGACTTTAATACCTACTCAGGGTTTTGTGGGATTTTAATGAGTTAGAGAGAGTGCCGAATCCTAACCACTAGACCACCAGGGAACTTGAATGAGTTAGATGTCTGCAAGCATCAAACAGCCAGCAAACATTGCTGGTTGGTTCATTTTTCCTCCTAGTGGATATTCCATCTTTGTTTTAAAAAATTAGATTTGCCCCCTCAGCAGAGCACCTTGGGTCCTCCCGTTGTCCGGGACTCTGTCCTGTCCTCCTGCTGCTTCTGTTCATTCTTAGTAGAGGACTGGCTTAACTACATGTCACGCTGATTAACACCACCACAGGCGTGGCACCCGCATGGCCATTCTTTTCCTTATGTGTTCCCTACTACGTTCTGGGCACTGCTGCAGCTTTTCTTTGTGGCTGCTGCTGTCTCCCCTTTTCGCGGAGCTGGCTACAGCCAGCTGCCATTCCCTACAGCAGCATCAGGAGCCTGGCTCTTCCAAACTACAGCCAGGTCAGAGAGAGCATGGGACTGCGGCCAGTGGCCTTCTCCTGCAAGTCTCAGCCAGGTGCAGAGTCTGGTTGTAAATCTTTAGAGGGACCAGCTACCTGCAGAGCAGGTTATACTGTGTCCCCAAGGCCATCGGGTTAAAGCTCAGGGCTGGACTGGCCTCAAGGATGACAGTCCACAGTGGCTAGAAATGGGTTTTCTGCTCCGGCCCTAGACTGGTAGTGCACAGACGCCCGTGTGGCTGGCTCCTGGTGTAATCACATGCAGGAGCCCAGAGGCTTGCCTGCCTGTCTTCACAGGTGGTGAGCCTTTGAGTTAAATACCTGAGCGCACGATTCTAGTAATGCTGCAGCAATGGCTCTGTGCGTGTGCCTTTTTCTCTTCTTTTCAGTGATTTATTGATATTTAGGATAATCCCCCCATAAGTTCTCAGGCCAGCCTATTAATGTATTTTTATACTTCTTGAAACTTACTTCCAAAGCCCTGTTTAGACCATTGTCAGTAGTACACAGTGCAGCTTTCCATTGATAGTACCAGCCTTGGATAGTCTCGTTGTTCCTAATCTTTGCTCATTTGAAAGGAGTAAATGGAGTTTCCTTGCTTCTGTTTAATAACTGGCCTATCATTTGAGTGGCTCCATTCCTGACACCTCCTGGTTTTGAGCACTGGTTCTGTGCCTGCTCTGCTGAAGTGTGTTACATGGTCTCTCGTCTGCCTCCCAGTAACACACTATTTCATACCCCACGTGATACAGTGTGGGTGGGGTGGGGGGGGTGGGACTAAGGCTCAGAGAGCGGGACCAGTTTGTTCTCATCACATAGAACTAAGAGTTAGGTCTTCACCCCGTAGCTTCCTGGTGAAGTCCTGGTCCCACTTAGTTCCTTACCTGAGTTGTTTCTCTGATGATCTCACTCCTCCCCACAAAGGAACATGAATCCCCGGCTTGGGGACATCCTGCAGAAGCTGGCCCCATTCCTCAAGATGTATGGAGAGTACATCAAGAACTTTGACCGGGCCATGGAGCTGGTGAGCACCTGGACCCAGCGCTCGCTCCTGTTCAGGGACGTTGTGCACAGCATCCAGGTAGGACCCTACCCTGGCTCAGGGGCACAGCACTGGGCTTGTGGGTTCACACAGTATCTAGGTAGGACCCTGCCATGGCTTCAGGAGCACGGTGCTAGGCTCGTGATTTCATGTGGGGGAAATTATTACCCTTGTGGGATGTGTCCAGATGCTCTACTAATGCTTTGAGTCTTAACATAACTTCCAGAAACAAATCATCACTCTTATTTCACTGGTGGGATAATCGTGGCTCAAAGAGGTTGTACGATCTGTGTTGTCACAAACTATTATTTGATAGAAGCTGGATCTGAATGCCAGCTCTTCCTCCACAGTGGCCCTCAATGGCTAGTGCAGGCTTTTAGGAAAATGTTGCATTGGTCTTTTCTTTCCCTTTGTCTGCAAATAGCCTGTTCACATCCAGCTGCTCTTTTCTCCTGCCGTGTTGCCCTTTTTCTTATTAATTCACGAGGTTTTTATTTGTTAAGAATATTAGCTGTTGAGGGGAGAGGGAAAATGGCCGCGGTAAGGAAGTCACTGAATTAGCTCGCGCAAACCACGGCAGCGAAAACACAACTCTGCTGGACACGCTGAGCAGCAAAGGGACTCCCACGCGGACTACTTAGAGGTGGGCAGACCCGGCGGGTTCAGGAGTTGGGCGGCGAGGCGAGTGGAGACACGGGCGGCGCCCGGTCTTCTGAGTCGCGGAGCTCCGCAGATCGGAAACTTCCCCGGCCTGTCCTCCAGCCTGGGCGCGCTAGGGCAGAGTCATCAGGCCGGTGCCAAGCGTTTCTGAGGAGGACGCGTGGGAGGTGGCCGACTGCTCGCGCCCATGGAGGCGGAGACGGGGATTCTCAGTAGATCGGAGATCGATCACTGCTCACCCCCTACCCTGCTGGCATGCGCGCTAAGGCAGAATCCCCGGGCCACGCGCTAAGGCAAAATCCCCGGGCCGCGCGCTAAGGCAAAATCCCCGGGCAGCGCGCATCGCTGATCAGAGGAGGAGGGCGTGTTAAGGGAGACAGATTCCTCGCACCTGGAGGCTGAGACGCTGGATCTCAGTGGATTGGAGTTCTCCCTGCTCGCTCCCCACCCCTCCAGAGTGGGCGTGATAAGGCAGAGTCCTTGTGCAGCGGGCGACAGACCGAGGGTAGTCTGTGTGCTCCTGCGGCTGCGGGTATCCAGGACAAGGCAGACGGAGTTTTCGGCATCTGGACGCGCTCAGCCTTTGGTGCTGACCATCCCGCCTGGTGTTCATCAGGACTCACAGGGGGCAGAGGCTGGGGCAAAGGTCCCAGCCCAGGAGGAGAAGAGGGAGGCGAGAAGTGTGGAGACACAGCCAGCCCGCTTCGGTGGTGGAGAGAAAAACAGCTTAACCAGGGGGCGCCTGGTTGGAAGGGACATTTATTTTATTTTATTATTTTTTATTATTATCTTTTTTATTTTTTTATTTT
>NW_017732317.1:48907-59226 GCF_001890085.2 Hipposideros armiger
GGATGGGGGAGGGGGGTTGTTACTTTGTGAGGGTGAAAAGGGTAACTATTGCATTGTTCTGTACACCTGAAACTAACAATAAAAAAAAAAAAGAATATTAGCTGTCATCTGTCATATGTATTACAAATTATTTTTTCTCATTGATCTTTTATTTTTAAAACGTTATGATGTTTTCTAAACAAAATTTTTGGTTTTTAATTAGCCATGTTCACCAACTTTTAAAAAAAATTAGTTTCAGGTGCACATTCACCAACTTTTAAATAAAGTGATGCTTTAGGAAACGTTTGAAGTGATGCCTATAAATGCATTTTTCACTTCCCAAAGTTATATAAATTATGTTTCCTTCTAAAGTATGGTTTTATTTTAAAAATTAAAAATGCTATCCCAGAATAGTGTCCAGATGGATTATGGTATGAGGTAAGAATCTAGTTTTATTTTTGTGAATAGTTAGTTAACCACTTGTCCCAACATCACTAGTACACACACACACACACACACACACACACACACATGCACATACATGCATACAGACATGTGCACACACACATTCCTCAATGTACCCTGGAGGGTTAATGGGCACTGAGACACTCTATGCCGAATGCTTGGAGGCCAGGCCTGGATTTGGGGTGACCTCTTGAAAACATTCTGTTTTCGCCAGATCCACAGTCATCAGGTCAGCCATGATTTCCTACTGTGGAGTCCTAGATACCCCCCAGTATCCCTCAGCATTCCTGTACCTCCCCAGAGAGGACAGCTCTCACACTGAGTCCTTACTTCTCCCTTCTGCCCACACCCCCCTGAACTCTCACCAGCTCACTCACATCTTGGCACTCCTAGCTCTCCCCATGGAACAGTTTCATCCAGTCTCCCCAAGCTGTGCCTGTGGCTGACCCACAGCCCTGAGTGACCAGAGACCAGGGCTTGTGCCGCCCAAGTCTGCAGGGTCTGGTCACCCAGCTGCAGGGCTGACTAAAATTGCCCCGAGCAGGGCATCCCATGTACAGAGGTTTAGGCTGGTGTGGGCACCGTGGTTCTGCACTCCTGCCAAGCGTGGCAGAGGGAGAACAAGCCCCTTTTCCTGGGACACGAGTCACAGCATGGCCTCCTTTCCCAGGAAGCAAGTGCCCTGCGTGGTTTTGTTAGAGGTCATTGTCTGGTTGGCTGCTGCCCTTAGAGCAGTGGTTCTCAACCTTCCTAATGCCGCGACCCCTTAATACAGTTCCTCATGTTGTGGTGACCCCCAACCATAAAATTATTTTCGTTGCTACTCTATAACTGTAATTTTGCTACTGTTATGAATCGTAATGTAAATATCTTTTTGTTTTCCAATGGTCTTAGGCGACCCCTGTGAAAGGGTCGTTCGACCCCCAAAAGGGTCGCAACCCACAGGTTGAGAACTGCTGCCTTAGAGTGACACCGTAATTGTCAGGAAAGACTGTGGGTCCACCTCCAGGGCCTCACAGACCCAAACTGCCCATGGTCCCACTATCCTTCTTATCTGAGATGCCTGCATTTGTTATTTTTCTTTTCTCCTCCTACATCTCCTCTCCTTAATAATGATAATCATAATCATAATCATAAAGCTATACTTGAGGAAGTTGAAATCTGAAGAATTTTCATTGGCTAATTGGTATCTGATTTGGTTATTCTGAGAATAAGAGAAGAAAAGACAAAATCAGGATTCATTTGATGTGCTTCCCCGTGTGCCAGACAGTGACAACTCTCTAGAGTCTAGGATGAAGGAGGGCCTCTTCTGGGGACCTGCTCTGCCTCTCGGTGTAGCGACTGTGATGCTAGTATTCACACAGTCCCAACCTGATGAGGTGCTGGGCCGTTGAGCTTCCACCTGACGCTTGTGGCACAGGCTGCCTTCTCTGACCACACCTGGCAGACCAGGTCCTCGAGTCTGCAGGCCCTTCGTGACCCCACACTTGGGCATGGGGATGACCAGTGTGTTGTCATGGGCAGACATGGCCTTAGTCACAGCCAGCTGCTGGCCAGCACGTCCCCACACCCCAGGCAGACCTGGCGCTCTGGGCCAGGTGTGCTGTGGGGAGGGCCCCATCCCCGGGCTCAGCACAGTCTATGGCTCTCAGTGGGCCACACTGCCCCCACAGACCCCTCCAGAGTGGCACCATAGTGGGCACAGGCATAGGATGTAGCTGAATGTCTCATGAGCACAGGACAGCACCCACCACAGGGAGCTCTCTGAGACCCCCAGCATGGACACATCACGAATTGTGTGGCCTTTGGGGTTTCCTTGATTTCATCAAAGCATATTCTAAATTTTTGGAACTTCTATTTTGAAACAATTTCAAACACTGACAAAAAGTTGCAAAAATAGAGAACTGTTAACATTTTGTCTTGTTTACTTTATTACTTTCTCCAGACACGCACACATATGATTATTATTTTTGAACATTTTGAGACTGAGCAGCAGATGTAGCCCTGTGTCACTGAATGTGGACAAGGACATTCTCCTGCATGCCCAGCACAGTGATTCAAATCAAGAAGTTTCACACTGGCGCAATAGCACTCATCTAGCCCCAGCCCTCCTTCATGTATCACCAGTTGTCCCAATGTGGTTTCTTTTTTTGTTTTGGTTGGGGTTTTTTGGGGTTTTTTTTTTTCTGGTCCACACACAAACCCAGGATCACACATTGCGTTCATTATCATGTTTGTCTCTTTCCATCTTTTCTTCCATGTCGTTGTCCCTTCTGAGGAGGACAGGCCAGTTACTTGCACACAGTCTCTTGATTTGGCTTTGTCTGTGGTTTCTTCACCACTCAATTCAGGTTGTGCGTCTTTGCAGAAATTTCATGAGAGTGAGACCTTGTCCTCACCTGTCCTGCCTGTGCTGCACAACTTCTTATTGTCCTACTCCTGGAGGATGCTTATTTGACTCAGGGAGTGTCTGCCAGATCTCTCCATGGTGACGTCCCTTCTTTCCCCATTAATAAGTTACTTGGAGAGAGATGCTTTGAAATGGTGTAAATGTCCTGCTTCTCATTCTCCCTTGATACTTCTTGCCCGAAACAATTGTTTTTATGGCGGCTGCAGACTGGTGCTCTTCCAGACCTTCTGTGTTCAAGGCATTGTGAGTTCCTTTCTGCTCACAATGCCGGGCCCTGAGCTGGGCAAGGGTGGAAGGTAGGCAGGGGAGCCAGATGGCCTGTGCGACAACCTGGACGACTGCAGCTGCTCCCCAGGCAGGCGCAGGGATGGGTGGATTCTGTATGAGGCCTGTCAGCTGAGACATGGGTGCGGGGAATCCAAGGGAGGAGGAGAGGGCAGCACCGGCAGGGCACCAGTGGGTGAGCACAGAAGTGGTGGGTGATGACATGCAGCATGTGTGGTCTGGGGTGCAGATGCCTGATCAGGTCTGGACGAGGTGCTGAGGGGCGAGAAATAGGATGGGAACCCTGGAGCGGTGCTGGGCAGGGGTCCCGGGAGGGTCTCAGCCCCCACCCCACCTGACACACAGTGTTGTGTTTCTAGGAGGGGATAGATGGCACTTAGAGCAGTGTCTAGGTATGAACCACTGGGGCTTCCCGTAAGGAGGGCTGGAGAAGTTCCTACCTTCTCAGTCGGAGGAAGAGCTCAAGTCAGGCCCCTGGGCGAATGAGAGTGGGGAAGTCACTCTTCACAAAGATGTATATAAACGAGCCAACACTGGGTCTAGAGCTGGCCCACCCAGGGTCTGGGTCCTTGCTCCAGTGCTCAGTCTCCCCAAGCCTCAGTTTCCCCAGCTGTAATATGTGGTCTGCAGTCAGAGGTGCAGGTGCTCTGGGCAGCTTCCTGGAGGTAAGGGTGGGCCTGGTGCACACACGTGTCAGTGGTGTCCAAGCTCTCTGTCTCCCCTACAGAAGCAGGAGGTGTGCGGGAACCTGACGCTGCAGCACCACATGCTGGAACCTGTGCAGAGGGTCCCCCGCTACGAGCTGCTGCTCAAGGACTATCTGAAGCGGCTCCCAGTGGACGCTCCGGACAAGAAGGATGCAGAGAGTGAGCTGAGCTGCCACCAGGCTGACTGACTCCTGGCAAGGGGGAGCAGGGGCACCTGCCACAAACCCATGTCAAGAGAGACAGAGGGACAGGAAGGGGGGTGGGGGAGGGCAGAGAGAGAGAGACACAGAGACAGGGTGACTGAGATGGAGAGATACAGAGAAATGGAGAGACAGATAAAGAGAGAGAGAGAGAGAGAGAGAGATCCAAGTGCTCCCTAAACACGTCTTGGGAAGATTCCCCTGCTCTCACTGCAGTGTAAGGGGAAGACACTGGTTCCGGTGAAGGGGCTACTAAGTGCTGGAAAAGCTTAGCTCCAGGAAGGGCCTCATTGGGTCACAGGGGTTGCTCCTGGCTCAAGGGCAGTAGCCAGCGGGCAGCACAGGGCAGGGGTCTGTGCAGGGAGCAGGGTCTAGCAAATGAAGTGCGTCTGCAGGGTCACATCCCCCCAAGCAGCCAGGTCTCCTGAGCAGCCCTGGACACCCAAGAGAAATGGTAGCGCAGAGCAAATCGAACTCTCAGCACTGTGGGGCCAGGACATGTGTGGAGCCACCAGGCACCTTGTAGCCTGACTCTAAATCTTCCTCCTGCAGGGTCCTTGGAGCTCATCTCCACAGCCGCCAACCACTCCAATGCCGCCATTCGGAAAATGGTGAGTTGGAAGGCTCCTGGAGGATGTCTGAGGGCTCCACAGTGTGAGGCAGAAAGAGTGTGGGGCAAGCCAGGCGCCATCAGTGTGCACATGAACCGACCTGTCCCCAGGTGTGCTCCATTGGTGCTCCACACACACACACACACACACACACACACACCTGTCCTTAGGTGGGCTCCATCACCCATCTCTCCCCCAGGGCAGACAGGATCTCCACTGAGAATTAGCTCGGAGATTGTTGTTTAGCACTCTGTGCCTCAATTTCTCCATCTGTAAAACAGTTACTGACAGAATTTGTCTCATCGGGCTGTTGTGGGGCTAAATGACTCTCCATAAAGTGCCCAGCACAATGTTAGCTCCCATCATTTAAAAATTTTTTTTAATTATTAATTTCAGGTATACAAAACAACTTAATGATTAGACATGTACATACCTCACAAAGTGATAACCCCAACGTTCCCATCATTTTTTTGTTCATTCATTCATTCATTCATTCAAGCTGTCTCAGTCAGCTCGGGTTGGGCAGCTTAAGCAACACACACCTGTTCTTATGGCTCTGGAGGCTGGCAGTCCCAGATAAGGTGCCAGCAGCTTTGGTCCTCGTTTGCAGGCAGCTGCCTTCTCGCTGTGTCCTCGTGGCAAAGAAAGCAACAAGGCTCTCTGGGTCTGGGATCATCATGGGGCCCTGCCCTCATGACCGTAACCCATCTAAACATAATCACCTCCAAAGGCCCTACCTCTATATACAGCCCAAAGGTGGAGGAGACACGTCTCCTTGTTGATCTAATCGCTCTGTGTAGTGGGGTCTGTGGCTCAGGGAGGCCTCCTTGGGCCCACACTGATGCCCTGTGATGCAGGTGGCTCTGTCCTGTTTGGCCTGCACACTGTCCCACTCTCCAGGCCATCACAGTCCAGACCCAGCCGCGGTGTCTCCCAATCCTGAGACCTATTTACCTTCACACAGGCACTGTTGTTTTTTGAGAGGGAAAAAAAAAGTGAAAATTTTTTTTATCCCACATCTCTCAGAGAAATGCTAGGTAGGTGGCTTGTTTTGGGACAGCTCTTGTTATATGTGGTCCACATCTGGTGCCCTCTTTACCAACCCGTCCCCAGGTCTGGGTCTGGGTCCCCAGGACCAGGTTGACCTGAGGTCGTGTTCTCTCTTGGGCACCCATGGCAACCCTAAACAGGCCACATTTCACTGTGGGTCTTTCACATTTGATTCCCTCCCCCCTTTTTTTCTCTCCAAGGCTGCATGTAATGAAAGAGAGAAAGCTGCCTGGCAGAATTCCATGGTCACGCGCTCACACAGAGGACACTGGGGAGAGCCCTCACGGGCATACATGTCTGAGGGGCGCAGACAAAGCCTGGGACCTCCCATCTGGGTGGATTCCTGTCTCACCTGTAGCATGTACACTCCCCAAGTCCAGGAGTGGCAGGTGGGAGGCTCCAATGAGAATCCTGGGGGTGACCCTAAGGAATGATCAGTGTGTGCTCACTGGAGCCTCTTCATGCTTCCATTCATACCCACCCCCCTCAGCCTCAACCTCCACAAACCACCAGTCTCCCTGGCCTTTGATCCATCCTTCTCCAACTCTGGGCTTTCAAAGGGGTACCTATTTTGTCACTCCTTGTTCAGAACCCTCCTGGCCTGCAACTGCCTCTCAAGTACAAACCAGCTCTCCTACACGCCAGGTGCACACCCAGCCCCACCAGCAAACATCAGGTGCACACCTAGCCCCCCACTACATACCGGGTGTACACCCAGCCCCCCAAATAAACACCAGGTACACACTTAGCCTTCCAATACACACCAGGTACACCCCAGCCCGCCAGTACAATCCAGGTGCACGCCCAGCCCCCTAGTCAAAACATCAGGTGCACACCTGATCCCCCAGTATACACTAAGTGTACCCTAGCCCCCCCAGTACACACCCAGTGCACCCTAATCCCCCAGTACACACCAGGTGTACCCCAGGCCCTCAGTACACACCAGGTGTACCTCAGATCCCCAGTATACACCAAGTACACCCTAGCCCCCCAGTACATACCAGGTATACCCCAGTCCCCCACTACACACCAAGTATACCTCAGTCCCCCAGTATATACCAGGTGTACCCCAGCCCCCCAGTACACACCAGGTGCACCCCAGGCCCCCAGTACAATACATCAGGGTTCCTGCAGGCTCAGCTCAGCCTCTGCTGTGTTCATTCCTTTGCTCCCAGCTCAGACCCCCAGTGGTGGCAGTGGCAGGTCTGGGACCATGGCCTCTAGGCTCAGAGCTGGAGCCATAGTTGCTGACAGTCCCCCATCGCATCCCAAGGCCACTGGTTGGCCATGTGACCACCCAGTCGTGAGGCCAGAGGGATATGAACTGCAGATTGGCAGAGGTCCAGTCTCATGATGGGCCTAGTGCAGTTGGAAACTAGACAAGGCTACCAGAGGAGGGGGCACCATCCGGGTAAAAGCTACAGCTGCCCAACATGTCTCTCTGAAGACCCCCATAGAAGCCCCATAGAAGGAGTTAGTGTGTGCTACAGAGGCTGAGAGGGCCACTCTCAGTTCTCTAGCTAAAATACTTCCAGAAACTCCTTGACTTCTCTGTACCTCAGTTTCCTTGTCTTTAAATTGAGGATAATAATGGCACCCACTTGAGAGGGTCAGTGCTAGAATCGAATGAGTTATACCTATACTGTGTGTGGAACACTGCCTGGCACATAGCAACAGTGTTAGCTATTGTTATTTATTGTTCTCTGCACAGTGAACTTCTATTCATCCTTCAATGCCCGACTTAAATGTTACCCCCCCTTTTTTTGTCTCCTACCCCTTTGTCAGCAGGCTCATTGTGCTGCCCAGACCACATTTGCCTGGTGGGGCTCTGCTCACCCTGGGTCCCCAGGAGCCCCTGCAAACCTCCCGTCCTTGTGGTCACACAGCTGCCTGAGCCCTGTGTCTCTTGCAGGAGAAAATGCACAAGCTCTTGGAGGTGTACGAGCGACTAGGGGGAGAGGAGGACATTGTCAACCCCGCCAATGAGCTGATCAAGGAGGGCAACATCCAGAAGCTATCGGCCAAGAATGGCACGGCTCAGGACCGCCACCTCATCCTGGTGAGCCACATTCCCCCACCCCCACAGGGCCACACTCAGCCCTGCCCAGCCTCACTCCTACCCAGCCCCAGGGCCACTTATACCTCCCTGGGATGCCTCCTCTATGGGGTCTCCTGTCCTGCCCCTCTTCACGCCTGCCTCTCATCATCACAGTTCAACAGCATGATCCTTTACTGTGTGCCCAAACTGCGGCTCATGGGCCAGAAGTTCAGCATCCGGGAGAGGATGGACATTTCAGACCTCCAGGTGGGTGCCCCCTCTTTCCCTCCCCACTCACCTGGGAGGGCACAGAGCAAGGATAAGGACACCCGGCCACTGGCCCACTTCTCTGAGCCTCTGATCTGTTGGTGACTCAGGCAAAGCCAGACTGTCTCTGAGGGCGCCTTGGCCTGGCATCCTGGGCTGGTGGGCAGGATCCCCTGTACCTCTGCTTGGCCCATCTGCCAGGGCACTGCCGGCCTCATGCACATAAGATGAGGATGGCACCAGGACCTGGGCTGACCTCTGTCCCGTGTGAGGCTGGCACTCAGGGCCCCATTTACAGATCTGAAGGTGAAGCTCCGGGTGAATGCCTGACCCCCGTTCCTGCTCTCTCCTCTCCCACCAACCTCGAAGCCCACAACAGGCTCCACAGGCACCTGTGCCCAAGGTCCAGACCACCTGTTGTGCTTGCTGCCCCGGTTCCCTGAGCTGTCCGTGTCTCCTGGTGTGGGCTGGGTAGGCTAGCTGGCTTAGTGTCTGCTGCTGTGTGAACTGCTGTGTCTTTGACCTGAAAGTTTAGCAGATGGCTTCTTTTTTCTAAACTGGATAACCTTGCAGTGTGCTTTTACTTATTCATTGTTTTTATTTATTTGTGGTTTAAAACATAGCAGTACTAAGGTGAGAGCAATGAACATCAAACCTCTGCCCAGCTATTCCTTACTCCAGTGGACATTCTTGACCATCTCTTCACTATCCTTCCAGAATTTCTATGCTCATACATATGTACCTGTTTTTAAAATCACAGATGGCCATTTACTGTATAGCCTGTTCTGCATCTTGCCTGTTTCACTTGTCAGAAATAATCTTCTATCCTAGCTGCAGAAGCTGGAATCAGTCCCCTCTCCTGTGGGGGAAGGCTCTGAATTAATGGGTGCTCCAAAAAATATTGACTGAATCAAAGTACTTAATTAGTTGTAGAAAGTGAAGTTTTGCCTTAGTGATACCAAAAAAAAAAATCCCTTCTTACCTTGATCCTCTGAATTCAGGTTTAAGAAATACCATTAAAAGTAACAACTAACTAGAGAAAAAAAAATACTTTCTTTCTCCCATAGCTAGAAGAAACAATTTTTTTAGTGTTTCTCTGTAAAAAAAAAAAAAAAATCAATCTATATATAATTAACTGGATGTGTTAAAGCAGAGGTTCTTGACCTTGAGCCATTGGGAAAGTCATGCTGTGAGGCTCCATGGAAGATTCTGGGCAGGCCAGGGCCCTGTCTCCCTAATGCCAGCTCTTGGTTCTGACAGTAGCTGGCCTAAGGGCTGGCTTGAGGGCCACACCCAGACAAGGGCCTTGGGGATGGGGTACTGGGGAGATGAGGGGCAGCTCCCCATGACAGGGGCCTGCTGATCTGAGGCACCTTCCCATAGGGCTTAGGTAACCCTGCAGAGTGGTGGAGATTGTCCTGGCTCTTTTCCTAAGATTCCCATCCCTCTGTCAGGAGTCGTGCCGGTGGATGTCTTGGTGGGAGAAATGCACAGCTTGTCCAAGGGCTGGTGGCCGACTTCCCAGGAATCCCAGGGACCAGGCAGATTTGGCAGATGAGAGGTCCTAGGCATGCCTGGGCAGAACAGTCTTCCCTCCCCCACAGACCTGCTCACACAATAGCCGTCCCTCAGCTGTGACCTTGAGCAGGGCCCTCTTCCTGCAGACCCGCTGGGTCACCGCTGCCCCCTCCTCAGGAAAGACTTCCATGTCTGAGAGAGTGAGGCCAAAGCTCAGGGCCTGCTAAGTGACTGGCTGTTATGTTTTGTCTTTTGTCATGTGCCTTTAGGTGCAGGATATCGTCAAACCACATGCAGCCCACACATTCATCATAACGGGAAGGAAAAGGTCCCTGGAGTTACAAACCCGGTAGGCTTACTGGCTCTGTGTCTGCTGCTGTGTGAATTGAATGTCTTTAACCTGAAAGTTTAGCAGATGGCTTTTTTTTTTAAACTGGGTAAACTTGCAATATGTTTTTATTTATTCATTGTATTTATTTGTGGTTTAAAATATCATAGTACTAAGGGGAGGTCAATGAACATTAAACCTCTGCCCACCTATTCCTCACTCCAGTGGACATTTTTTTCCCCCCAGTTCTTGATTTTATTTTATCTTTTTTTATTATTTTTTTATTATGAAATACACATTTTTTAGAATTAGTTTCAGCTGTACAACACAGTGCAATAGTTATACATTTTACCCCTCGAAGTGACAACCCCCCTCCCCCAATCTGCCACCCCACTTCCCCCAATATCATGCATATCTATTACAATTCCCTTGACTCCACTCCATGTCCCATGACTATATAT
>NW_017732317.1:63786-129796 GCF_001890085.2 Hipposideros armiger
CTTTATGTCCTCCTTAAGCTCCTGAAACATTCTTATCATCAGTGTTCTAAACTCTGTCTCTGAAAGGTTGGATACCTCTGTTTCATTTAGTTTCATTTCTTGAGGTTTCTTCTGATCTTTTACTTGGGACATGTTTCTTTGTTTCTTCATTCTGGCTGTCACTCTGATTGCTTTGATGTATTAGATTACCTGAGAACTCTGCAACATTGGTTCTCAAAGTGTGATTCCCCAGGCCAGTAACTTCAGCATCACCTGGGAACTTGGTAGAAATGCCTCCAGTGGACATTCTTAACCATCTCTTCAGTATCCTTCCAGAATTTCTGTGCTCATACATATATACCTGTTTTTAAAATCACAGATGGCCGTTTACTGTATAGCCTGTTCTGCATTTTGCCTTTTTCACTGAGTTTGTAAAAACTCATCTTCTACCCTAGCGCCATTTCCTAAAGCAGTGTAATTCTCCATCATAATCACTGGCTAGTCCTCACTGATGGGCACCTAGCCTCCTCCGGGGTCTTGCTGCTGTCACAAAGGGTGCTGCACGCAGCAGCCTCTCTCCAGGCTTTGTGCATCTCCATAGTTATATCTGTTAGATGGATTCCTGAAGTGGAATTGCTGGCCATAGGGGTAGCACGTCTGCTTAAAGTTTTGGCAGCTATTGTCATGCTACCCTATAAGGTGCCACACTCGTGCTGTGACTGGTGGCAGTGTGTGGGATATCCCTCCTCTCGCTTCCACTAATGACCCACTGTGGTCCAGGGAGGCATTAATTTACATCCATGGCAGAGGGCTCTGCACACCACACCTGTCCACAGTTTGACCCCATGTGTCCACACTCAACCCCACCTGACCCAATGTGACCACATTTAACTCATCTAGCTACGCTTGACCCCATATGGCCACATTTGACTCCACCGGGACACACCAGACTCCACCTGGCACATCTGGCCACACCTGACCCACTTGGCTGTAGCTGAACCTACCGGGCTACAGTGTTCTGGAGACCCTGGTGCCAGGCTTCCAAGCCTTGAGCTGTATTTCAAGGTAGTGAGAAGCTCAGGCATGTGCAGCAGGGCTAGGAGGAGGCTAGTGGTTTATAGTTAAGTATCTGAGACTGAATTCATAAAATACTGTTTTTGTTTTTCATAGGACGGAAGAAGAGAAGAAAGAATGGATTCAGGTGAAGCTCCTAAAATTTTAAAGGAACCAAATGACCAAATTATTGAGCAATATGGCCTTTTCCTGTTGGAGCAAGGGGTTGGATAGCCCCGTGAGCCCCAGGCATCGCCTACTGATCTATCTGCCTGGAAATGATGGAATGACCGTGTTTATAAGCATCTTCAGACACCAGGAGCCTTTCAATCCACTCACTTGTTTGCCCCCCAGTAAATAAACACAAAGGGCCTGGAGGTGGGCAGACAGGGAGGTGCCCTCACCCCGGGGGGATTGCCATTCTCTGGGAGCTCCAAAGGGAGCCCAGTTGCCCTCTCTCCACAGCCAGCAGGATGAGCAGAGTGACTTTCAGGACAGAGCCTTGCTTCCAGGGACAGGACAGGCAGAGAGGTAGGCAGTGTCCTGGGGCAGCAAAAGCAAGTTGCTCAGGACCAGCCACAGTGGGGACCCAGTGGGCAGACAAGCCTGTGCAGACGCAGGTCAAGAGGGCTGAGCAGAGCCCAGCATGGCCACAGCCAGGCCAAACATTAAGTGTTAGGCCCTGTGGCTCCCAAAATTCATAGAACAGATATCTGGGTAAGAAGAGAAAAAGGAAATTCAGAGATCAGTTGGAAATGTTGATGCAGGAAATGGTAACATGGCCTGGAATCCACATAGAACCTTTTCAGGAAACATCAGCCCTAGGCCTGGAGCACCATGGGAGAGAAACTGGCCGCTTGTGGTGTGGCTCTGGGACCCATGGGATAGGGTGTGAGGACCTGGTTGGCCATTGGTCATGACCCCAAGCCTTGTTTCCTGATCTCAGAGTGGGGCTTTTGCCAACATCTGAGGTCGCTGGTCAGGGGAAAATGTGGTGACTACAGGACCTCGTCCTCAGGGAGAGAGGCACCATGCCTGCCTTCCCATACTCACGTGCTGAGGGCTCTTGTTCTTCGTGGTCTGGTTTCAGGTCATCGGAGCCACCATCGAGAAGCACAAACAGAACAGCCAGACCTTCAAGGCCTTCAGCGGCTCCTTGGGCCAGGACGAGGACCCCTCCCCATCTCCAGACCCTCCTGTGAGCGCCAGAACCCCGGGAGTCCCTGGGAGGTGGGCTGCAGGCACCCAGGCAGCCCAGGCCTGCTGCACAAGAACTGGTGTCTGGGAGAGAGGCTGCCCTGCCACCCCAGCTCTCCTCATGTCTCTCAGGAACCTTGGTGCTGTGATCTTATCAGTGGAACAGCTCATCTGTCTCTCCCCAGAGGAGCTGCCTGGGGCATGGTAGGGGGCAGGGAGTCAGGGCTGCAGCATACCTCAGTCCTGGGGCCCTTGCCACCTCCTCTGTCTGGGCTTCAGGATGAGGCTCCCTCACTCCGTGCTTCCCAGCAGGGGTGTCCCTGAAGCCGAGGAACGCCCAGCCCAGCAGACCCAAGTCCCAGGCACCAGGCCCAGCCGGCCCTCCTGGGGCTTAGCTGGGTCTTGGCCTACAGGCCACCTACTATTTGCTTAATATTGACATCAAATCTCTTCGATTTTTTCAGCTTTCTGGACTATTTGAAAGAAAGCTGCATCTCCCCTGGGGAGGAAAAGCACTGCTGCCCCCTGCAGTGAAGGGAGGTGACCTGGGAACAAAATACCCATTTAATGTGCCATTGTAGTCAGCACAGAGGCAAAGCCCAACCACAGCGGGCAGGCACACAGCTCTCCACTAGGACTCCTGAGGAAGGAACTAGGACCAGGACTGCTCACTGCCGTGGTGTGATAAGCCTTTCCCCCACCCTGTGGTCAGATGAGGGCTGCGCTGTTCCCAGCACTGCACAGGATGTTAGTGTGTGGCCATGGAACCTCCTCCACTCATGCCAGCTGTCTGTCCCTTTCAGATAGTGACTACCAGCTCTGAGGAGCCTGCAGTGGCAGCTGACAGTGGAGGGGGTGTTGCAGGGGTGAGTGACTCCCAGCAGGGGTGAGATGTAGAGGGTTGGGTCAGACCAGGGTGAACTGTGTGACCCAGATCTCCATACTGATGACCCTGGGGCTTTTTGGTGGTGTTAGGGGGAGCCCGTTGGGACTCCAATACACTCCTGGCTGCACACCCCTGCCCCGCCACACCTCCTCCATCCCACAATGGTTGGCTTTGCCCCCCCCCATCCCTTGGGGATACCCTCTTGGTCCCCACAGCCTTCCTGTGTTCTCAGCAGCTGTGGAGTGCTGCCCACAGGGACCCAAGAGCTTCGGTTCTGCCCTTGGGCTTAGGCGCATGTCTGGGCTCGCAGACGGGACAGCAGGTCTAGCCATCCTGCCACTGACCATTTCCCACCACCTAGAAAACAGGGACAGTAGATTCAACCTGAAGTTTAGTGGAGGGTGGGGGCTTCCTGGCCACAGCAGACCCCCGGATGGCCTTGTCTCTCCTCTCCTTCCCTTCCCTAGGCCCCATGACCCTTCTCTCCCCTCTCTCCTTGTGCCTGACCCCCAGTAGTCCTGAGAGATAGTCTCCAGGGAAGGAGCCCTGAGTGAGGTGAGGAGCTGTGGTGGGGTGTGGCTGGCAGCCAAGGCCAGAGGTGGCCTTAGGGAGGACACATGGCCGTGGAGAGTGTCAGTTTTGCTTACGGGGTCTCTGACTCCCATTCTCCCCATGGCAGGGCTCTGTGGGCCTGAGTTCTGTGGGATAAGCAGAGAGGGGCCCCAGGACTGTCTTATACCCCATGTCCACAGGGCAGGGGGTCAGGGTCATGAGACAGAGGAGGAGCTGGGACCTTGGGCAGAGCAAACAGCCCCCTCTGAGGAGCCAGCTTGACCCTGGGTTCCTCGTTCAGATTGGTGCAGGCCTCACAGTGGTGGGGCCCATGAGGAGGGTGGGAGTTAGTGGAGGCCACATAGCGAGAAGGTTCAGGCCAGAATTTGCACCAAGATATTAGGATTAGTCAGCTGGGGCTGCTATAACAAAATACCACAGACCACGTGACTTAGATCACAGACATTTGTTCTCTCTCAGTCTGGAGGCTGGAAGTCCACTCCTCGGCCCCAGGAGAGCGCTGTCACGTGTGTGAGGCTGGACCGAGTTCATGCCCCTGAGTGCCCAGTGTGGAGTAGGTGCCAAGCCCCAGGGCCTAATGAATGACAGTATAGAATCAAGGGCAACAGACACCCCAGGCCCTGGCTCTGGGCCTCTAAGCAGATCAGCCGCCATCCCCCACAGCATGGGCTCCAGTCTTTTCAAACACATCAGGTTAAGTCACTGGCCTCTGCGTGGGGTACAATCATCCCAGGACTAGAGTTACAGATCCAGATAGAAGCTCACTCTGTGTGACAGCAGAGTGGCCTCTGGGGAGCAGGCCTGGGCAGGCCATGGCCAATGGGGCTTCCACTTCATTCCCTTGTCCACATCCAGCTTTTTGCCCTGCATGTGCATTGTCTGTGTATCACACAACCACCCCTCCAGCGTGCCAAGAAGCTGACTGCTGCCATTTGCCTCCCGTAGCTTGAGTCCAGGAAAGAGTCCTCTAAGACCAGGCGTGACAAGGAGAAACAGGGCTGCAGGGGCTGTGGTGAGACCTTCAACTCCATCACCAAGAGAAAGCACCACTGCAAGCTGTGTGGGGCGGTGAGTGTGGGCGGGAGGGGGCCTGCCTGGGTGATCCATGTTCTTGGAGCCTCTTCCGTCTTCTTTCTGGGCACGCAGACCCCCGCCTGGATCCTGGGCCCTCCTGCCTTGGGGCCTCCACGCTCCAGCAAGGATCCTAGACCCCATGGCCTATAGGGAAACCCTTCCCCTCCGCCCACTGTGTTTCTGTGGCCCTTCCAGCTTCTTCCAGGACAGTCTTCTGTCCCCAGGAGGTAGGGTCACAGGTGCCCTCTGTCTGGCAGGTCATCTGCGGCAAGTGTTCCGAATTCAAGGCCGAGAATGGCAGGCAGAGCCGAGTCTGCCGAGAATGTTTCCTGGCACAGCCATTGGTCCCTGCAAGCCCCAGCCCCGAGGTTTCCGCCGAGTCCAGGCAGAGCACTGAGGAGGTGGGTGTCCTGTGAGCCTCCCAGACACGAGCTCCCCACCCCCGGCAGCCGCTGCTAACTGTGCTCCTAGAGCTGTCGGCTTACCTTGGGACCAGGACTGATCAGCTCCATGAGGTCCACAGGCTGTTGGGAGCAGCTGGCAGTGGAATGCTTAACATCACACGTGTGTATTGGACTTCTCAGGGTCTGGTCACTGCCAAGGGTTTGGGAGCCACTTGGACCCAAGAGTTAGATGGTGTGTTAGTCAGCTCAGGTTGTGTGACAAATGCTACAAGCAGAAATTTATCTCATAATCTTGGAGGCTGGAAGTCCAAGATCAAGCTACGGGCAGGCCTGGTTTCTCCTGAGGCGTGTAGAGGGCCGTCTTCTTCCTGTGTCCCCACAGGGCCATCCCTCTGTGTGTGTCTGTGTTCCAATTTCCTTATAAGGACATGAGTCATATTGGATTAGGGCACATCCTACGACCTCATTTTTTTTTTTTTTAGCTGAGCCATCCTGCCACCTGTTGGCAGCTCAGCGGCTGCTCAGCTTGGGCAGGGACTCGAACCACTGTTGTTCAGAGCTCAAACTCTTGAGCGAGCTCTTGACCAACTGAGCCACTCAGCCAGCCCTTGACCTCATTTTGACTTAATTACCTCCTTAAAGGCCCCATTTCCAAATACAGCCACACAGGGGGTTAGGACTTCAACACATGGATTTGGGGGCACACAAGTCAGCCCATAGCAGATGGGAACAAGTGTCATCTGCACTCATGGTCATCCTGCTTGGACCTGGAGGGGAGATGCACCCGTGCGTCGCTGGAGCCGTTGGGGCAGGAAGGGCACCAACTCCCTCCTTGCCTCCTGCCCCCCTGAGGATGTCCACTGCTTTCCCTTCAAGGGCACAGTCCCTGTTTTATGGGGTGGCAGGAAAGTTGGAAAAGAGAAAACGTGGCTTGCAAAAAAGTGCATTTCTCCATTCTCTCCACATAACACAGACTGTGGTTCTAAAGCCAGATGCATACTGGGGTCTCCTGGGAAGCTGTTTGTAATATTGGCTTTCCCCTACAAACTGTTTCAGGGGGTTGGCCTGAGTGGGCCAGTGTGGCTGGAGCACTGCCTGACTGTGTCTTAGAGATCAAATTTGTAAGTGTATTAGAACCGAGTATAGAACCATCTCAACAGTTAAGCCCCTCTCTTGGCCCTGCACTTTCAGCACTGAGTGTCTGGAAGGCCCAGGTCTAAGCAGGGACCAGATCTTCAGGTGTGTCTGAGGTGCTTTCTGATAGCTCAGGGTTTATGTCCATGACTGCTCTAAACATGTCAGAGAGAGGAGGGGGATGTGTGCATGTGCATGGTGCATGGTGTGTGTATATATATGTGTGTGTGAGTGTGCGTGTGTGTGCATGGTGTGTGTGAGTGTGCATTTTGCATGTGGTGTATGTGAGTGTGATTGTGCATACCTGAATCCCTCACAGCCCTTCCCTGTGAGCCACAGTCTGGCTGCAGCTATTCCATTTGTTCCTGTTTTATATCTATCCTGACCCCACTGGCGGCTGCATTCCCTAGGGAGTCCAGCCCAATCCTAGTGGCCTTACAGTGACCCTGGGGAGGGTCAGCTGACCCAGGCCCTTGTCCAGTTCATTTGTCCCTATCCCCTCATTCTCCGGAGGCAACTATGGCACCTCGCCATGAGAATGATGCTTGCAGAGAGACTGCACCAGACCCGACCTCTGTGTCTTCAGAAGCCAGTCTCTGCAGATTGCCTGCCCAGACTGCTCTGTGGCCCTCTGCGGGTGTTAGACAGTGTCTCGGCCTGCAGTGAAGTATGGGCTGCCATCCCCACGTCAGACCCCTTGGAACTCGTGCTGCACTGGCAGGGAGCCAGCCAGGTGTGTCTTGTGCACATCGGGCTACACTGGGGGTCCGCTCACTCCTGCAGCCCAGAGCCTCAGGCCCATGTGCCCAGAGGGGCCCGGGTCACGCTGCCTGGGAACAATGCCTTGGGAGTGGCTCACGTGACCTCGGGGCCCCAGCTTCTTGGCTGCCCAGAATCACCCCTCTGCTGTGATGGTATTTGGCGATGCCAGGACTCCAAAGGTCAGGGTACTGACTCTCCTCTCCTTTGCTGCAGGACAGCAGGCTGCCATGCGCCATCCCCATTTCTGGCTGCATGGTGAGTATACTGGACCTGGCAGAGAGGCTGGATGCTGGCATGTGTGGCGACTGCAGTAGGCCCAGCAGTCCGTGTACCTGAGTGCCCCATCCGCCGAGCCGGGAGCCCTGAGAGTGGTCGCCTGCAGGAACCTGACCCAGGCCAGCCCAGGGGCCCCAAAGTCCCAGGCCCCGGAGGCCCCATGAACTGAGTCTTGGCCATATCCTTGGCTCTGCAACCACCACAGAAGGACACATGCTCACCTGGGAGGTGGCCACAAATGCCACATTCAAAAGCTAAGGATGCCCCAACTGCTGAGGGACCAGTAGACCACAGGACACTTGGCTCTGGAAGGTCCCTCTGCTTCAGAGAGGAGGACACTGAAGCCCAGAAAGGGGCAGCCACCTATCCAGGGTCACCCAGCAAATCATGGGGAAGAGCCCAGCCTCTGCCCCCAGACCCAGCACTATGGCTTGAAGCGGCACACAGGGTGACTATCATGTAAACCCCGTCTGTGTGGCTGTGTGGGGACTCCGAAAGGCAGGAGTGTCATGGACGGTACCCAGGGACACCTGGTGGACGTCTGCAGTTGTGCTGTCCCTCCCATTACTGACCTGTTGTCTACACTGTCCACATCGTGTGAGTTAAGCCATGACTGGCCCCCAGACTCCACCTCCTTTTCTGTTGCCCACAGACCACCAGCCCATGCAGAGCCGCAAACAGGAGAGGGCAGGTGGCGAGCCTGGGCTGACCAGAAGGGACTTGTGGTTCCTGAGTAATCTCACTGAGAAACTTCATGGGAGGCCCCCCCAGTGTCACGTGAGGGCCTGAGAGTTGTGCCTATCTCCCCTAGTGGATGGCCAGCAGTGCTTATTTGCATAAATAAATGCAGGCAGCCAGCAGGTGGGTGCAGCCTGGGGTGGAGGCCCTGTAGGTAGGCCCACTCATGGTTGGGTGGGGGACGAGGGTGACAGAAAAGCACAGTGACTCAGGCCTGTGGAGTATAAGTCCAAGCCCCTTTGGGGGGCCCAGGATGAAAAGGCGTCAGATGGCTGGGCCTCAGAACAGGTGTGACACCTGGAGTTCTGCTCTGCGTCCCTGGTCATGATAGTGAGGGGGCCAGCAATGTGTGCCCATGTAGGAACAGGAGCATGGGGTGCAGGCATCCACAAAGAAGTTCAGAAGGTCACGGGGAGCAGCGGTGCCATTTGCACCAGAGCCCAGAGGCCTCAGGATAGAGAGGAGGAATTTAGGGACCGATGACTGAAGGGTCTCCAGTCCCTGGGGACACCCCATCCCTCTAACATCCACACAGCACCCTGGGTGATCCCTGTCACTGCCCAGCCATGGTCAGACTTTCAGAACGCCTACCTGGGGAGCTGAGAGGGCTGGCGTAGGAGCCAGAAATGGGCTTCTGGTCATGGTGAGGTGGGGGTGGGCACAGGTGAGGGGGACACAGGTGATTTAGAGGCCCAGATGAAGTGAGGGTAGGGCCCAGGGGAGGTGGGGGTGAAACCCAGCTGAAAGAAAGGGTTAAGGTGCAAGTGAGGTAGGGTACAATTGAGGTAGGCAGGGCACCGATGGGGTGGGGTGAGGGCCCAGGTGAGGTGGGCAGAGCCTAGGTGAGCTTATACTTGAGCCAGTGCTGCCCCTGCGGGCCCACCCAGCTATGTCTGGATGCTGCTGAAGCTGTGTACCTGCTGTATGCCTGCACCTCAGTCCCAAGCCTGAGCAGTCACCACCCTGCAGTGGGTATCCTGGCCCCACTTGACATCAGGGACTGGCCCAGTGGGATACAGAGGCCAGTCCCTTCCAGCCTTCTTGGCACCCTGGCCAGCCTCCTACAAATGCAGCAAAGCCTCTCACCCACAGGCTGGAGCAGGGACAGTGGGTAACTGAGGCCCACACTGGGCCAGTCTTGCCAAAACCCCAGGATGTTCCCACTTGAGAGAGGAAACTGAGTCACAGAGAGAAGACTGTGAGAGTCGCACAGCTCCAGACCGAGTGGGAAGCTGGATTTGACCCACTGGGCAGGGCAGCACTCAGCTGGGGTCTGAGAGGTGACACTGGGCACCCCACCCAACGTCCCGACAGCATGTCTCCTAGCGAGCTCTCGGTATCAGGGCAGCCCCTGCCCTCTCCTCTATGCCCACCAGCCTGCCTGTCCCCCAACCCCGCACACAGGTTTCCACAGTGATCTCGGGGAATCCTTTGGTCCAGCACATGGGAGAAGGGCAGGGAGGTGTCCTGCCCCCACATCTCTGGGCCTGCCAGGATGTTGTATTCTATCAAGGTCCACACAGCCTGTCCCACCTGAGGCCAGCTTCAAGGGTGAGGGCAGGAGGTGTCCCCACCAGCTATGGCTGCAGCAGAATGAGGAAACATGACCTCCTGTCAATTTCAGACAGTGTTGGCCCCAAGCTGCTGCCGATCTTGTGGGGAGACCCTGAGAAGGAGCTGTGCAGCCTCAGGATATGGTGCCTGGGTTTGAGAGGAACAGAAGCAGGGAAGGGAAATGGGACGCAGCAGGGGGCAGAGGTCCCTGGGAGTTCTCCTCCCTAGGACTCCCCAGGGCAGGTGTCCCAAGAAAGGTGCCCAGGTCAGGGCAGGGCCACCAAGACCTGGAGGAGTCAGCAGGAGGAGCACCTCAGGCTGCAGGAAGGTGGGGCCTGGTTGTGGGGTCTCTACGGGGTCTCCTTTGGCGTCGCTCTGGGAGGCAGGAGCCACAGGGAGGGAGTTGACTGTGAGCACAGGGATGGGCTTGGGGCTGCAATGGGCATGCTTGGGGCTGAGACAGAGACAGGACCCTGCATCCCCAGCGGGTATTGATGCAGACCCTTGACAGGCACTCAGAGGCCAGCAGCCACAGCATTGTAGAAAGCCTCCACCAACTGTCCCACTCAGGAACCTGTGTGGCTGGAGCTTCCAGCTTTTTAAGAGATGAAAGAAACTCAGAGGTTCTTATGAAATATTCTGGCAGAGATTAGCAACTATTTCGGAATCTGAAACCTTGGGGTGAGCTGCAGGTGCACAGCTGGGAAGCGGAGGTCAGGGCATGCACCCCAGGGTGGACACCGAGTCCAAGGGCCCACACTCATAGACAGCCAAGATCTGAACTCATTATGGGTGCAGGCTGTCATCCCCACTTTTTCCACAAGTGGAAGCTGAGGTCCAGAGGGGCAGCAAAGGGCTTCAGCCACACAAAGCTCTGTGCATCCTTTGGGGGCCAGCCTTCCTAGGGTCTGTCCCCAGGGACCCCTGGCTGAAGGCATCTGCCCTAGCCCGCTACCACTGGACACCGGAAGGGCTGTGAGAAGCAGGCTGCCCGCCCAGGGGCTCCGCACGCTGCCCATCCCATCGGCCTCACTCGTTTTGCACCCGCAGGAGTCAGGGTCCTGAGGCAGGGGTCTTTTGTGCCGCAGTGTATCCTGGTAGCAGGCCCAGGGACTGTGGTTGGGCATGATGCACACTTGAGCTGAAGGGTTTCCACAGGAGCGAGAGTAGAGACAAAAGAAAGGAGGAAATGGGATGGTGAGTGAATTGGGGCCTCTTGGCAGAGGTTGGTGATTGGAGCCCTGGCTCCTGCTGTAGGTTCCAGGGGGCTGCTGACAGACCTGTCAGGGAAAACACTCGGCCCAGAGGGGAGGGCTAGCCATGTCCCCCACAGTCCTGGGAAGAGAAAGAAGCCAGCATCCACCTGGGCCTGCTGCAGCCGGGTGCATGGCTCAGCCACCCTCTGGAAAGAATTACAACATAGAGGGCATCTTAGCAGTAGTGAAACTGAGGCCCAGAGAGAGAGATACACTTGCCCGAGGTCACACAGTGAGTTAGGGACCCAACAGGAGTCACTTGTTCACTTTTCATCCATTTGTTCAAGTAGTAGGCACTGGGGGTCCGGCCACTTGGATTTCTGGGACCCGGGGGTCGGGTGATGCCCTGTAGCCTCTGGCCCTGCCACACGTCCAGCCTGGTTTTCTCCTACCCCCTCCCGCCCAGATCACCAGGCTCCAGCCAGTGGGCCTTCAGGGCACACTAGCTCCTTCCCGCCTCAGGGCCCTCACACATGCTGTTCCTCCTTTTTGCAGGTCTTTGCAAGGCTGCTCAGCGCCACCTCCACAGAGCACCCTTGCCCCAGTCTCTACTTTGTGTTTGGGTATTTGCCCTCTTGTTTAATTTCTCCCCACCTAGAACAGAAGCTTTGAGGGCAGCACCTACAACAGCGCCCAGCACATAAAAGGTGCTCAGTTAATATCTGCCATTAGCCTCATGTGGCCCCTGAGCACTTGGGTCTGGAGTTTTTTTCCCATTTTACAGATGGAAAGTTGAGGCTCAGAGACAAATAGTGGTTGCCTGGGGTTGTAAAGGTCGTGTTCTGACTCTCCGAGGTCCCCAAGTCTCAGGGACATAGAGTCAGCTCCTCCTTAGACACCTGGTCCCATTGCAGAGACCAGCAGAATGAAGCCCAGAGGGCCCCCAAGCCCCGGAACACCAGCAGAGGAGCATTCGGACCCAAGAGGGTCCAACTTGCAGCTGCGCCCATCCCCCAGCCTCCCAGGGGACAGCAGAGGTGGCAGGATCATTCCTCTAAAGTCCTGGCTTACTCCAGGACTCAGAGGCCAGGCTTGGGGGACTCCAGCCCTCACCCCTCCTGCATCTGCTCTAGGGGCCTCCCACTCCTGGAGTCTGACAGGGCCTGCGAACCCCAGCCCCTCTGAGCAGCCAGTCCTGGTGCTAGGCATCCAGGGAGGAGGAAGGACTTGCCCCAGTGTTGCTTGGAACATCTGCAGACAGGCTCCAACTGGCTGATTCCTCGGGGGGCCAGCTGCCAGCCGCGAGTCCTGAGGGTTCCAGGTCATCTCCCAGTTTTCCAGGTGGACCCAAGGGGCTCCTGGTGGTCCCTGAGGGGTTTCAGGTGCTCCCAGGGCTCCAAGTGGTCCTGAGGAAGTCTGCTGCTCCCTATCCACACACTCTCCCACCAACATGGCTTTCCCATTTATAAGGGAGAAACCTGAAGGCTGGGTGTGTGGGAGTGTTGGAAGTGGGTGGGGCCAGAACAGGCTTGGGGAGCAGCCCCACCTCACATTCTGCACATTCTTTCCTGGGAAGCCTGTTCTCCTGACTGCAGGACCCACCCTCATCCCTGACCTGATGGATTTCTGGGCTCCCTGTCCCGCTCACAGGAGCAAAGCTCTGAGGGAGACCCTGCAGCCTGGGAAGGACGGTCACTTGGCCCTGGTGCCACCTCCTGATTTACAGGTTCCTCTCCCTCAAAGCCCAGGTGATCTCAGGTCTCTGCCTGCTGGGTCTCAATGGCACCGTTGGTGGTAGTGTGCCAGAGGTCCCTGAGGATGGTGGCATACCCATGCATTCCCCTCAGCCTTGTCCCACACTCCCAATGCCCAAACCCAGCCCTCGCCCCATGCTGACCCCCAACTGGACTCGGCTCTCTAACCAGAAGGGCCACAGACACAAGGCTGTGCCTGGGGAATTTCCTGCAGAGGAGAAGAGCTAGCAGCTGGGGTGGGTCACCTGGCAACCCAAGATCCTGGAAAGGGAAGGTGTACAGGGAAGGGACTCCACCTCAGCCTCCTGCATCACAAGCTCACTGTCCAGTTCTCCAAGTCCCTGTGCCAAGGGTTGGCCTAGGATGCCCGTGTGACCCAAGACAGCCCCTAGCCACAAGGGCTGGAGGGGGCCAGCACTGCTGTGCTCAGAAGGCCATTCCGGAACCAGATGGAAGAACCCCCCCCCCCGAGACCCAAACCAGGACAGGGTGAGCAGAGGCAGGAAGAAAACCGTCTCTGACTTCACCTGAAGCAGATGTGTGAGAATAAAGCACGTGTGGAATCAGATTTCCTGTTCACTGTGTCACTGCCACACCCCCAGCCACCAATTGCAGGAACCAGCCTGCACCCTCTAGACGTCCTGCCTTGGCGCTATCTCCCCACCTGAATCCAGGTTGGCAGTATCTCTGAGAGGGACAAACTCTCCTCTCTCCTGCCAGGGCCAGGCCTGCCTGGGAGCCCAGTCTTCAGCACTCTGGCTGTACCCCTGTAAATGTGCACACACATACCCCTGCACCTATCCTGCTTCTCGGTGCTTTATCAAAGCTCAGAGAGCAAATGACACCTCCAAAACAACATTTGCCCCCAATGGGGAATCAGAAAAGTGCTGACAACTGAGCGGCCCATCCACTTCTCGGAAAAATTAAATTGGAATCATTCCCAAGAACTCCGCTTCCCAGAGGCAAGGAGTAGCCATTAACTGTGTGTGGCCCTAAGCGCAGAACCCTCCAGCGTTCTCTCCTCTGTCCTCCCAAAACTGCAGAGGAAGAGGCTATTGTCTTCACCTGACTCAAAGAGGGGAGCCACTGCAGCTCAGCACAGAGGGGCTCTGTCTTAGGTGGGCCCCCAGCACCTTAGAACAGGGGGCTCATGCCTTAGGTGGATTTCCAGGAGCTCAGAACGGGGTGGGGCTTGTCTTAGATAAGTTCCCAGTGGTTCAGAATGGGGAGCGGGTCTCACATCTTAGGTGGTTCCACAGTAGCTTAGAGCAGGGGTCATGTCTGACGTGGGTTACCAGTAGCTAAGAGCAGGGGTGGGGGCTTGTGTTAAGTGGGGTCCCCAGTATTCAAGAAGGGGACCTGTGTCTTAAGTGGGTTCCCAGTAGCTCAGAGCAGGGCAGGGGGCATGTTAGCATAGAGCGGGAGCTGTGTCTTATGTAGGTCTCCAGTAGATCAGAGTGGGGGGGCATATCTTAAATGGGTCCCCAATAGCTCAGAGCTGGGGGTCGTATCTTTGGTTCTCTCCTAGTAGCCAAGAGCAAGGGGTTTATGTCTGAGGTGGGTCCCCAGTAACTAATTGGGGAAAGGTGTGCTTTACATGGGTCCAGTAGCTTGGAGTGGAGTAGAGTGTCTTAGGTGAATCAGAGTGGGGGATTGTGTCTTAGATGGTGTCTTAGATGGGTCCCCAGTATTTCAGAGAGGGTGATTACATCCTAGGTGGGTTTCCAGCAGCTTAGAGATGGGGTCCTGTGTCTAGGTGGGTCTATAGTAGATCAGTGCAGGGGTCCTGTTCTTCAGTGGTTCTTCAATAGCTCAAAGTAGGGGGACTGAGTTCAGGTAGGGTTCTCTCAATAGTAGGTACTGCTACATGTATTGAATGCAAGGAGTTTATTTGGGAGGTGACCCAGGAAAAACAGTAGGGTAGTGGAGAGTGAGGCAGAGAAGGGCAGAATGCCAACATAGGTGTCCTGGGTTCAATGGTGTCGCCCCAACATTCATGTCTGCCTGGAACCTCAGCGTGTGAAGTTATTTGGAAATAAGGTCTTTGCAGATGTAGTCAGTTAAACTGAGGATAGCATGGGCCCTAAAACCAATGACTGGTGTGCTTAGAAGAGGAGAGGACACATAAGGAGGCCAAGGGATGACGGGAGCTGAGATTGGCATGAGCAGCTGTGAACCAGAGAATGCCAAAGATCACCGAGGGGGAGGCACAGGAGGACCCTCCCCTAGAACTTCTGGAGGGGCACAGCCCTGCTGACACCTTGATTTTGGATTCCTGGCCCCCAGAACTGAGAGGATTACTTTCTGTTGTTTTAAGCCATTAAAACATAGAAACTGGAGGAAGGCCATCCTTGTAAAGTGGCAGACACTTGGCTGAATGATGTTCTAGTGCTGGGCAGAAAGCAGAAATTTTAAGGGATGAATATTTAGCTGAAGAAATTTTCAAGCCAAGTGTGGAGAGTATGGCCTGGGTTCTCCTTGCTGCATGCAGAAAAATCTGAGAGGAAAGAAATAAATTGGGAAAGGAACTGTTGAGCAAAAAGAAGCTTGATGATTTGGGAAGTCTTCAGCCTGTCCAGACTGTTAAAATTAGAAAATTCACTGTTCAGAAAGTGTGGTCTGAAGAGAACACTGAAGGTGTTGCAGGAGAACCTACTATTGAAGAGATTGTGCGTGTGTGTGTGTGTGTGTGTGTGTGTGTGTGTGTGTGTGTGTGGTGGGGGGAGGGCGGTGTCCACTCCACAATCTCAGTGGAATGCAGGGATAGAGGTGGGGATACTCAGGAAAGACCTGTTCAGCCTATTGTCTGATGGTATGGATCCCTGTGAATTACACAAGAGATCAACAAGTTTTTGAGAATACTACACCAGCAGAAACTCTCTGGATTGAGAGGCACAGAGATAGATGAAGTGAAGGAAGAATGACTTGGAGGGCGGAGCCATGGATGCAGAGGCAGACAAGGTGGGGCTGTAGCTGCTGCCAAGGCCCCAGAGAGCAGGGCACCACCATGCACTCAGAGGGCAGAGCATAGAGCCACACAGGATTCTTCTCAGGCCTTGAAACCTAATGGAACTTGTGCTGCGGGGTTTCAGACTTGCTTTGGACCAGCGGCTCCTTCGTTTCTTCCACTGTCTCCCTGGTGGAATGAGTTAAGACTTCGGGAGATGTTGAGATGGGGTGGATGTATTTTTAACGTGGGACCAAAGTGACTTTTGAGGTGGTCAGAGGGCTGACTGTGGTGGGTTGAATGGTGTTTCCCCAAAATTTACGTCCCCCTGGAATGTCAGTATGTGACACTATTTGGAAATAAGATCTTTGCAGGTGTAATTAGTAAAGATGAGGTCACATTGTATTAGGGTGGTCTCTACATCCAGTGACTGGTGATCTTGTAAGAAGAAGGAGAGGACACATGGAGACGTGAGGGTGGAGGCAGAGAACACAGTGGAGTAGCTACAAGCCAAGGAACCCTGAGGACTTGTCTGCTGTTTTAAGGCCCCTGGTCTGTGGTACTTCCTGTGGTAGCCCCAGGACACTGATACACAGTGTGGAGGCAACAGGAGCTTGGCTTCAGGGAAGACTGGGCACCACCCATCGACACCCAGCAGAGCCCTGGGAGCACGCCTGTAGTTGACAATGCTTGGTTTTCAACCTGCTGCGGTGAGTTGAACACACCCCGTGGGAAAGCATCCAGCGTATGCATGAGTCATGTCAGGGAGGGCTAAACGGGGGTTTGAGGGAGCTATCAGGAGTGCGGCCCGTTCTATGCTTGAGTATCAGTACATTTTCTTAGAAAGTGGGGGGAATGACGGAGGCAGAAGCTATAGTTGGTAATGAAACAGCAGTCGCTCATATTCCAGGATGGGGGATACTTGATATATTATCATTTGCCCAGTGACTGTGTTTTCTGTGCCTAGACAAGGTGATGAAGTGGTGCTGTTTCTTTGCCTCAGAGTAATGGTGTCTGAGGTGTTTCTGTTCCATAGGAGCACCCCACGGCCCAGCCTTCTCACAGTGTAGAACCATCACCTCAGAGCTACCCTGCCCAAGGGTGAGGCCAGGCACCATCTGACTCCTGGGGGAGACAAGCGCAGGGTGTGCCCCAGCCCAGCCTGGGAAGGCAGGATGTCCTTCCTGGAGGCAGTGGCACCTGAGCCAAGTGTGGAGCAGCAGCAGAGCCACAGCACTGGGCAGAATGGGAGGCAAGTCAGCTTTACTGAGGGCTTCCCTCCTGGAACATGTGGACTTGAGAGATCACAAAGGCCGGCAGTGTGGTGCCCAGAGCCAAGAGTGTGAGCAGCCACCTCAGTATTTGATGGCTGGGTGGAATGAAATGGGCACGCAAAGAAAAGTTGCGCAGGGGCCTTTTGGAGTAATCACCCCTTTGAGGCTGGCTTTGAGGCATGATGGCTGTCAGCCAGAGAAGGCAATCTGTGGCCACCCTCTGCAGGACGGATGCGGGAATCCCAGCCCTCTGAAGGCTGCAGCGACTCTCTCCCCAGCCAGGGTTGCAGTGTTCAGTGAGCAGGTCATCCACTGCTCAGAGGTACAGGTACACTGAGATCCAGCCTGTGCTTTATCTCCAGGGCCTTGGCCTTAGGAGAATGGTCTAGCCTCAGCCTACCCTGGCCCTTTGTGAGGGCTGAGGACAAGATGGTCTCTAGGAAGGCTTGGGATCCTGGAGGTGCAGGGGACTGGGAGAGAAAGAGTCAGAAACACCTTGGATGGCCACACAAGCTTGGAACTACCTGGACTGAGCCGGGCCTTGAAAAGAAGGAACCGGGCCAGCCGAGTGGCGCGATGGTTAAGAACTGGCTTGGGACGCCAGAGGGCCCCGGTTCGGATCCCACATATGAGGGCCAGTGACACTGCCCTCCACAGCTAAGATGCTGAACAACAGCTCAACCTGGAGCTGGGCTGCCATGAGTCGCCTGCGACGGCATAGGCTGCAGCCCCTGTGGTAGTGAATTGCCATGGGCTACCGTGTATAGCCAGCAGCCAGCGTGAGCGGCCAGCAGCCGCAGTGAGCGGCCGTCCAGAAGCCGGCGACTGATCTGCCTCGCCCGGGAAGAGCGCAATGATGGTGCCAACTTGGGCCAGTGAAGCAACGTCCTCCACAACTAGACTGAAGAACAAAAGGACAGCAACTTGTCTGTTCCCCTTCCCCCAATTCCCCAGTGCTGTTCCCATCCCCCCAATTCCCCAATTAAAAAAAAATCTAAAAAAAAAAGAAGGAACCACCATATGCACCATTGTCGGGACTCCACGTGTGCTCAAAGTGGGCTTCTTGAGAGATGACCATGTCTCTCTCCCTGCTGTGCCCGCCTGGCACAGCCCTGGGCTAGACAAATGAGGTGTACCTTCCTCTGAACAGCCCAGAAAATAAGGATAAGCACCACCAGCACAGACATTACCTGTACCCGCCAGCACTAACACCATGCGCAAATGCCTGCCTGCTCTCAATCTGCTCGTGCATGTCTGTGTTTTATCAAAACTCAGTAGGCTCACACCTACCTACCAGGGATGAGGTCTGATCAATAAATATGGTTAATGTTTAAATAAAAAAAAAACTTACAGTAGAAGACACATTGCTATTAATCCCCCTCAAAATACTCCTTTTCGCTTCAAACACACCTATCCCATCATTCTTGCCACTTTCTGAAGCAGTTCTGGATGTCCTCTTTCATGGGTGTCTTTAGTTGTACTGTCGTGGCTGCCTCCATGTCCTGAATCATTTTGACTTTGGGGAAGAGCCAGCAGTCGCACGGTGCCAGATCCGGTGAATAAGGTGGATGAGCACACATTGTAATTTTTTTTTAAAGGTTTTTATTGGAGAATTGGGGAGGGGAACAGTGTTGGGGAATTGTAGAAGGGGAACATTGTGTTTTTTCAGGACCCATCAGCTCCAAGTCAAGTTGTTGTCCTTCAATCTTAGTTGTGGAGGGCGCAGCTCAGCTCCAAGTCCAGTCGCCACTTTCAATCTAGTTATTGGGGTGAGGGGGAGTGTAGTCCACATCCCATGCAGGAGTTGAACTGGTAACCTTGTTGCACATTGAGCCATCCGGCTGCCAGTCGTCAGCTCGTGGCTGCTCAGCTCAAGGTGCTGTATTCAACATAGTTGCATGTGGGTAGGGGATGGGGGCAAAGCCCACCACCCCATGCAGGAGTCGAACTGGCAGCTCAGTGGCAGCTCAGCTCAGGCGCAACTCACTGGCCCATGTGGGAATCAAACTGGCGACCCTGTTGCTCAGAGCTCGTGCTCTTAACCAAATGAGCCGCTCGGCTGGCCCCGTAGTGTTTTTATTTGACAGAAATTTCTGTATACCAGAAGCGATGTGTGACACAGAGTGTTGTCATGATGGAGGATGATTTATGGCACACTTTAAAACACACCTTCTCTCAACTGTAGCTCACACCCAACTGACTGCACTGAACAAGTTGAAACCTGTCACACACTGTTGCTAAGGTTCAATGCGCCACTTCCTGTGTTGAAGATCCCTGCCTTTCCATTGGATGGCACTTGGTAGCAGCATTCACTGTATTTTGTGATCACAATAGAAAACTCAGAAAAGAGGCCTGAGCCTCAGTTTCTTATCTGTAAAATGAGTATAACAGAGTGCTCATGATAACTAGAAAAGTGTAGCTGTCAGTGCAGGGAGTGAGGGGGCCAGAGCAGGTGCACAACCAGAAGTTCAGAGCAGCCCCTTTCTGCTCCAGTGTCCTGCAGACTCACTCCCCCAGTGATGGCACAAAGCCTCTCTTACCAGCCCTGACTGTGGGCCTCATACACTGGGCACTGCTCATTTCATCCTTCTTCAGCCCCGGTAGGAGCTAGCACACTCATTTTGCAGGTGTAAAAATTGAGAGGCAAAGAGCTCCAGACCATCAGGCCCCAGAGCCCAGGCCTTGGGAACAAGGTCTGGGATGAGCTGTGTTGCTAGGGGCAGATCCTTCCCCTGGGCCTCAGTCTCCCCAGCTATGAAACGGGAGCTCTCCAAGCACCTGTGCCAGGCCAGGTCTCTGATCTGTCTATTTGGATGGCCTTGGCCAGCCTACCAGGCTTTGTGAGAGGCCACCCACTAGGACACCAGGAATGCCTCCTCTCAAGACATGAGCCAGGCTCCAAGCCTGGGCCTCTGAGGTGCTCCCAGAGCAGACCTGGTAGCCCCATGGGTGCGGCTTGGGGGAGGTGGGGAAGACACTGGAGCTCAGGAGGGGCGGGACTTACCCAAGCCCAACCAGCAGGGCAAAGAGGCGCTCTAAACCTCCTGGGCCTGAGGAACTGGTGAGGACCCAGTGGGCACAGAGTCCATGCTGGGCAGGGGAGAGGCCAGCAGGGAGCATGGGGGGCCAGGGTGCATGGGGAGGCAGGCTATCACACACCTCCAGTGATTCCAGCTCCCACTGCGCTAGCTGGGCAGGTGCAGGGCATCAAAGAATCTGAGCTGGCTCTTGAGCAGTAAGCCTCTGGATTGCCCTTGACCGGCCTGTGCACTTACTGCTGGCTTACCTGAGAGCAGCTGGGACTGTGGAAACACACTGCTGCCCCCAGCAGGCGGCCTAAATCCTATCATTACCAGTGAGCCCTCAGCAACCAGTAACCTTGGACAGGACAGTTCCCCGTCTCTGAGCCTCAGTCTCCCCATCTGTAATGTCTTTTTAAAAGATTTTATTGGGGAATTGGGGGAGGGGAACAACACTGGGGAATCTGGGAAGGGGAACAGACAAGTTTCTGTCTTTTTGTTCTTTAGTCTAGTTGTGGAGGACATCACTTCACTGGCCCATGTTGATATTATCATTGCGCTCTTCCCGGGTGAGGCAGTCGCTCGCCGGCCATTGGATGGCCGCTCACAGCGGCTCACGAAAGCACACACCAGCTTCCCGCCAGCCCCACTGCAGCCTACGTTGTCGCAGGTGACTCAGGCAGCCCAGCTCCAGGTTGAGCTGTTGTTCACCATCTTAGCTGTAGAGGGCGCAGCGTCATTGGCCCTCATGTGGGATCCAAACCGGGGCCCTGCTGCTCAGAGCTGGCGCCCCAAGCCAACTCCTAACCAACGTGTCACTCGGCCGGCCAGTCCATGTCTTTTTTTACAGGTAGAACTCAGAACTGTCCTATGAATGTGTACAATCATTTACATGTACCCCACCCTTAAAATCTTTATTAGCTTCCTGTTTTCTGATTAGAGAATAGGTTTATGCTTGTAGAAAACACAGACCTCAAACAGTAAAGAGACAGGAAAACATAACCCATAGTCTGGCTGCCCAGAAGTGATGGAGGAGGCGCCCTGGGGAGCACTCAGCCAGGCTTTGTCCATCCTGGGCCAGTATGTCTCAGCTCCTGAGCAGCAGTCCTGTCACACAGGAGGGGCTGGTCAAATCTATTCTGTGAGTCCATCACCTGCTTTTGCCCTCCGGGGAAGCACACAGCCCATGTGCCTTGCTGCATGTCTCTGAGCTGTCACTGCAAACCTGTGGGCAGCAGCTCGATGTCACCTGTAGTGACACCTGTCTCCCTCCTGAAAGCCAAGGCAAGCCTTGTGTGGGCAGGCCCTGACCAGGGAGGACAGCCCCAGAGGCAAATTCTGGGCCCTTGTGGGGAGTAAGCTCCAGGCAGGGACTCCCTATATAAGGTGGTTGGGCTCTTGTTGTGGAGTGGCTGGAAGACCTGTGTGCATGGAGGGTGCCAAACTGCCTGGCAGAAAACATTTTGGGGAAAATTGTTTTCTCCCCCAATACCCAGCTTTTTGGAGCTACAAGCTCAGATTACTTTTTTTAATGCTTTTAATTTTAAAAGGTTTTTAAAAAGAGGCAAGTCCATGAGATCACCTGCTTACATGACTCTTGTCTTGTAATGAACTTTCTGGACTTGGTCCATTGTGAGAGGTTTTTAGGATGAACATCTCATTTGACTATTGAGTGGACATAAAAATGAAGAATATTTAAAGAAAAACAAAAAGCATTTTACAATTCTACAGTTATTATATGATTTGAGGGAAACACACCAACCAGGCTTATGTGCGGTTTCCCCCAGGATACCAGGGCCTGTGTCACTGCATCAGGTCTATTCAGGAATTCTCCCCGGAGCAGGCAATGCTTCATCTAAGCCCTGCGGGAAAAGGAGACCATCAGGCCAGACCCTCACCATCCCCTGTAAATCTCTGGCAGTACATGTGTAAGCCCATTTTACAGAGCAGAACACTGAGGTCCAGGGCTTTCAGACTCCTCCCTGTCCCAGCCTCCCTGGTTCCTTCCCCCAAACTGTGTGCTCCTGGCTGCAAATCCAGATGGGGGAGCAAGTAATGCAGGGAGGCCAAGGCTATAATCAGTTCCTCGGGTGACTGTGCCTCCCTGCCAGCTACCCACATGTTGCCTCCACTGAGGAAGTCATATGCCCTCCCTGATTCACAGACATGGCACAAGCCTTGAGGTTACACAGCACAGAACGGCTCTGTCAGGGCAGGGCATCATGGAGGGCTCCCTGGGGGAGGTGCCTGAGGCCTGAGGGCAAGCAGACACCAGCTTGGCATAGACCAGGCACTGCTCCCAGTCTGGACCAGGATGTGGAGAGCCTGGGCAGCTAGGAGAGGGGACAGGTGGCAGGGTGCTTAAGTTCAAACACTGACAGGTGCTGCATGGCCCAGCTCCATGGTGCTGCCGTATCTTTGACTGGGCCATGGTCTTGCTTGCCTCAGGAGGATGGTAGAACCTTCTCTATTCCTGAGACGCGAACATCATACCCTGGGTATGGAGAGGCTTGTGAGAGCCATGGTTTCTGCCATGGATAGGGAGAGAGGAGAAAGGGCGGGGGTGTGGCCCAGGTGGTCTGTCGTCCATGGTGGGTCAAGTGCCTTCCCCTTTCCGGCCTCAGTTTCCCTCACTGCACATACACAGTCAGCGTTGCTGGCACTCTACAAGATTGTGCCATTCCAAGAGGCCCTGGAAAAGGTGGTAGCCCAGATTAAGGTTCACATCAGCTGAGGTTTCACCTCCAGAACAAGCCCCAGTGCCTCCTGCTGCTTCTGAAGATGGCCTAGGCAGCAAGTGGGTGTTCTGAAGCATGACAAGGCATATGGTTTCCTGTAGCATGTGACAGAGGTCTCAGGCCACCCCCAGCTCCGTAATGGTACAAATGGAGATTGCCATCACATGCTTGAACGCCCAGAACATGTAACCAATCACAGATGGCCAAGAAAACATGCTGTCCCCCCCACCCCTTGATACTGTCTGTTATGAGCTGAACTGTGGTGTCCCCCCATCAAATTCAAGTGCTCAAGTCCTAACCCTCAGTACCTCAGAACATGACCTCTATCGAAAATCGATGCAATCAAGTTAAAGTAAGGTCATTAAGATGGCCCTATTGGGACTGGCGTCCTATAAAAAGTGGAAATTTCGACACAGAGATAGAAATGCACAAAGGGACAAAATGACCATGTGAAGACTGCAGTGATGATGCTACAAGGAACTACCGGAAGCTGGAGAGAGGCCTGGAACAGACCCTTCCTAGTGCCTCTGGAGGGAGCACAGCCCTACTAACACCTTGATCTTAGACTTCTGGCCTTCAGAACCCCTGAGACAACACATTTCTGTAGTCTTCAGGCTGCAAGTCTGTGGTACCTTGTTACAGCAGCCCCAGAAAGCATACCCACCCTAAATGGCCAGGCTTGAATCCAGCATTTGGGGCTCCTGGAGACCTGGGACAGAACGTGGTGGTGTGGGCAGCCTGCAGGCAGCTTCCACCAGCTCCATCCTGCAACTCAAGGGCCACTCCAACCTCCTCTCCCAGTCGTGTCTCTGAGCCTACAGGCAACTGCCCTCAGCACATCGGTGTGCACAGGGGGCCAGACCCAGTGAGAAGGTCACTAGTCCCCTAAGTGGGCTCCTGGCTATTTGGCAGGGAATTCTGGGATCCTGGGTCCCTGAGTGTGGTCTGCAGGGGTCAGGGGTCACTGTGGGCCCTGCAGATTCACCTGGCTTCCTGATATGGCAGATAGGACACACATGCTTGGTTTCACATCAAGGGAATTGAGGAAAGTCATCAGGTGTGGCCCACAAGTCTGAAGTGGGAATAAGATACTATGGGGTGAAACCAACCCTAACCCAAGGAAGGGGGAGACCCCTCACCTATCATACTGAACCTCAGCTTCTATCTGGCTCAGAAAGTCGGTGTGTGTGTGTGTGGGGGGGGCTGCTGGAACAGGGCTCCATGGTCCCAAGAGACCACCTATCTCTTCACTGCCTTAAGCCAGGCTTTTCAAAGCCAGTCCTGTCCACCAGGCCACCTTCCCAGACCTCCTGGGCCAGCCACACTGGTCTGTCCCTCAAACTTTCCCAGTGTTTACATCTCAGGGCCTTTGCATCTGCTGTTTTCTTTGCAAAGACGCCCCTCCCCCGTCCCCCCAGTTCTGCCAGGGGTAGGAGGTCACCTACCCTCAAGAGCTGTCCCGCATGCCCTGCTCAGGTGTCTGTGGTCTGAGATCCTCCTCAGTGGTGTCTTGGGCAGGGTGCTGCGCTTGGGCTGGAAGGGGTGAGGAAGAGGCGGGCCTCTGCAGGGGGAGCAGCGCAGGAGGGGAGTAGCCAGGGTTCGCGGGTGTGTGCGGGTGGGCCCTTTGCCAGACTCCGAGGGTTTGAATCCTGCCCCCATCACCCAGGGTCCATCAGTGTGTATCTACAATATCTACACCCACCTCTGACGGCCTGGCCCACAGTGACACAGATGGAGTCCACCTGTACTGCTCATCGAGGATATCTGGCCAGGGGAGACCAGGCTGGTCAGAGAGGTGGGGGCAGAGGGCACCACCTGTGCAAGGCCCTGGAGGGAGACTTCTGGCTCCGCTGGCTTTGCCCCCTCGGGGATTTGGGCTCCCGCGAGTCTGGCCCCGCCCCCAAGCTCACGGGGAGGGTAGTATTCTGGGAGGGCGTACCCAGGATGCCCGCCCTGCCGGCAGCTGTCTGGACAGTCCTGCGGACCGCCACGGAGCGTGCGGTAATGCATCGGAAGGCCACGACCCTCCGCGGCAGGGCGAGACCCGGGGGCCGCTCAGGGGACGCCATACCCACCCCGGGGAACAGTACAGGTGAATGCCGGGGCCGCGAGCGGGGCTCTGTGCCCTTTTACCAGACGGGAAGGCCTGGGGTGGGGGTGGGGTGCCACACAGCCAGGTCTGCAGGGGTCAGGGGTCACGGAGAGGCGGGAGGTGTACTACCGGGGTGGGGGATAAGGGGGTGCACAGCCAGAAAACCGTGATGGGGTGGGGGGGACGCGCAGCAGGAGACTGACCAGAGGGCGAACCACCCGACCCTCTCCGTCCATCCGGCGCCCCCAGGAAGCAGAAGCCCAGCGGCAAGCGGCCTGAAACCAGGCGCCCGCCTGCCCAGGTGCGCGCCCTTTCGCGGTGGGGGCCGCTGGCTCGGCAGACGCGCCTCGCTGCGGCTCTGGAGGAAGTCGGTAGACGTGGGGAAATCTGAACTGGCCTCGCCTTGCGGGGAGGTGCTCCGGTTGCCTAGCTAGCTCCCCAGCCCCTCTTCACTGGTAGGGAAACTGAGCCTAGAGAGAGAAGCGACTGCCCAAGGTTCCGCGACAGCCGAGCCTCGGGCTGTGGCTCTGAGAGTCTCCGGAAGGAGGGGAGGGCTGGCTATTTTACTTTTCGTTTGACTTCCATTGTGTTCTGAAGAGTTCACCTCCGTGTCCGTGTCTTGGCTCTGGTGTAGATAACGCGTCTGAAGACCCGCTTTCCTACGCCGGATTTGTTCCAAGAATGCGTCTAAAATCTAATCCTTTTAGAAACGCAACCAAACCCAGACCATGTACCCTAGCTGTCCTGGAGGCTCACTTTAGTGGACACTTTAGCGCGAGGGTCTCAGGGCACCTGTGCCCCAGGCCAGACGTAGGGTTGAGCTCTCTGCACAGGTGGAAGCCGGGCCTGGAGGGACGGACTGGCTCAGGTCCTCCTCCCTCCCCCGGGGGCGGGCGGGATGCAGCCAGTCCTGATGGAAACAATGTTGCCTGCCACCTGGATGCACTTGGGGTCTGGCTCCTTCTCAAATGGGGAAACGGGTCCAGGGAGTTAAGTCACCTAGTAGGAGCTGATACCTGCGCTGCCCCGTGGGTGCGTTTATTTTATTTGACACCTCAGGGCAGCCTGATGCACAGTCCCGAACTGGATGCTTTGCCTGAGCACGCTGGGGAGGTGGGTGCAAACCACAGGTGAAGGGACTTGCCCAAGGTCAGCCAAGGCCAGGGGGGAGGGGCTCTGGCATGTTTGCATACAAAAGGTTGTTTGCTGAGGTCTCCTCTGGAGGAAAGAGGGGCTCAGAGTCCCATCCCTGCCCTCTTGCCTGCCCCCGCTTAGCCCCAGCCCTGCTTCTGACCGCTGCAACTCAGCCTCCTTCAGAGGTGAGCCCTGGGGTTCCAGCCCATGAGCGCTTCCCTGAAATTTGAGGTTGGAATCCCCCCTTTGACCTGGGGTGTGTCTTTGACTCTGTGCCTCAGTTTCCATGTGTGCTAAGTGGTGGGCACTGTCTACCTGCCCCCAGGCTGTTGGACAGGACAGGCAGAGCCACCACCCTGGCCTTGGTTGTTATGCTCTGGTGTAACTCCTCCAGACTCCACTACTCCCTTGCCCCGTGGCCCCAGTCTCTTGGGCTGTGAAATGGACGCCCACCTCTCCTTGTGGGGCTGTGAAGGTGATACCAAGCTAAAGTCCAGCTGCCTGCCACTTGCAAAAGTTAAAAATTGAGAGTCATGGTTGGTGGAAAGAAAAGCAGGTATATTCAGAATGCCAGCATTCTGGGAGGATTGCGGACTCCTGTACAAAGGCCACCTCCCCCTGACCAGTCAGAAGGTTTTATAGGCAGGTAAATGGGAAAGAACAGAGGAAAGCAGGCCTCATGGCTAATGGTTGAGAACTCATCTGCTGGCATCTTCTGAGGCCTCAGGTATGCCTCAATGTTATCTTAAATCTCAATTTCCCTGCAAAAAACTGCTAGGGAGTTGTGATCATGGGTCCTGACACCCCACCCTGGCACCTGAGGATTAAAGAAGCTGCTCTTTTCAGGTTCAGATGTTTGTTAATTAACGAGGTAATGGGTAGCCTTGAAAAAGGGAACAGAGCTCTTCAGTTAATCAGTGGGAGGAGAAACAAAGAGGAAACAGCTGAATATCAGGATGGATCCAACTACAAACTAGCTAAGCTTAATGACATTGATCTACCAAATTTCACCCTTACAAAGCGATGGGTGTGAAAGTCCTTTGCAGACAGTTTGGCACTGTCCAAAATGTAGCAACAGGGTGTATGTTTTTCCTCCAATCTGTAAAATCGGCACATAATTCTGCTCTTCCTGAAAGTCAAGCCAGATAGACGCATTGTCCTGAGGTCTGTGTCCTTCTCTCATCTCCCATGCATGGCTAGTGAGGGGCAGGTCCGGGGAGGCTGGCTCAGAGCAAGATTTTAAGTATTTGGTGAATGGCTGACTGGGAGAGGCTAGGTGCCCAGCCCAACATGGAGGGCCCCCTCCCACACAACAGCTTCAGCACTCCCTGATTGCTGAGATTGTCTTGGAATGCGGCCATGTAAGAGGAGGAATTGGGGTTTCAGCGGCCAGAGGTGACCTCCCCCCATGCACACAACACCCTGTACCCTGGAATGACTGCAGGGCAAGGACCCGGAAAGGGGACAGCAGGAGGACCACCGGATGGTGAGGGCATGCTTTGGGCATCCTCTCGGCTTCACTCCCGCAGCCCTGCCATACAGATATCCTGGGCCCATTTCACAGAAGAGACATCAAGGTCTAAAGCAGCGGTTCTCAACCTTCCTAATGCCGCGACCCCTTAATACAGTTCCTCATGTTGTGGTGACCCCCAATTATAAAATTATTTTCGTTGCTACTCTATAACTGTAATTTTGCTATTGTTATGAATCATAATGTAAGTATCTTTTTGTTTTCTGATCGTCTTAGGCGACCCCTGTGAAAAGGTCGTTCGACCCCCAAAGGAGTTGCAACCCACAGGTTGAGAACCGCTGGTCTAAAGGGAGCAGAGGGAAACCGATTGAAGCCTATGTGCCCCGAGGCTGACTCTGGCCTCCTGCCAGGGTACAGGCAGACCTGCTGGCTGAAAGCAGCTGCCAGAGCCTCAGTGTTCTCCCCTGAGAGATTTGGAGTACACTCTTCCTGGCTTGGAATTAGCCTGGTTCTGTTCCGGAGGAGAACATTATTCATGGGTATGAGCTGACCTATCATTAGGGTAGTGCCTGGGAGATTTGGGTCTAGGCTATGGCCAAAGTCCAGGCTGGCAATGGCTCTGAACTCCGTGCCTGCCCTCCATGGGGAGAGGAGATGAGCTCAGCGAGGGCAAGTGTCTTGCCTGAGGACGTGTAATCAGGGCTGTGGGCTTCCTGCATGTGGCTGTCTCCACAGCAGGGGTCTTGGAGGTTCCACTCTATAGACCTCGTGTGTGCACATGTCACCCTTTTGAACTGTCTGAGAAATTCTTTCTGAGGCTTCTCCTTTCCATCTGGGAAAACAGACTCAGAAGGAGGAAGTAACTATTTGGTCGCACAGGGATCAGGCCGGGCACCAAGCTCTGGGTGGGCTGGCCAGTGGCCTGCCTCTCCCCAACGATGGCCAGTGTGAAAGGTAACTTATTTGCCTGGCTCCCAGCTAATGAGGTCAAGGTTTGGGAGCTGTGTGGGCTCCAGGAAGGAGGACGAGAAGAACAGGCCCGTGGTCCAGGTTTCCAGATAAAAGATTAACAAGCAAGACTTGTTCTCACCGCTGCTGGCCAGGCTAGCTGGGGGAGGCTGGAGCTGGGAGCAAGAGGTGTGGGAGGGAGGGGCTGTGAGTGAGATGAGGTGTTGGATATGCCAGGGTGGCCCTGGTGGGCAGGTCTGCCTTCTTCACTGTCCAGTGAGCCCATAAGTGTTGTTTTTGGTTTGTCTCTTATTTACATCAAATCTATTCCCTTTGTTTTTTGTTTCCTCTCATTTGAGATTTATTTGCACATAGTGAAAAAAAGGGGTCCTAAGGGGTACTGAGGAAAAATATCCCCAAGGCTACAGAGTGCATTGGTCCAGCCCAGGAATGGCTAGGGAAATGCAGCACCCAGCGTTCTGCGGTGTGGGGCTGCAGGGGGTTGGGCCGGGCCATGCCCAGGCTGGAGGGGGGAAGGCTGGGGCGGGTGGGTATCTGTGAGGGTTTTCAGAAGGAGAGGGAGAAAGTGTGGTTTGCTTCTTAGGCACCAGTGTGGGGAGGGGCTGTTGGGGGCCAGCAAGGGGTGTCTAGGGGGCCAGGGGTCTTCAGGCTGAGGGATCAGTGAGGGTGTCTGGGGACTCAGCAAAGGATGGTTTGGGGTCCCCAGGCTGGGGATGGGGGCAGAGAGGGTTGTGGGGGGAGGAGCTCAGTGAGGGGTTGGCAAGGGTCTGCAGGCTGCGGGGGCAGTGAGGGGTTTCCCGGGGTCTCCAGAGAGCCAATGTCTATGTGGCTGAAGCCCCCATAAGCCCCTGGCACTATGCCACCTCCTCGCCCATCCTGACGTGGATCACCGGTCCTGTGGAAAGTTCTGATGAGGGTGCTGCTGGGGTGCACCTGAGGCTTTGGGCAGGTCTGTGGGTCTGAGTTTCCTCATTTAGAAAATGGGCTCAGCCTTGAGGAGTTCTTGCTGGCTCTCCAGGCCTAGGAAGGGATGCAGGAGACCCCATCAGGGCTTGGGGGGGACAGGTGGAGGTCTCCCAGGTGCTGTGGACTGGGAGGTTGGGACATGGCCTTAAGCCCCTCCTGGGGAGCCTCCGTTCCTGAGCTCTAAGGTCTCCATGGGGTGGTGTCACTCCTCCCATGGCCCTAGAGGGCTCAGGTCACCTATTTTGCAGGTGGGGAAATTAAGTCTGAGCAAGGCGAGGGCCGGGTCCAGGACCTGGGGCCACAAAGTGGTGGAGCAGAGTCAGACTGGGTACAGAGGGGAAAGGGGGTGTTCTGAGCTGGCCCACCATAACAGAAGTCGACCTCTGGCCCTCCAGGTGGGGGAAGGTTCCAGGAGGTCACACTCACTACAGAGTAGCCCTAAGCAAGGGTTCCTCTCGTCCCCCATCCTTCCTTACAAAGATCATTTCATCAGACCTTCCGCTTTCCATTTTGAGGGAAGACCTGTTCAAACAGCACACCTCTACTAGGAGCAGGGTCTTCTTGGCTCTGGTGGAAGTGCCAGGGAGGGGGAATGGGACCACCTGGAACCCCCACCCCCCTGCACTTCTGAGTCTCTGGGGGGGACTGTACCGCAGCCCCTCTGTGGCATAGTTTTGGGGCTGCCTTTCACTGGGCTTGTGCCCCAGTGAAATTTGTCATGCCTTTTCCATATCACCCCTTACCCTCCCACCTTTATGAGGCTCCAGGGCATCATGGGAAGGTGTTAGTTCTGTCCTTTCAGATGTATGACCCCTGTGGGTAGTGAAACACTCTGTAGTGCCATCTGGACCACGATGGGTGCAGCATGGGATGTGACTGGACAGTTGTGGACGCTAGTCCTCTCCCCACTGCCTTGGATACTGCAGGCACTCTTTCTGAGATGACAGTGGTGGTTTCCTGGCTGGGGCTGCACGTCATCTTGGTCAGTCCCCGCCCCACCTTGCCCACTGCTGCATTTACAGGTTGGTCACAGGTCCATAGTGGCACAGTGACTGGGTCACCAGCAGGCACGTGTGGCTGCAGAGCTGGCATGCTGCCTGGCTTCCTCGAGCCTCTGCTCCTATCTAACTTCGATAGAAGGGGCTATAAGTATGGGTGTCACAAGCTCAGCAGAATTTGGAGGAGTCTGGGCTGGGCTCTGGCAGGGAGCAAGACTAAGTGCCACCTGAACCCTGGCGGGCGTGGGCTTACCAGGTGGTTAGTGGCATGCAGCAATGACACGCAGGGTTTTCTCCCCACATTTTTGTAACCACACCCCCCAGCTCGATCCTACCCTTAACATGTCACTAGGCCTGCCTCACCACATTCCTTGCTACCTCTTTGTGTATCCCTCAAGGCTTCTTACTTTGTTCATGTGCTAGTTCTATCTTTAAAGGATGAACATGAATTCCTCCCTTTCTCCTTTCATTCATTAGGTGCTGGTGTGTGTCCTGGGCAGACAGCTGCAAGCGCCCTCAGAGCTCTCATGCTTGTTCACTGTCTCCCCCAAGGGGTCTCCCTTGCCTGGGGGCCACATGGGACTGGGGAGAAAGAAAGAAGGTGCTTAGCTTCAGAAAAATGGAGAAGTCACAGCTCTAAATTGAGGACTAGGAAGTATTGGCTGCCTGGCGATCCTGGGGAAAGGGCCATGTGGCCAGCCTGTGGCTGTCCTGCTGTGTCTACCCGGTTTCAAAACCCCATGTCCACCTCCCAGCACATGTCCAGGTCCACAGATCCTGGAGAAGAAAGGAGGTTCTTCCTGGGGTGGTGCTAATTAGCTCTTGTCTGTTAGGACATTCATTCATTCATTCATTCATTCATTCATTCATTCATTCATTCATGTAATCATCCATCCCTGCTCTGGTGCCTCTGGAGACAGAGCATGCTATTTACTTAGTTAAGAGCCCAGACTCTGCACTCAGAGTTGGTACCCACTGCACCACTGAGCTCTGGGTGACCCAAAGCCAGCAAGGGTAAGTGTGGGATTCTGGGAAGTGTCCTTATGGGGACATGGTTGGTGCTGCATCCTCCTCAGCCTTTCTCCCTGGGGCTCCCAGCTCAGCCCCCTGCTGTAGGGCCAGACAGCCTCTCAGGCCCGCCCTACCCTCCACCCCAGGTGTGTGTACCCCTCTCCCCAACCCTCACCAACCTGGTGAGCTGTTTGTCTTTTTCATCTTGACAGAGCTAAGAGGCCCAAAACAGTATTTTGGGTTTCAAATTTACATTTATTTGATTGATAAATATTTCCCCTGAATTTCTGATGGCTTTATAGCAGTATAATTCACGTACTGTATGATTCACCCATTTAAAATGTACAGCTCAGTGGCTTTTAGTACATTCATGGATATTTGCAACCATCACCACCATCAATTTTAGGGCATTTTTCATCACCACAAAAAGAAGCCCTGCCCCCCTTAGCAACTACCATTCCCCCTCCTCCCAGCTATTACTAATCCATGTTCTGTCTCTATGGACTTGCCTGTTCTGGATGTTTCATATAAACAGAGTCATACAGTACATGGTCTTTTGTGACTGGCCTCATGCACTGAGCATAATTTTTTGAAGGTTCATTCATGTAGTGTGTATCAGTGCTTTATTTTTATGTCCAAATAACATTTCATTGCTTGGATGGACCACATCTTATCTATCCATTCATCAATTGATGACATTTGGGTTGTTTCTGCTTCTTGGCTGTTATGAATCATGCTACTGGGAGCATTCAGTATACAAGTTTTTGTGTGGACTTGTGTTTTCATTTTCTTTGGTTATGTAGCCAGGAGGGGCATCGCTGTGTCCTGTGGTAATGCTTTGTGTAACTGTCAGAGAGATTGTCAAAGCAGCTACCGGGTAATGTCCCCACCACCTGCATGTGTGAGGGCTCCTGTCTCTGTTTGTCCTGGGTACACCTGTCTTTTTCGTGTATAGCCCGCTGGGTGGAGATGAAGGAGGCCTTCCTGTGGATTTGACTTGCATTTATTTTCCTGCAGCTGATGATGCTGAGCGTCTCTGCATGTGCAGGTTGGTGGCCATCAGTAAATCTTGAGAGAAATACCTATTCATTCAGCTCTGTTGCCCATTTTTAAATTGGGTTATTTGTGATCTTATAATTTAGTTGTAATAATTTATACATTCTAGATACAAGTCCCTTATCAGATACATGATTTGCAAATATTTTCTCCCAGTCTGTAAACCTTTTTACTTTCTTGATTGTGTTCTTTGAATTACCAATGTTTTTAACTTTGATGAAGTCCAGTTTTTTTTTCTTTTGGTTTTTGGCTGTTGGTATCATATCTAAGAAACCATTGCCTAATCCAAGGTCAGAAAGATTTATCCCTATTCTTTCTCGTAAGAGTTTTATAATTTTACCTTTTATATTCATATCTTTGATTCATTTTCAGTTTATTTTTGTATATGTGAGGAGAGGTCCAGTTTTATTCTTTTGCATGTAAATATTGTTGTCCTAGCACCAATTGTTGAAAATCAACTCCCTTCCCATTGAATTGTCTTGGCACCCTTGTCAAAGATCAAGGGACTGTAAATGAAGTTTATTTCTAACTCTCAACGCTGTTCCATTGACCCTATGTCTGTCTCTGTGTCAGGATCACTCTGCTTTGATCCCCATAGCTTTGTGGTAAGTTTTGAAATAGGGAAGTGTGAGTCTTCCAACCTTGTTCTTCTTTTTCAAGATTGTTTTTGTTTTGGCTATTCTAGGTCTTTTGCATTTCCTTATGAATTTTTTTTTTAGGAGGAAGGAAATGTTTATTTTTCGTTAATCTTTTGGATGCAATCACCATAGTTTTTCAGGTTTAATTTAGTGGCAAACTTGATTAATAACACTTCCAGGAGTTCATAATTTCAAGGCTAAGTTTCTAATTAAGGTTCACTTTAATATAAATGAAGTTGTTGCAAAAGGCTAAAAGTGGCCTGACCTCTTAAAGGAAAATATAAATGATGCAGACTTTAGTCTTAGTAGCATAAGGATACTCCAGGACTGCAAGGGTGGAGAGAAAGACCTTCACTGAAGCTCAGAAAGAAGTACCGCTGTTTTCTTCTATAACATGTGTTTTGGCGGTTACACGCTGGTATGAATGGGGCAGTGTGACAGCACTGGCATACACGATGCGTGCTATGAGCTGTGCTGAAGGAGGTGGTGGTGGCCATTGCAGGCACGGGCAGGGGTGGCTGCCAGGTGGCACCTCGGCTACCTCCTTCATAGAGCAGCAGGAGGGCTTGCTTGGAGTCCCCAGATGTCCCCCCTTAATCATGAAATAAAGAGAGGTGGCAAATTCTTCCTAAACTCTCTCCTAATATTAAACAGGTCGATCTCACTCCTGGAAACCATCTGTCCAGCTCCCTTCATAGCATTGTAGGGAGTTCCTGCAAGGTAGGCAGGCGGGTGTGGAGTAGATTTCACAACAGCAAGGAGTAGTTGCTCCAAATTACCAGAAGTCTCTTGGTCACTGGTTTCCTCAATTTGAAATCTTGGTATAGTCGTGCATTTGTCAAACACCTTTCTCACATGAGACGCACTTAGTGTTGCAGAGATGGTAATAAACTCTTCTTCATCATCCCCCACTCAGCTCTCCAGCCTGAAACAAAGCCTTAGCATCTCATTCTACCCGCACCTCATCAATGCCAGTGTCAGGGTCTCTGTTAGCCTAAGGAGAACCACCAGCATCCCCTGGTGGTACCCCGGGTATCCCCCACCATGTCACCCCCCAGGCTTGAGCTGTATTTTTCTTCATACACTTGCTTTATGGCTGTCAGTTTTTCAGGGGTCCAAGAAGCAATAGCTTCTGTCAGTACTTTTTCATTGTCCCAGCTCCCTTAAGAGCATGCTTCAGTTCATAGGTGTAACACAGCCAAGAGGGTTTCGACGGGGTAGGTAGGAAGGTAGAAGTGAGCAGAAGGAGCGAGCTAGCCCAGTTGGGAGGCCCTCGGCAGCTGCTCTCACTTTGGGACACAAGCATCTTGCTTGCTCAGCAGGATATTGAAAACAAGATATATATCCTTAGAAGAAGGAAAAATGCCAAGAGGGAGAGAAACCATTTGCTTATCAGAATATACATCCTACTTCTCAGGACCATTTTAATGAGCTTCTCAACTATTGGGTTGTTGGAAAAGTCATGATGTATTTTTTATGTTTTTTGTTGCAAAAATGTGTCATGACTTTTCCGACAACCCAATAAATCATGGGAAATTAACGGGTTCACTCTTACACCCTGAGAAACAACCTTAGGAACCAGAATGCAGGACAGGGCAATTCAGCAGGGAGAGAGGAAGATAACAGGGAGCGGGGAGGGGCATGGGGGGAATGGGAGGGTGGGGTGGTGGTGGTGAGAAACTATGACACAACTCTACCCATAGAGATAAAAACCCTCACACAGTGTAAGGAGAACCTGCTTCCCTATCTTGGGTCAGCCCACTCCATGTCTCTGAGTGTACTTGCTTTTACTAATAAACTTCTTGCTGTTCTATGCTGCACAAACTTGTCTCTTGACTAAATTCTTTCCTTCAAGAAGACAAGAATCGAGTACAACATCATTCTCTGTAACGGTTTTATCAGAGCCACGATCACTTTTTCAAACTCTCCAGTCAGTTTGGATTGTAGGTCGCCCAGAAGCTCCCTGCCAAATGGCTTTGGAAAGCTGCAGCAGTGTCCTGGGGCATTACTTGAGGATGTCAGCAGTCAGGATGTTCTCCTCATGGGCGCCCAGACCTTTCATGGCCTCTGGAGGAGTTTCTGCGTCAGCCAGCTCAGCACATCCCGGAAGTCCATCACAGTACCTTTGAGAACCTGTGCTGTGGCGAGTGCTTGGTCAGGAGGGGGGATGCTGGCCAGACGGAGGGATCAAGTGCCAAAACCCCCCTAAGAACAGCAGGGCGCAGGCAGCGGTGCCCGCCCCTGGCTGGTGGGACGTGGGCGTGGAGGGCCTCCTCGTGGATCTTTAGGAGCAGTTTGCCCATTTCTGCAGAGGCAGAGCTGGGACGGTGCGGGGCCCTTGCTGAATCTGTAGAGCGGAACCATACCACTGTCCTCTGACTCATGGGCACAGGCTGTTTCCATTTATTAGGCCTTCAACATTTCTCAACAATCCTTTGTCGTTTTCAGAGTTTGTCTTACACTTCCTTTGTTAAATCTATTCCTAAGTAATGTATTTTCTTGATGCCCTTGTAATTGGAGTTGTTTTCTTAATTTCCTTTTTAGTTTGTTCCTCGCCATTGTTCTGAAAATAGCATGGGTTTGCAGGTGTGACCTTATTTTTTTTTTTTTTTTAAGATTTTACTGGGGAATTGGGGGAAGGGGAACAGACAAGTTGCTGTCCTTATGTTCTTCCGTCTAGTTGTGGAGGATGTTGCTTCACTGGCCCAAGTTGGCACCATCATTGCGCTCTTCCCGGGCGAGGCCGATCAGTTGCCAGCTTCTGGACGGCCGCTCACTGCGGCTGCTTGCTGCTCACGCTGGCTGCTGGCTACACACGCTGGCTGCTGGCTACACACGGTAGCCCATGGCAACCCACTGCCACAGGGGCTGCAGCCTATGCCATCACAGGCGACTCACGGCAGCCCAGCTCCAGGTTGAGCTGTTGTTCAGCATCTTAGCTGTGGAGGGCAGTGTCACTGGCCCTCATATGTGGGATCCGAACCGGGGCCCTCTGGCATCCCAAGCCAGTTCTTAACCAATGCGCCACTTGGCCGGCCGTGCAGGTGTGACCTTGTAACCTGCAAGCTTGCTGGACTGGTTTATTAGTTCTCATAGATTTTTAGCAGGTTCCTGGGGATTTACTGTCCTCTAATAGAGAGGTTTTGCTTCTCCATTTCTGATATGGATGCCATTTTCTTAACTAGTTGCCCTGCCCTTTTTCATGTTGTGAAATTTGTCATGTCTTATTAATATGCGAGTGCTGTTTACATGTATGTTGCCAGTACCCACACATCTGTAGTGGGCTGCAGTGCTCCCCAAACCTACCTCTTATGCGCTGTTATATTAGAATTTTCAGTGCTGCATCCACTTCTGACTGCTCCCTCGCTGACTTGGGTGCTGGGCATGTCGGCCACCTCTCTGTGTTTGTTTCCTCCTGTTGAAATGAGGATAATAATGATTTCTTCCCTGCCGCCCTCCATGATGGTTTTGAGTGCTGCACAAGGTCAGGAATGTGGGTGCTGCTTGACCAGATCAGATCGTTCTATCAGATTTGCATTGCTGCCATGAACAGTGATGCTGATGACAGGCAGACACCTGCAGACGGAGGCCCGGACCCCCAGCCACAGGGTGCGCTGGGACGTGCAACTTCTACCTCATCACCTTCTTGCTGGTGACCCTTGGCATACCATCCAGGCTTGCTGTGCCTCAGTGTCCCCATCTGTAAGAGGGAAGTGGCCACCTTCCTCACAAGGCTATAACAAAGCAAAGCATCCATTCGGTACCCAGTGTGGTTTGTGCTGATCCAGAAGTCGGCCCTCCACAAGGGCCCCCCAGGCTCATACTCCACCCCACATTTCAGCCTGGTGAGGCCCCCCACAGCTCCTTGGTGGGGCAGAGTTAGGGTGTAGACTAAATGCTGCTTGGCAAAGCACAGCCGAAGGCTGGCCCTCCTGTTATTACCCACGTGAGGGGCTTGGGCAGCCTCTGCCTCTCTGATGGCAGAATGTGTGGCCAGGGCTGAGCCTAGCTCTGCTGCTGCCCATTGGCACCCTCGCACTGAGTGGGTCAGGGCAACATGGCCAGGCGAGGAGTGGCTTGGCCTCCCTGAGCTTGGGGCTGGTTGTCTGGCAGCGTGTGAAGTGCTGACATGGGGTGTGTGCAGCCCTCCAGAGTGACAGCCACTGCTCTGGGCAGTTCTGGGTGTGCCCTGTCCCCACACCTGTGTGAAATGGGGTGCTGTACATTCCACAGTGGAGCTCCCCACAGCTGCTTCCAGGTGGACCTGGATTTGGGGGGACACTCCAGCCTACTACAGATGTCCTGGATATATTTTTGAAAGCTTTGTTGGTTGTGGATTGAGAAAGATCCAGGTAAGTTCTAAGATTTGGGACTGAAGCAAATAAAGATTGCAGACTAACATCGGAGTTCAAGTGGGGGGAGGCCAAGGAGCAGCAGGTGGGAGCATAGGCGCTTGACTGGGTCATGGGGGGCCATCTGAGTGGGCAGTGGGCCATCTATGCCCAGCATGCCATGCAGGGATCCTGGCTGGAGGACAGGTAAAGAGTCGTCTCTGATGGGTGTGCCCTCTGCTGGGGGAGCCAGCCTCTGCTCCCCTCTCCCCCATTGCTCCAGCTTTGGCTGCTGTCTGCTGAGGATGTTGGCTGCTGGGCCCCCCAGTCAGTGTGTCTGCTGGCACAGTCCAGACAGCCCGCATACCCAGTTTCCGTTCTCCGAGACTGAATGCTCTGCCTTCATGCACCACTAGTACAGTCAGTGCTCAAAATCAGAAAAAAACAGAAAAGCAGAAGGAAGAGCCTCTCCTACACTCAGGCTGAGGAGGCATGCTGGGGACCATCCATAGGAGCTTCATTCTGAATTCTCCAAACAGCCCATTCACCCATCAGCAGGGAATAGAAGTAAATAGGGCACATGTATGCATGTAGCCCAGTGCCTCCCACATTGTGCCAAGCAGGGCAAACCAGACAGAAAGGGCACATGGCATGTGTGCATGTGTGCCAATGTGTGTTTGCACATGTGCACATATCTGTGGGCCTGTGTGTTGAGAACATAGGCTGTAGCCTCCTTCCTTGCCTTGTTCTGAATTTCTGCCCTATAGCATACGAGCTGTATGACCTCAGGAAGTGAGCTAACTGCTCTGTGCCTCAGTTTGCTCACCTGTCAAGTGGGGAGAATGATGGTTCTCCTTCAGAAGGGGTATGCAGATCCATGAGTTAATGTGTGTAAAACATGTGGAACAGCATCCAATGCACAGTAGGTTCTGCATAAATGCTAGCTGTGGTCATTGCTATTATTTTATAAAAATGCTTGCGATTGCCACTTCATCTAGATTGTCTCTCCGTGTCCTTGTACCAGGATGTTGTAACATTTTAGGAGGCCTTGCTGAATTTCATTATCAGGATGTACCTAGATTTATTGCACCCATTCCCACAGCTGGAGACGTAGGTGGTTTCCACTTCTCACTTTTCTATGTGCTCTGAGGCAAACATCCTGGTGGTGAAATCCTGGCAGCAGATTATTAATTTTTCCTTTGAATAAAACACTTCAGATGAATGTACAACATAAAGCTCTTAATACGTTTTACCAAACTCCATCCAGAAAGTTTGGGTCTGCACCCACCAGCAAAGTCCCAGAGGAGTTGCTCCCAGGCCCTTGCTAACTTTGCACATGGTCCTTTTTTTTTTTTTCCTTTTTCACCTTTTGCTAATTTTGAGGCGTGAAATATTAACATTCATTTCAATAGGCATTTCTTCAGTTACTGTGAGGGCAAGCTTTTTTTCATGTGTCTTGGTCATTTGTATCTCTTGTGAAATGCTTGCTCACACATCAGCCCATTCTTTTTCATTTGGATATTCAGCTTTATTGTGTAAGATCTCTTTATAAATTAAGGATGTTGAACCTTTGTCCTGTGTTCTCCAAATATCTTTCCCTAATTTTTTCATCCAAGTTTGTTTTTCAATATTAGAGAGTAACAAAAATTTTTGCTTTTTACTTTTCATGTAATCACATGTGTCGATCTCTCTCTCCTTTTTCTTTTCTTGATTCTGCCTTTGGACCTATGCTTGGATAATCACGATGTATTTGCTTTTCTTATCTTCTGATCCGTGTTTCTTTTTTCTTTTTTCTTTTTTGTGCGTGCCAAGCTTTGCACAGCATTTTTCCCCCCACAACTATAAAATCTACCTTTTATTGATTCGTAGGTGTGAGTTACATTTTTTTTTTTAAGAATCTCCTGCTCAGGATTATTTTTCTTTCTTTTTTTTTTTACTTCAATTTGTCTCTTTTTTAAAAAATATTTTACCCATCCCCCATCTCCCTCTTCTTTGGCCACCATCAGCTTGTTCTCTGTGTATATGGGTCTGTTTCTCTTTTGTTTATTAATTTGTTTTGTTTTTTAGATTCCACATAGAAGTGAGATCATACAGTATTTGTCTTTCTTTGTCTGACTTATTTCACTTAGCGTAATATTCTCTAGGCCATCCGTATTGTCTCAAATGGCAAGATGTCATTTTTTTTTAATTGCTGAGTCATATGCCAGTGTGTTTCTTTTTCAACGCTGTGGTCTTCAGAACTTTGAGAGTTGACATAATGTAGGGATCAGCTCTGCATTTGTCCCCAGGCCACTGCCTCTGTGGCTGCTACTCCTGGTGGTCTGGGTGGCTGGGTGACTGCTAGAGGTCACATGGTTCTTGAGGCAGCGGCACCTGTCCCAGGTGGGGGCTGCTGTCCAGCCCCTGCCCTCCAAGGTGGGATTCTCATGCTATCCTCTTTTTCTCCCTAGGCACGTGCACCCAAGTGCAGCCGCCCCCAAGGGGTACCCTCCAAGTCCTTCATGGTGATGGCACTGCTGTGGGAACTGTCATCGTGTTCCGCTGCCCCACAGGCCACCAGATGGTGGGATCCAGCCTCCTAACCTGTGCCTGGAAGGAGAGTTTTGCTGCATGGTCTTCAGGGACCCCTGTGTGCAAGTGTGAGACCTGCTCCTCCTTAGCTGCCCCCAGACCAGCTGCTGCCCTGAGTGGGAGGGGACCTGCATCTGTCACATGGACAGCATGTGTGTCCACGAAGGCACAGAGGATGCTGAGTCACAGCTGGGCCTCTGTGTAGGGTCCTGCTCCCAGTGCTGGTGTTCCTCCATGTCCATAGAGTAGACTCAAGTCCTAGCAGCTGCTCCAAATCACAGGACTGCCACTGACTTGGCCTGTCACCTCCAGGAGGTTATTTGTACTGTCTGAGCTGGCACTTATCTATTCTATGGTCATTCATTCTTTTATGCATGCATGTGGTAAACCTTAAGATGATACTCCATATACCAAGAATTCTAGAGCTGTGGACACTGAGGGCCAGGATGCACCTGGCATTAGGGCCCCAGTCTGGGGGAGGAAATGGTTTTCTAGTTGTATTTGTTGTACAAGGTGTTAAAGGATAATACCCAGTACAGCATTTTTCAAAGGCTACATGTATTGTGTTAATGTGTATTGTGCAATAAAAAGCGCTCAGTGGTCAAAACAGTTTGGAAAAGCCCAGGCTAATAGGCTGCAGGACTTCTCGGAGCCTTTAAAATGCTCATGTGCTAGGTTAATCTCTGAGAAGTAGCATATCTATTAGGATTAGATCCCAAAAGACACAAAACCAAAGATAGCAGGAGTTAACCAGAATAATAGGGGCTATGGAGCTTTACCTTACCGATAGCCCTCAGATCGGGCAGTCCTAGGCTCATTTGGCGCCCCATGGTGGTGATCCAGGCCCTGCCATGTTGTGGCTCTGTTGGACGTGACCTCAACTGTGTGATCCAGGATATTGGCAACTGTGTTCCAGGTAGTTGTGACAGGATTAGAGGCAAGACAAGGAAGGCTCTTAGAAGTTGTCCTGAACCCCTTCCTTTTGTCCCCCACTGGGCAGAACATGGTCATGTGACCACATGTAGCTGCAAAGGAGGCTGAGAGATGTAGTCTTCAGTCTGGATGGCCAGTGTCCGGCTAGGGGATGGGACTGGGGAATATGAGTAGTATCCACTACTGGGGAGATATGTGACATTGCTCGAATTAGGATCCTGGGCCTCGTTTTCCCAGGACATCTTTTGGAACCCAATTGAACTAGTTCTTGGCACATAGCCGAGGTCATGCAGCTGATATCTGGAGAAAGCCTTTGACCCCAAACTTGGGCATTTTCCTTGCTTTTTGCCTTCCTGGAAAGTGACCAGAAAAGACACATAGGCCCCTGAAGAATTTGCCTACTCGGGGCATTGTGAAAACAAACCAAGGGCTTTCTGCTGTCATCTGCCTTGGGGGCTTAGGCAGCAGTGGGTGAGAGCCAGAGTGGCTCACTGAACTCCATGTCAGAGCTTTTCCCAGTGTGCCACTATGAGCTCCTACACACCCTCCAAAGCCCTGCCCAAACACCCCCTTCTTGGGCAATCGTCTTCTGGGATAGCCTCACCCCTACAGCAGTTTGCACAGACCTTCCCCTTGGCCACCAGCACCTCCCTGCCTCCCCTGGGGAATGGGGCTTCCTGAAGGCAGGCTGGGTGACTGCTGCTGGGCCTGGGTGAGCCACTCCCAGAAGCTGGTCTTGTCTCCCTCGCAGCTATGATAGCCCATGAGACCTTCGGCTTCAAGGTGGCCATCATCGCCTCCATCGTCAGCTGTGCCATCATCCTGCTCATGTCCATGGCCTTCCTCACCTGCTGCCTTTTGAAGTGCGTGAATAGGAATGAGCAGCGACGCCTGGACAGGTGTGGTGGCCCTGCATGCATCCTCCCAAGACTTGGGCCTGCACCCTGAGCCCTGACACCCCAGGAGCCAGCAGCACCCCCCGCATTGCCCAAGGGGTGACAGCACCCTCAGCAACTCGGGGCCTCCTAAGGGTGTCCAGGAGCTTGGGGAGCAGCATTGCCCTATCAAGAGCTGCCCCACAGCCCAGGCTGGCTGCAGAGGGGTCTGTCAGGGTTGCCCCACTGCAGCCGGGGCTTGGCATCCTGGTTGTGGAGCATGTCAGCAGTGGGGGGCACGTGGGCCACAGGTCCACAGGGCTGGTCATCCTGTCATCTCTGGCTGCCGGGTGTGCATCCTGCTGTGTCGGGCATGTGGGGCTGACTACAGCCTGCAGACAGTCTGGCCTACCACCCGCTGCCTTTTCACTGTAATTTGTCTTTTGGGGGGTATTTTTTTTAATTGTGGTAAAATATTTACAACATAAAAGTTATCATTTTAACCATCGGTAAGAGCACAGTTCAGGGACATTAGTACAATTCACTGTGTTATGCCTCCATCTCTAGAGCTTTCCACCACCTGCTTTGTAAGTAGAGTGTTCTGGTGTTGCCCCATCATCTGAGATCACTTTGGCCTCCAGCGGTAGAGCTAAAGAGTGGCACAGGGGCTATGTGGCTCTAAAACCCTTGCAGGGGGCGGATGGCTTGGTTGCCCACACACGCAGCATCCTCGAATCTCTCCCCAGGACTGCCCAGCTATGGCTCCAGCTCAGAGGCGAAGACTTGGAGACGGTGCAGGCTGCCTACCTGGGCCTCAAGGGCCTGAGTAACAATAACGGCAGCGACTCCAGGAGCCAGCCCGGCCAGGCGCACGACAACCACAGCTTCACCACGTGGGCACGAGCCTGGGGGCAGTGGGGCTGTGGGTGAGGGCGGGGCCCCTGGCTGGTCAGGCTCACCTGGGCCTTAGATCTAGGCTGCTGGTCCTGCTAACACCGTAGCTGACCCCGCACACTGGCGCCCAGAGCCTCCACCCACCCCACAACTTTATTCAAACCTGTGGAGAAGGTGAAGCTTCTGGACATGAGTGTTGCCTTCACCAGCACCCAGCCAGGCTCCACAGGGTGTGTGTGGACTTGCTCTGTCCTCCCTCCTGCCTCTCTCTCCCTCCCTCAGTGCACACACGCACACATTCTCGTAGGCACCTTTCTGACTAATGAGTCTAATGCTGGCTGAACATGGACTGCAGATACAACACCTCCCAGAGTTCTCACCAGCTTTGCACTTGCGCCCTCTGACCCACAGTCATGCATGGCGCTGGCTGCTGGGTCTCTGGGCTCCTGGAATGGAGACAAGCTTTTTGTCTTTGGTGGCTGGCTGGTGGTTGCCTACAGAGACCTTGTTCTGGACTGCCTGGCATTGGCACTGGCCTGCGTTTCTGTTGCAGGTGACGTGGTGGTGCTGGTGAGACATGGGTCAGGGGTCAGGGGCCATGGGTCAGGCCGGCCTCACGAGCATGTGGACTGGGGTCTCTTGGCCACGACATATCCATGTTAGGTGATGAAGAAGGGACTCTGCCAGGGGACTCTGCAGCCCCATGACCTCTGACCTGGGCCTCAACATCCATTGATGATCCTGCTGAAATCAGGTTTTGCCCTGGGGGTTACAAAATTGTGATTTTAATTCTTGTGATTCTGTAATTTTTTTCTGTGTGAAGTGAGGATGAGTTTTGTTTTGTTTTGTGTTGTTTTCGCATTTTGCTGTTTTTGTATCGCTATGAACGTATCGGTTTTCTTTTCTAAAGCTTTATTTGGGGGAAATTTCACAAATATGCAGAAGCAGAGAGAATAATATAGCAGGTCTCTTGTCCCTGTGTGCCATCCTCCGTGGGCACCATTCTCCAAGCTGTCTGTCTGCAGTTTCCTGTGGGCTCCAGCCTTTCCCTGGTGGGAGCCCCGCCTCACGGGCTGTGCCCTGCTCGTGCCTCTCGCACTCTGAACACCTCCTTTCTCCCACAAGATGTCCTGGCCCATCTAGTACTTTCTCTGCCTGTACCCCAGGGTGGCCGCCCCTCTAACAGCTGGGTGGAGGGCCATACTCAGAAACCGGGCCTGCAGCGCACAGGCAGATGGCCTGTCCCAGGGAGCCAAGTGCTTGCCTCAGCTGTATGACAACTACTGCACCTCTGTTTCCTCACTTGCATGGTGAGGATCTCAGCAGTGCTCACCTCCCAGCCCTGTTGAGGTGACTGGAGTAGGGTCATCTCAATGACTGCTAGCTGCTGTTGTTAATTCTGCTCTTCTACCTGCTGTGCAAATAAGGAAACTGAGGCACAGGAAGTGGCCACCGGTTTGGGATTGACATAGGTCTGTCTGGTCCTGTGTCCACATGTGACACGCTGGGCCTGGCCTACAGGAGGAATTGACTCCTGTCTTCCTCCCTCAAGCTTCAAACGTTAGGCCTGCTTTGCAGTGGCCATGGCAGGTACGCTGCTGCACCCTTTCCACGTGACATGACAGGTCATCAAGTTGCCCTGGTGGCCAGGGGCCCCAGATGCTCTAGATGCTCTCGTGCTGGTGAGACCCTCCCCAATTGCTCTCAGGTTAAGGCAAACATTGGTGCTTAGAGCTGTTTTTCTTTTTTGCGATGACATTTTGGGGTGATCCTAGGAACAGACTGGTTAGGCCAAATAGTCTGAATATTTTGATTACCAAATTCTTTAGGGACCCAGCACAAGTTAGTGGAGCCGTTTTTACATCACTGAGTGTTAATACCATGTTTCCACTTGTTAACTTAGCAGGTCACACAGGTCGTTGTCATCGTGTTTCTGTGACTAATGGTGAGGAAGGGTATTCTCCATCTCTTTGCTCCCCAGTCACTTGCATTGCTGATTTTAGTCACTTCTGTTTGCTTTGCTGACTTGCCTGCTTATGCTTCTCTCATAAATACTAGGATCTCTGTGTACCGTGTGGAAGGGAGCTTTATTCCTCAGTTGCCTGCAAGTACTTTCCTTTTCGTTTTAGTTATTATGTTGAGGTGGTCCTTGTCATACAGATTTTTTGGCAGGTTTCCCCCACCCTGTGACAGGCCCCTCCCCATTACAGACCTGTGATAGATTGTCCCATGTCTCAGTTGGGAAGAGCACCAATGGAATGTGGGGAACAGTTGCTGCCTCTCTGGGCTACATGGTGTCCTGGACCAGGCCCCAGGCCAGCTCACAGTGGCTGAGATGGGCTATGGACTCCAGGGGTCCTATGCCACTCCCCAGATGCCTGTTGCTAGACCTGGAGATTTGTTCTCTCCCTCTTATGGCTGGCACAGAGCTATGTAGGGAACTGTGTGGCCACCTCCCCTAAGGAGTGGGGAGGCTGCCATGAGAGGCCCCTGACAGAAGGCTGGCTTGGGGGCCACTCTGAGAGTAAGCTATAGTCAGTACAGCTCAAGGTAGGAAGTAGAACATGAGGCTAGGGTAGCCTTGGGGTCAGAACCCCTCCTCCCCCCCCAGCTCAGTGGGGACTCAGGAAAGGCGGCTCCCACCCAGGGCTGCACAATTACATGGAGGCAAGGTCCCCCAAGTCCCCAGGACCTCTGGCTCCCAGGCAGGGACACTCTGACTGCAGCCCAGGTGCCTCAGGCCTAGGCAAGGCCCAGGTGCCTCCAATTCTCCCACTTACTGGTGGTAAAATTGTTATCAGCAAGACAAGGTTTGCCCCTTGACCTTGCTTTTTTTCATAAATGCTTCCCAGGACTCATAATGGGCCAGGTGCTGTTCTAAGCTCTTCCAGATATTCCCTGTTCTATCCTTAGGGGTGGGCACTGTTCTTATCCCATTTAAGAAGCTTGTCCAGAATCACACACAACCACTAAGCGTGAAGCTGGGTTTAAACTCAGGCTATCTGGCTCCATAGTCCACAGACTTGCCCACTAAGCTATCTTTCCTCTTCACCAATTCATTAATTGATTCATTCACTTATGCATTGCACCAACAGATAACATCTTAATTCCTACTACTTCCTAGAGCTTTTCTGAGAATTAGGTGTGGATGGGAACAGAGATCCAGGAAGGCTTCCTGGAAGAGGTGATGCCTGAAGTGAACACAATGAGAGAGCCTGAATTTGAGGGAAGGAGAGAGACAGCATCTTAAGGGGAGGGAACAGCCCTGCGGATGGCTGGAGGTGGAGCAGCCAGGCAGCCTTCAGGGAGCAGAGGCTATCGCAAGGGGTAGACAGGGTGGGCCAGGTGGGGTCAGGCAAAGGTCTGATCAACCTGGATATGGGTTGGTTTGTGGTTTGGTGGGTGGAGGGGGTGGGGCACAAGGGAACTAAAGATGTAGAAGGTAGGTAGGTGATCTGGCCCCAGACCACCAGAGGACAGCCTGGTAGGAGCAAAGTTGTTCCCCTGGATGTTCTTGGTCTATCCTGGTCTGAGGAGGCAGCCTGAGCCCTATGGTTTGTACACACTCTGAATAAGCCCCCTTTTTAGACACAACCCGGGGAAGCCCCTTCCCTACCCCCACCTTGGAAGGTAACTCGATAGGGTCCCCCAAGTCCTTGGCCTCTCCTTGGATCACCCCCCTCACATGGGTGAGGGGCCTCCTCAGGCTCAGGGCCACTCCAACAGGAGGGATGGCTGGGGATCCCTGACCTCGGGGCAGCCGTCTGCCCCAGGCCCACTGAAGGCTGGGGTTTGGGAGCCTGGAGGCCTGGCATGAGGGTGGGGTTGGGGTTAAATGGGGTCCTCTCTCTTCCCCCACCTCACAACTTCTCTCCCTGCAGAGATCTTGAGGGCACCCAAGAGCTGGCTGGTGTGGCACGTGGCATGGAAAAGGACCTCTGGACCCCCAGCAGCCCTGCCTGCTCACCTTGGGCCCAGGTGATGGTACACACAGCGAACCCAGGGCAGACCCTGCCTGCGCCCAGGCCCACCGTGGGAATGCCCAGACAGCCCATGACCCATATCCCAAGGTGATCGAGACCCAGGCTAGAGCTACTTTTCACGCTAGGAGGACCAGGCCGACCCCACCAGCCGGCCACCTACATCTCAATACATGTCCAGATCAAAATTGGTCAGTGAAGTCAGCTCCCAGGTTTAGGGATCCCTCAGGGCACCATCTTAACTCTGGAGCCTGGGGACCCCAACGGAGAGCATCCTGTCCCTGGGGAGCCCAGCTGTAGCAGTTTTTATAGACAAGCTTCCTTGAAACTACCTCTGAGGTTCACAACACAGCTGCAGCCCTCCCTCCAGCCAGGCGCTTTTAAAGAGACAGGACATTTTAAGCACATCTAGTTTTGCATAGCAGAGGAAGAGGGCAGCTAACCTCAGCAATCACAGGGATGCGTTTTCCTCCACAGGGAGGGCTGCCTGTAAACAGGGACCCAGGTGGGTGCTGCATCCGTTATCTGTAAAGTTGTGGTGAGGGGTGTGAAATAAACAATTCTAATCCTGAAAAACGCAAAGGTAAAAAAAATCACTGGCTCGATTTTCAATCCCTGCATAACAAAATCTCAAGCTAAGTGGCCTAAAACTACAGTCCCTTTTATTACCACTAGGAGCTCTGGACAGCCAGGGCTCAATGAAGCAGGTCTTATGGGGTCCCTATCATGGTGGCTGCAGGTGTCGTGGAGCCCCTCCCGTGGTGACTAGCTCTGGGTCATGTGGAAGGCTGGCTGGCTGGCTGGCTGACTGATAGACACCTTGGAGTTGCTGCTGGCTGTCGGCAGAGACCTCATGGGGTAGTGGCACCTTGAGTGGCCTGGGCCTTCTCACACCATGGTGGATGTTTCCATGGTGAGAGTCTCAAGGTGTGAACCTTGCCTTTCAGGGAAAATCATGCCAGGTCACTGCTGTTCAACATGGGAAGCAGCTGGACTCCACTTTTGGGTGGAGGGAGTCCCAAGCATGGGCAGGAACCTTTAGAGCCATCACAGTCCCCTAACCTGTCATTTGTTAGTGCAGTTAGCCGAAAAGGTGCCATGTCTCTTTCCCCCAGCCCCACTCCCTGAGGGGAAGGCTGGTGGGAGCCCATGCAATGTACCTGTGTATACACACCCCTCAGGTGTGACTCTAGACATTGACTCCATCTAAGATTACCTTGGGCTCATTGCACAGCCCCGTCTTCTGAATGGACCCACCCTACCTGTCTCTCATCAGCAGAGCCTATGTGTGTCCTGGGCCAGTTAAAATCTGACCTCCAGTCTCCTGTGATTTCTGGTGTGACCTGTCTAGCTATTGAGAAAACTTGATATGGTTTGTCCCCAGACCCTCCCTGCTTCCTGCCTGAAGCTGCACTGACTAGAACTAACTCTGACCCAAGAAGTCACTGCCTGGAGGCCCTGCAGCCATGTTGGGGCCATGAGGAGGGGAGCCTGACGAAGAAGAGCAGGTTGTCCTGAAGGAGCCCACACTGGCCCCTGAAGCCACATCTGTTGTGTTTTTCATCACTTACAAACATGTCCTGATACAGGCCACACAAAGCAGTCCATCTATACTGTGATCCCTGGAAAGCCACCAGCGAGGGTCGCTAACGTCCTTTCTGTTCTGGGGTGCTTTTCTGTTGATGGGTTCCAGAGTAGGATCCTGAGGCCAGAGATTATGCCTGTGGTGCTCACTTAGGCTTGCTGGTTTTCACTCGTGCTCCTGGGGAGACCCAGCAGGGACTCCAGGTAGGCAAGCTCAGACCCCGCCCTCAACCAGAGCAGTGTGTGGTGTGCACATGGTGGGGTACCCCGCAACTCTGCTCTTCTGGCTTTTCCAGGAGCGGTAAGGGAAGTCCTTTAGCCACCTGCCTGCAGGCTCAGCTGCAGAGGCCAGGCAGGGGTGGACAGCCGCCCTGCTGCATTGATCATATAGAGGGTGATATGGATCATATGGAGGATGTCATAGCTCTCAGAAACCACTTGGCTCCTTACAGGGCTCAGCAACTCCACCAAGGGTCAATGCTGATGAGAAAAGGCTCTGAGTTCCCCTCATCCTCAGCGCAAGTGAGCCCCACCAGGCCCTCTCCATCCTCCAGCCCTCATTGGGAGGAGGTGGTGGGAGGCTGGGGGGCAAGAAGCCTGCCACGAGGGTTTGGCAGTGCCTGCAAGGGGAGACGGGTGTTTTGTCCTCAGGTGCCTGACCCTGGGCTGCTGGACCAGAGGACAGGAGGATTGGGGTGATGTGGCAAAAGGAGGGCAGCCCCATTCTGCTGTAGCCCCCGTGAGCTGAGAGTCACAGAGACTGGCATCCAGATGGCCTCCAGGGAGCTGCAGGGGCAGGAGGACGGGGGAGAGAAAGGATGTACCCACCTGGAGAAGGTGCAGCCTGGACGCAGACCCATTGCCCTGGAGATCTGGGGGGCAGGAGGCCTTGGCAGAACCCATCTGTGCCACGGCCTAAGGGTCTCAGCTGGGTCGAGAGACAGCCCCTCCAAGGAGTGGGGAGGGAGCTGCGTCCCACAGCAGAGCAGAGGGGCTTCACCCATCCACAGATGAGGATGAGGGGGAGCCGGCCCCAAACTCCCCCTAAAACCAATTCCAGCTTGTACTGGGAAGACAGAAACACCTTTTCTTGCTGTTTTTTGAAACCCCAACCTCACTCTCACCAAGGGGCCTTAGCACCTGCCGTTCCCCCTTCCTGCAACACTGCCCTTGCAGGCCACATGACTCACTCCCACTTTCCTTGTCAGCTTGAGAAACATGAACTTCTGTTGCTGTTATAGCATTCAGGATTGACGAGGTTATGCTGCTGAAACAAACAGCCCCTGTCTCGGTGAGCTGGGGCTGCCATAACAAGTGCCACAGCCATTTCTGTCTCTCAGTTCTGGAGACTGGAAGGCCAAGATCAAGTTGCTGGCCAATTTGGTTTCTGTGAAAGCCATCCTACTGGCTTCCAGATAGCCTCCTTCTCCCTATGTCCTCCTGTGGCTTTTTTTGTTCTTGTGCAGAGTGGGAGAGGACGCGACAAGACAGCTCTGGTGTCTCTCCTTATGAGTACACTAATCCTGTGGGATCAGGGCCCCACACTTATGACCTCATTCCCAAATTACTTCCTTAGAGGCCCATCTCCAAATAGAGCCACACAGGAGGTAAGGCTTCAATTATATGGATTTTGGGGGGATGCAAGCATTCAGTCCATCAACCTCCCCAGCCTCAGAGGCTCAAACAGCCTCATTATTCCTTGCTCACACTATATGCCCAATGTGACAGGCAGGGGCTCTGCACAGTGGAGGCTGGTGGAGCAGCGTGTTCTTACATATGCTTCCAATATCTCTGGGAGGGAAGGGAAGCTTAGGGGCTTGCACCAGCAACACCATGGTCTGGTCTCAGGCGGACGCACCTCACTCGTGTTTGGGATGCCCAGGGACTAGTGCCAGCAACACCATAGTCTGGTCTCAGGGGATGCACCTCACTTGCATGTGGGATGCATTGACCACACTGACCTCATGGGCCAGGACCATGACTCTCCAGGGTGTGGGACAGGAGAGGGAACAGCTAGGCAAGAGCAACCACTACAACCATGTCATCCTCATTACCCCACGTCCTCTGAGGCTTGCATCACCTCTGTCATGTGCTGCTGAGACCCACGGTTTTCAGTGACGGTGACAACTAAGTTATCAGAGAAACACCAGTCAGCCTTCAATATTGGAGCAGTGTCATTCTTGTCCCCAAAAGTAGCTGAGCAGAATCAGGGTAGGACGCCAAAAAGGAGACCTCATTGCCAAGCAAAACATCCCCCAGTTGGGGGACAGTGGTTGGGAAAGATTGTGCCTCAGCAGTTGGTTACCTGAGTGTCCCACTTATCCACTGCCAGGTAGTCACCTGACTCAGTGGCTGTTGTTCTCTCCTGGTTCCGTCAGTTCTTGCTGACATGTCTCCCCCATGAGTCCAGTCAGCAGAGACCAGGACTGGAATCTTCCAGAGGTGTCTCCATTAACACATCTGGCAGATGACACTAGTGGGACCTCAGCTAGAAACACTGTATGTACCTTGAGCATCCTTCCTGCATGGTGGCAAGGATTCCAGGGTAAGTGTGCTAAGAAACAGGAAGTGGGATTGTCAGCTTCCTAAGGCCTGGGCCTAGACCAGGGCCCTCTCAGCTGAGCGGTCAGACATGTGGGTGCACTCAGACTTATGAGCCTCACGTGCCATGAAGACCTGGGCATCCTATGTCCCTCTTCCCTCCACCAGGCCCAAACCCTGACTCTGCTCTCTCTCAGACCCACGTCCAACCCTGCAGTAGATCCTTTCGGCTTACCTCAGAATTCATCTGGAACCCACCGCATCTCTCCTCCTCCTAACCATCACTCTGGTTCCAGCCTCCATCTCCTCTCGCCTGGACCATTGCAATAACCTCCTCCTGGTCTCCCCTTGGTATATCTGCCTTCATTCAAGCCCCCCTCCTCCAGTCAATTTCCACACAGCTCTCAAAAGGCTGCTTTTTTATGGCATTTTTTTGTGGTAGAGTATAAAATTTACCATCTCAGCCTTTTTTTTTTTTTAACTTTTATTGGGGAATTTGGGAAAGGAACAGTGTTGGAGAATTGGGGAAGGGGAAACATTGTGTTTTTCCAGGACCCATCAGCTCCAACTCAAGTTGTTGTCCTTCAATCTTAGTTGTGGAGGGTATAGCTCAACTCCAAGTCCACTCGCAGTTTTTCAGTCTAGATGCTGGGAGCGCAGCCCACCAACCACCCCCATGCGGGAGTTCAACTGGCAACCCTGCTGCTAAGAGCACATGCTCTCACCCGGTCTCCCATTGGCAGCTCAGCTCGGGCACAGCTCACTGGCCCATGTGGGAATCAAACCAGCCACCCTGTTGCTCACAGCTCGCACTCTAACCAACTAAGCCACCCGGGCGGCCCCCATCTTAACCATTTTTAAGTGTAAAGCTCAGTGGCATTAAGTCCATTTTCAGTGTTGTACAGGCATCTCCACCATCCATCTGCAGAATACATTCACCTTCTCAAACAGAAACTCTGCCCACTAAGCAGCAACTCCCCGGCCCCCACCGTCATTCTGTGCTCTGTCTCTATGATTTGACTACCCTAGGGACCTCATACACGTATGAGTGGAACCATACGGTACTTGTCCTTCTGTGACTGGATCATTTTCCTGAGCATAGTGTCCTCAGGTTCATCCTTGTAACGTGTCAGAATTTCCTTCCTTTTTTAGGCTGAATAATGTTCCATTGGGTGGATATATACCGCAGTTTATCCATTCACTGTCAATGGGCACTTAGGCTGTTCCACCTCTTGGCTATTATGAATAGTGCTGCTGTGAACCTGGGTGTGCAAACATCTCTTTGAGGCCATGCTTTCAATTCTCTTGTGTAGACAGAGGGTTGTTTTACAAACATAAATCAGCAGATTCACCACACCCTCCCCTGAGCTTACGGGGAGGGCTGACAATTAAGTTTGTGAACTTGTTGCAACAATGTTGCTAACCTTTTTTTGATATCAGAGGGATTATTCATTATGAGTTTGTACCAACTGGACAAACAGTTAACTAAGTTTACTATTTGGAAGTGCTGAAAAGGCTGCATGAAAAAGTTAGACGACCTGAACTTTTCGTCAACAATTCATGGCTCTTGTATCACGACAATGCATCAGCTCACACAGCACTGTCTTTGAGGGAGTTTTAGCCAGTAAACAAATAATTGTGTTGGAATACCCACCCTACTCACCTGATCTGGCCCCCAGTGACTTCTTTCTTTATCTGAAAATAAAGGAAATATTGAAAGGAAGACATTTGGGTGACATTCAGGACATCAAGGGTAATGCAATGACAGCTCTGATGGCCATTCCAGAAAAAGAGTCCCAAAATTGTTTTGAAGAGTGGACTAGGCACTGGCGTTGGTGCATAGCTTCCCAAGGGGAGTACTTCGAAGGTGACCGTAGTGATATTCAGCAATGAGGTATGTAGCACTTTTTCTAGGATGAGTTTGCAAACTTAATTGTTAGACCTCGTATAGCACAGATTGTGGGCTCCCAGCTACCTGGCCTGCGTTACCCTGCATGACCTGCCCATCACCTCCTAACCTCATCGCCCTGCTCACTCCATTCCAGCCACTCCAATGGTTTTTCCTCAAGCACAGAAAGGTCATCCAGGTCATCCATGCCTGGGGCTCCTGCGTGCACTGTTTCCTCTGGAATACTTTCCCCAACTGTTATGTGGCTTGTTCCCTCACTTCAGCCAGGCTTCTGCTCAGACATTGAGTGCATTCGTTATGTACTGCCATGTAACCAGTTGCCCCCAAATGTAGTGGCTCAAAAACAGTCATCATTATTTATTGTCTCTCATAATTTGGGGTGAGGCTTGGCAGGGTGGCTGTGTCTTGGGATCTCTCTTGATGCTGTGGTCAGATGTCAGTCGGGTCTCATCTGACGGCCTGACCAGGGCTGGGGGTCCACTTCCACATGACTCACTCCCTCACAGCAGGTGCTAGCTGTAGGCTCAGGGCCTCAGCTGCTTCTCACACAGGGCTCCCCTCGGCACTGCTTGGGTGTCCTCATGACATGGCGGCTGGCTCCCAAGGCCAGCGACCCAGGAAAGAAGGGCAGAAGCCACAATGTGATGCATGGCCTGGCCTCAGAAGTGGCACACCATCACCTCTGTCACATTTCACCAGTCACAGACCTCAGTCTGATGTGCCATGGGAGGAGACTGCAGAAGCATGTGACCCAGGATGTGAGGATCATGGGGCCATCCTGGAGGTTTATGTGGCTCCTGTCCTGGGAGCTGACATTCTAGTGGGGAGAGGGATAGCAGGAAGTGCCCCGGGGTGGGACTGGGGACCTGGGGAGGCATCCCCCAGGGCCAGCCCCACAGAGGGTCTGTTTAGGCCCTTGGATTTGTGCCCGATTGATCCACGAAACATGAAATTCTTATGCATAGAATCAAGCAGCTTGGTATGGTATGTTTCCTCTTTCTCTGAAATAGGAGTGTTGACATCTTTCTGATCTATAGGAGCTCTATTAATTAGGGAGATGAGCTGCCAACATTTCCCCAGTTTCTTGTTGGCTATTTGACTTTGCTGACCTGTTACAGGGGAGGCTGAGAAGAGACCTAAATAAGTAAGGGGGCCCTGAGAAAATCAGGGGAATAGCAAGTGCAGACACCATATTGCATGAGCTTTCCCTGAGGATTTAAAATTGTATTCACCAGATAAGCATGTCTTAGTTACAAAAGTCTAAAGGATTGAAAGACGAGGATGGAAGCTGTCAGGCTAAGGCTGTGGCTCAGGGCCGGTGCATCAGGGACAGTTGGGGAGCAACCTCAGTTCACATGGCACACAGGGTGATCAGGTCCCCTGTGTGTGTGAGACCTACAGTACTCACAGTGGAGCAAGTGCGGATCCCCAGGATACCTGCCCTCCTGCCGCGAACGGCTGGGCCTCCAGGCCCAAGTAGTCACTTCTCCATTGGCCTGGGGAAGCAGGGACGGAGAACTCTGCGCCCTCCCCTGCTCAGGGAGCGGCGTGCTTGGGGACTACCCTTTGACCCTGGGGTTGTGCCCACCTGCCACCTGGGGTAGGGATCCAGGCTGGTAGTCCCCTGCTGGTGCCACAGGCTTCTACTCCCACTGGCCTACAATGTACATCCTAGGGACACTGTGTTCCATCTGTGAGCTATGGGGCTGGCCCTAGGTTGCAAATCCTGAACCTGGGAAGTTGGTCCTGACTGCTAGACCTTGGGCAAAGAATTCTGCTGCTCCAAGTCTCAGTTTCCCCATCTATCCTGTGGCAGGAGCGGCTGTGAAGGTGGGACGCTTGTCACCAAGGAAGAGGTTGGGGCTCCCTGAAAGTGGGTGGGCCTGGGAGACCTCACGTCCCAGTGTGTCCCTGTCCATTCAAACCCTGCCTTCATGGCACTGACATTACTTCTAGAGGATGACATGAACTAAGAGGTAAATGCCAGGGGCCATGACACAGGGTGAAAGATGTGGAGTAATGGGGTTCAGGCTGGGTTCTACTAGGCTCAAGGGGCCTTCTCCCAGAGGCCCCTGTGAGTGCCTGTGTGGGGCTCTACCAGGAGGGAGCCCCTGGGGCTTAGAGTAAGCCTCCTTGCCCTGGGGGGACCCTGGCCATGTGGCTCCCGGGCTGGGGCAGGCTCAGGCTGGGCCTCGTGGGGAAGCACCCCCAATGTTTGGGGAGGGTGTGGCTCCCAGGTAGTGACCACCATGACTCAGCCCAACGGTTTTGGGGTTTCCAGGAGACAACTGCACCCATTCTCTGGATGCCCCAACTGCACACAACCTTGATGGTTGGTCCTAACCCTGTTTTACAGGAGACAACTGAGGCATAGACTTACAGGGCACATGGATTTGGGGAGCAGAGCATCCCTTTGTTGTCTAAGAGAATGCTGAGGTTGGGCCCCCACTCCAGGTCCAGCCCCAGCATCTCAAATTAGAGCATGCTAATGGAGAAACAGCTGGCACCGGCAAAGAAGGAACCAGATAAAACCAAAACCATATCTTCAATGGTTACTGTGAAGGCCCTGCTTTCCCTTTGTGGTGGGAGCCCTGCACAATCGCATGCTCACTCGCATATCTAAGAGCTGGGGGCTTCCTGGGGTGGGTGCCAGAGCTAGAAAGGCCAGGCTGCGGCAGAAGGGGGAGTGTGCTCCGGGGAAGGAGAGATTTGCCCAAGGTCACCCATTTTACAGACTGGAAAACTGAGGTTCAGGTGAGCTAAACGACATCCTAGTCAGGGTCGCACTGATAGGCTGATGTCCCCTTTTGCAAACAGGGGCCAGAGAGGGGAGTGCCCCACCCAAGTCACACCGTTGAGTGCAATTTCTCCCCTGGATTGGGGAGCGTCACTGTGCAGGTACTGCCCTCTTTGGCTGATCCCTCTAGGGCACTGGAGCCCACCGGCCTTTTGCTCGAGGCCTGGGCCTGTACTCCGCACGACCTGACCTCTTGGGTTACCTTGGGTAAGTCACGTCCTTTCTCAGCGCCTCAGTTTTCTCTTTCAGGGCGTGGGGCGGCGGACTGTGCCCGGTAGTGCGGGCCACCAGTACACCAGCCCAGCTGCCGAGCGGTGTGGGGCCGGGGGCGGGCCCCGGAGCCAAGAGGAGGCGGGGCCATGGAGACGCGTCGGCGCTAGGCGCGGGGCTCGAGTGAAATGCGGCGCTAAGGGCTCCTGAGGACATTGTACCCTCTGCCGGCGGGAGCGAGGCTCCGGGCTCCTGGAGGCCCCGTAGGTGGCGAGGGCGGGGCTCAGTGAAAGGCGCGGTTTAGCGTTGTGGCAGACGTCGGTGCGGGTGGTGCCCAATGAGGGCGTGCCTCAGGGCTCTGGTCGTGACGTCACAAACGCCGGGGATGGGGCTCAGCGGGAAGGGCGGGGCCACGGATGGGCGGGGTTAGGACTGTGACAGCGACTTTGCCGACGCTAGGGGTGGGGCCTTCCGGGAAGGGGCCGGCCGAGCTGGACGGGTGGGCTGCGGTCACCCCTGGCCCGCTGGTGGTGACCGACTGACTGGCGGACGGCGGTAGGGGAACAGGCTGGTGCCGGCCGGGTGCATGCCGTGCCGCCGCCATGACAGGTGAGCGCGGGCCTTGCCCGGGTCGTGCCTGTGCCCCCTGGACGGGTACACGATCCAGGTGGTCCACAGGGCCCGGCTACCCCGATGCCACCCTGGGGGCCGCTCCTCACTCCATTGTTTCAGTGACGTTGTCCGTGATCGCTTGCCGGTGACAGCCTTCCCAGTCGGCGTGACTACAGTGAACCGGGGGCGTGGTCACCCCCTTCAGGCTTCTGCAGGGCGAGGCCAGGTCAGGCCCTGGAGGGTTGGGGGGGGGCATGGTTAGGCCCTGGAAAGTTCTAAGGGTCGAAGGCCAGTGTGCATATGTGGGTAGGAAGGTGCTGGGGTGAGGATGCCACCTGACAGAGTGGGAGGTGAAAGTGAAAACGATGCTGGTAATACTCTGTAGTCCTACTGTGCTTCTGGTAGGAGATAAAGACAATCCAGCCTCATAGCCACCTGAAGGAGAGGCCTGACTGGCACCGCATTCTTGGGCAGTGTGTGGTACCCTGGGGACTCTCTGGTCACTCCTCGACTGTACCTCTCAGTCAAGGACAGGCCCAGGGGAATCAGGGACACCGTGCACAAATCAAGACTTTGTGCAGGCACAGCCCCTCCAACTTCTTTTTCCAGGATGCAGTCTCCAGCCCAGCCACTCCCCAAGGACCTCTCTGAACTGGGGCCTTCACCTCCCTCCTGACCCCAGCCAAGTGGGGTCACACTGCTCTGTGCACCTTCTTCCCCTGTTGGAGAAACCCTTAGGATGATAGGCCTGCTGTGGACCCATGGTATAGTGGTCAGGGAATGTGGGGGCTCCCAGAAGTCACACTTCATTCTTGAGGGGCTCTTCTGCCTCATGGGGCAGAAGTCACCTAGGGGTGTCCCAGGGGGTCAGGAAGGCCCCAGAAATCCCCGTCCTTTCCCCCAGAACTCACTGGAGTCCCATCCTGGATCCTGCACACGTAGGATTTTGTGGGCTATAATCTGGTGACTTCTAGGACACCAGTGTCCCAGCCTAGGCCAGAAGAGATTCCAGCTGCCACCTGCTCCCTTGTCATCTCTGTGAACCCTTTTTATTTGTGGCTGCCATTCCTAAGCACCTAATATGCAGCAAGCACTTCCCACCCAGTAGCACCGTATAGGGACATGTGGAATGTCATGTGTGGATGAGGAAACACAGGCTTAGACTGGGCAGGTGCCAAGTAGCAGGCACCTCGAGTCATCAGTGGCAGAGCTGGGACTAGACCTGTGTCCTTCCCAGGCACTCTGACCCTCTCCCTGCCATCTCTATGTGCTGGGCCTCTAGAGACCCAACCCCTCCTAGCCCTTCATTTTGGGGATGGGGAAATGAGCAGAAAGCATAGGCCTGGGAGCATCAAATTGGCAGCCCTGCAAGACTGCAGGCCTGTCGTCCATGGCTCACTGCCCCGGTGCACTGACGGGCCTGCCTCACCCCGGTTCTGGGGCTTGTGTGACAGGCTGTGGAGTAAGTGACAGGGACCCACTGTGCCTGCCCTGTGTAAATGTTACTGCAGTTGTTAACATGCTGTGGAACCAGTTCCGGCCTGGTAGTGTGTTGGGGTGTGAGTAATCTCAGCTCCTCCGTACCCAAGGCCAGGTTGGGCTCTGGGACAGGAGAGGATTCTGGGAGATTCCATTCAGGATGGAGCTTGAGGTCCAAGTATGTGGACAGCGGTGGGGCAGAGGCCAGGGCCTCTGGGGAGTGGGGAGGACAGTGAGCTAGCATCAGTTAGCTAGGTGAAAACCATAGGGACGGGGGTTCTTGACTTGGGGCAGGGGTCCCAGGCAGTGTGGTGCAGTTGGTGGCTGCCATGTGGAAAGGCTCAGAGGCATGGGGGGCTAGGTGAGAGCAGGTGGGGCCAGCTCCCACCTGGCCACGAGTGCTAGGTGGGGGTAATGGGTTGGGAATCCATGGTTCTGGTGCCAGCTAGGCAAAAAGGTGGAGGACATGGGGCTTGGCAAAGGGAGCTGGCAAAGCCCTGGTGGGTGTTGTGCCAGAGTTTTCTTCTTTCTTTATCCTTTAAAAACCTGGGACTGTTTATCAGGAGCTGGGACCAAAGTGGTTTCTTTTCCAGTGCCTTTTCGTGCCTTGAGTAGCTGCCTGGGTGTGGTTTGCATGCAGTTTACAGTGACCACAGGAAGTACAGGGTGAGGCAGAACCTGGAGCCCTGGCCCCAGGCTCTGCCACTGTGCCAGATGACTCACAGCTGGTGGCCCCACCTGCTTATGTGCCCACGGGGCTGGAGGAGCCGCTTCAGAGTGCTGGCCCCCATCCACCAACAGCCCTCACCCGTGTGTCTCAGACTTACATCTGTTCATTCCAGAACTCCTTGGTGAGTGCCTACTGTGGGCTGGCTCTGCATAGCTGCACATACTGGACAGGACAGCCTTGGGCCAGCCCTCGTGGGCCTGGCCAGGAGCAGACATGTTGCAGCTAAGTGCACAGTTCATTATGTCAACTAGTGGAGCAGAAAGTCTGGATATCAGGAGGTGGCCCCGACACTGTCCCTGGGTCCTGACCTTGCTGTGCTTCAGTTTCCCCATCTGAAAATGGAGGGTGGTAGTTGTGCTCATGCTAACTGAAAGATGAAGATTATCTGTAGAGCTCACAGAATGCCTGGCCATGGGGCACACTCTGAACTCTGGCTGGTATTCTTAACTCTTTAAGCAGAGAGTGCTGAAGCCGGGTGGCCAGGCGGGTCCCACTCATGGGGCTGTGGCAGGTCTCTTGGTGTCCCTGAGTTCAGCTTTCTCACTGTGATGGGGCTGCTGACGAGTTCATCTTCCAGGTAGATTTCTAGGGGCTGGGGGAATTTAGAAGTTAGAAGTTTGTAATTTGGGGCAAAAAGACAAGCCAGGAGAAGTTGACAGTGGGAGAGAGATGAGGAAGACAAATGGTCTATTCAGTTGGCTCCACATAGGAAATCGGGGAGGAGACCCATTTGTTCCAACATGATGACCCCATTTTTAAATATTCAGCTTCTTTGAGATATAATTACAAGCAAATGCACTCATTTTTAGTGAATAATTTGATAAGTTTGGACAAGTGTATATGCCATGGAACTGCCAACCCAGGCTCAATCAAGTCAGAACATTTCTGTCACTCCAGAAAGTTCCTTTGTGCTCCTTCCCAGGTAACCCCATCCGATCCAGGGATTCATCTGCTTTTTGTGACCCCCATTTTTTCTTTAAAATTCAACACTGGAATTTCCAAATAGGATTTCTTTTTAATTACTAGATTTTATTTTAGAGCAATTTTATGTTATGGAAAATTGAGCAGATAGTACAAAGGGTCCTTCTACCTCTCCCCTCCCCCCCCCCATTTCCCCTATTGACATCTTGCATTGGTATGGTACATTTGTTACACTTGATAAACCCATATTGATACATTAATACTAACTATAGTTTACATTATGGTTCACTCCTTGTGTTGTACATTCTGAGTTTTGAAAAATGCATAATGTCCTGTGTTTACTATCACAGTGTCATATAGTTTCACTGTTGTAAAAATTCTTTGCCCCACCTACTTACCCCTCCTTTTCCCCTAACCCCTGACAATCTCTGATCTTTTTACTGGCTCCATACTTTGGCTTTTCTGTTGGAATCATACAATATATAGCCTTTTCAGGTTAGCTTTTACTTTTAGCACTATGCATTTATATTTCTTCTATGTCTTTTTGTGACTTCATAGGTCTTTTTATCACTGAATTATATTTCATTGTATAGATGAACCACAGTTTAATTATCCATTCACTTTTTTTGTGTTTGTGTGTGTGGTATCGTTTTAACTATTTCAGTGACCTTAAATATATTCACAATGTTGTATAACCATCACTACTCTCCATTTTCAGAACTGTTTTTATCTTCCCAAACAGAAACTGTATCCCCGTTAAACACTAACTCCCCTTTGTCCCATGCCCCCAGCCCCTGGTAACCACCATTGTATGTTCTGTCTCTAGAATTTGCCTATTCTAGATATATTATGTAAGTGGAATCATACAATGTTTGTCCATTTGTGTCTGACTTATTTGAACTAGCATAATGTTTTCAAGGTCCACCCATGTTTTAGCATGTGTCAAAATTTCCTCCCTTTTTAAGGCTGAATAATATTCCATGGTATGCATACGCCATATTTTATTTGTTCATTCATCCATTGGTTGTTTCCATCTTTTGGCTATTATGAATAGTGCTACTCTGAACACTGATGTGCAAGTATCTGTTTGAGTCCCTGCTTTCAGTTCTTTTTGGTATATACCTAGAAAGTGGAATTGGTCACTCATATGACAACTTACGTTTAGCTTTTTGAGGAACTGCCATACTGTTTTTCCATGATGGCTGCGCCATTTTACATGCCCACCAGCAATACATGAGAGTTCCAATTTCTTCACATCCTCATTTTACATATATATATATATATATATATATTATCACCCTAATGAGTATGAAGTGATATCTCATTATGGTTTGATTTGCATTCCCTGATGACTAATGATATTGAGCTTCTTTTCATATGCTTAGTAGCCATTTGTATATCTTCTTTGGAGAAATGCCTATTCAGGTCCTTTGCCCATTTTTTAATTGGGTTGTTCGTGGATTTTTTCTTGTTGAGTTGTAGCAGTTCTTTATATATTCTGAGTATTAATCCCTTATCAGGTATATGCTTTGCAGATATTCTCTCCTATTCTGTGGGTTGTCTTTTCACTCTCTTTTTTTTTTCTATTCAAAATACTGTTTATTTCTGGACCCTTTATTCCAGTCCATTGGTCTATATATGTGTCCTTATGCCACTACCATACTGCTTTGACTCCTGTAGCTTTGTATTAAGTTTTAAAATCAAGAAGTATGAGTCCTCCAACTTTGGTTTTTTTCAGGATTGTTTTCACTCTGACGGTTCCTTGATAAATGAATTTTAGAATGGCTTTTTCTGTTTCTGCAAAATCATCATTGGGGTTTTGATAGGGATTGTACTGAATTTGCAGATCACCTTGGGTAGTATTGTCTTCACAATATTAAGTCTTTCAATACATAAACATGGGCTATCTTTCCATTTATTTGTGTCTTCTTTCATTTCTTTCAGCAATTTGTTGTAGTTTTTAGTATACAGGTCTTTCACTTCATTGATTAAATTTATTCCTAAGTATTTTATTCTTTTTGATGCTACTATAAATGGAATTCTGTTCTTAGTTTTTTTGGATTTCTGTTGTTATTGTATAGAAATGCAACTGATTTTTGTATGTTGATTTTGTGTCTTGCAGCTTTGCTGAATATGTTAGTTCTAACAGTTTTTTTTTAACTTGGGTTTTCTATGTATAAGATCATATCATCTGTGAACAGAGATAATTTTACTTCTTCATTTCCAATTGGATTCCTTTTATTTCCTTTTCTTGTCTACTTGTTCTGAATAGGACTTCTAGTACTGTTGAAAAGAAATGAGAGTGGGTATCCTTATTCCTGATCTTAGGGTAAAAGCTTTCATCCTTCACCATTGAGTATGGTGTTTGCTGTAGACTTTTCATATATGACCATATAACTTTTATCATGTTGAGGAAGTTTGCTTCTATTTCTCATTTATTGATTTTAAATTAAAAAAAAGAGTATTAAATTTTGTCAAATGCTTTTTCTGCATCACTTAAGATGATCATGTTTGTTTGTTTTTTTCTTCATGCTATTAATGTGATATATTATATTGATAGATTTTCGTATGTTGAACCATCCTTGCATTCTGGGAATAAATCCTTTTAATGTGCTGTTGAATTCAGTTTACTAATATTTTATTGAGTATTTTTGCATCAGTAGTCATAAGCAACATTGGTCTGTAGTTTTCTTGTAGTGTCCTTGTTGGTTTTGGTATCAAGGTAATGATGGCCTCAAAGAGTGAGTTATAAAGTGTTCCCTCCTATCCAGTTTTTTGGAAAAGTTTTACAAGGATTAGTGTTAGTTCTTTAAATGTTGGTAGAATTCACCAGTGAAGCCATCTGGTCCTGGGCTTTTATTTGCTGGGACAATTTTGATTACTGACTTCATCTCCTTACTAGTTATACATCTGTTTAGGTTTTCTATTTCTTTGTGATTCAGCTTTGGTAAATTGTGTATTTTTAGGAATTTGTCCATTTCAAATGTTCATAGTACTCGCTTATAATCCTTTTTATTTCTGTAAAATTGGTAGTAATATCCCCACTTTAATTTCTGGGTCTTTTTTTTTTTCTGTCTAGCTAAAGGTCTGTCAATTTTTGATCTTTTCAAAGAGCCAACTTTTGGTTTTGTTGGTTTTTTCCTACTGTTTCTTTCTCTTTTTCATTACCTTCATTCTAATGTTTATTATGTCCTTCCTTCTGTTGCTTTGGGTTTAGTTTGCTCTTTTTCCTAGTTCCTTTAGTTGTGACATTAGGTTATTGATTTAAGATCTTTTTTCTATTTTATTGTGTGCATTTACAGCTATAAATTTCCTGTTTGGCACTGGTTTCACTGCACCCGTTAAATTGTGATATGCCATAGTTTAATTTTCATTTGTTTCAAGGTATTTTCTAATTTCCTTTGTGATTTCTTCTTTGATCCATTGGTTGTTTAATTTTAACATACTTATGAATTTTTTAGTGTTCCTTCTGCTATTGATTTCTAGTTTTATTCCATGTGATCTGAAAATATTCTTTGTATAATTTCAGTCTCTTATAATCTATTAAGACTTGTTTTGTGGCCAAACTTGTTTTGAGGTCTATCCTGGAGAGTGTCTCATGTGCACTTGAGAAAAATATACATTCTGCTATTGATGGGTGGAATACTGTGTGTATGTCTGTTAGGTATCATTTGTTTTGGAGTTGTTCATATCCTCTGTTTCCTATTGATCATCTGTCTGGTTGTTGTGTCTGTTTTTGAAAGTGGTGTATTAAAGCCTCAAACTATTATTATAAAGCTGTCTATTACTCCCTTAAATTCTGGCAATCTTTGCTTCTTATATTTTGGGGCTTTGATATTTGGTGCGTACGAGGTCTGACAATTAAGTTCGCTAACTTGCCACCGTGTGCTTACATTGGCAGCACTGTACAAATATTTGATAAGGTTTCATAACCTTGGTATATCAGTGCCTCACACCTGTGTTCATGTCCACATGTGGCGGTGTCTTGCTGAGTGGCGTTCATTATTGTTGTTGCGTGTTTTGTGGTGTCACTAGAATGTCTGGACTTGAATTATAGCAACAAACATTAAATTTCTTGTTAAACTTGGCAAGAGTGGAAGTGAAATCTGGGACATGTTAATCCAAGTATATGGGGATAACGCCATGAAGAAAACGGCAGTGTACAAATGAATTAAATGTTTTTCTGAGGGGAGAGAATGTGTCACTGATGAAGAGAGGTCAGGGCAGCCAGTAAAGAGCAGAACTGACAAAAACATTGCAAAAATTCGTCACATTGTGTGTCAGAATCATCAACTGACTGTGAGAAGCATAGCAGACCAAGTATACATTGGTAGAGAAACAGTTAGGAAAATCTTAACTGAAAATCTTGGAATGACAAAGGCATGTGTAAAAATGGTCCTAAAGGACCTCACCAATGAACAAAAGCAAAGGAGAGTTGAAGTTTGCCAAGACCTTTTGGAGAGGCAAGACAATGTTTTGGGCCGTGTTATCACTGGTGATGAAACATGAATGTACCAATATGACCCTGAAACAAAGTGTCAAAATTCACAATGGAAGTCAGCCAATTCTCCATGACCAAAAATGTTCCATCAGTCCAAATCCAGAGTCAAAATTCTGTTGCTAACCTTTTTTGATATCAGAGGGATTATTCTTTTTTTTTTTAGCTGAGCCATCCTGCCACCTGTTGGCAGCTCAGCAGCTGCTCAGCTCAGGCCAGGACTTGAACTGCTGTTGCTCAGAGCTCAAACTCTTGAGCGAGCTTGTAACCAACTGAGCCACTCAGCCGGCCCCAGAGGGATTATTCTTAATGAATTTACACCAGCTGGATAAACAGTTAACCAAGTTTACTATTTGGAAGTGCTGAAAAGGCTGCATGAAAAAGTTAGACAAACACAACCTGAACTTGTCACCAACAATTCATGGCTCTTGCATCATGACAATGCACCAGCTCACATGGCACTGTCTGTGAGGGAGTTTTCAGCCAGTAAACAAATAACTGTATTGGAACACCCTCCCTACTCACCTGATCTGGCCCCGATGACTTCTTTGTTTACCCAAAGATAAAGGAAATATTGAAAGGAAGACATTTTGATGATATTCATGACATCAAGGGTAATGTGATGACAGCTCTGATGGCCATTCCAGAAAGAATTCCAAAATTGCTTTGAAGGATGGACTAGGCACTGGTTTTGGTGCATATCTTCCCAAGGGGAGTACTTCAAAGGTGACCGTTGTGATATTCAGCAATGAGGTATGTAGCACTTTGTCTAGGATGAATTCTCGATCTTAATTGTCAGACCGCATGTATGTTTGTCATATCTTCCTGGTAAATATACCTTTTCTTAATATATAATGTACTTCTTTGTCTCATGTAACAATTTGTGACTTAAAGTCTTTTTTTCTCATATTAGTATAGCCACCTAAGCTCTCTTGGTTACTGTTTGCATGGAATATCTGTTTCCATCATTTCATTTTCACCCTATTTGTGTCTCTAGATCTAAAGTGAGAGTCTTCTGAAGACAGATTATAGTTGAATCATATATATTTTTTTAATCCTGAGAGAAAAATGCTGTTTCTCCTCTACTCCTACACAAACCCTCAACTTCTCAATATTTCTGATACTTTTGGTCACCAAATGTGTTTGTCCGTCCCAAGCAATTATCCAGTTCTCTGGTGGATATTACTAACTGGGTGTCCTACAGTTTAACTCAATTCTCACACCATCTAGCTGGAGATCATATCAGATCCCACAGGTTAAGGGCTCAGTCCCACAAGACTGCTCTTACTTCAGATGCCAATCACAAGTCCAGGTTGTCACCTGGGCTTCTGACCAACTGGCTATAAATTGGATTTCCCATGACCCCCTCCTTGGGTTCAATTATTTGCTATAATGGCTCACAGAACTCGGGAAAACACTTTACTTATTCCTGCCAATTTATTACAAAGGATATTTCAAAGTATATGAATGAATAGCCAGATGGAAGAGATGTGTAGGGCAAGGAATGTGGGAAGGAGTGCAGAGCTTCCATGCCCCTGCCAGGTGGGCCACCCTGCTAGCACCTCAGAAGCTCTCCAAACCCAATCCTTTGGGACTCTTATGGAGGCTTTGTTACATAGGCATGTGATTAAATCACTGGTCATTGGTGATTGATTTAACATCTAGCCCCTCTCTCTCCTCCCCAGAGTGTGGGGTTGCAAGTCCCAACCCTCTAATTACTTGGTTCTCCTGGCAACCAGCTCCCACCCTCTGGTTATTTCGGAGCTTTCCAAAAGTCACCTCATTAACACAAACTTCCGTGGGATTGAAAGGGCCTTGTTATGAGTAACAAAAGACTCCCACTTTCATGGCTCATTGATTAAGAAATTCCAAGGTTTTAGGACCTGTGTGCCAGGAAGTAGGATGAAGACCAAATATATATTTCTTATAAATCACAACATCACAGATCCATTCTGCCAATCTCTGCCTTTTGATTGGAGAGTTTAGTTCATTTACATTGAAAGTAATTATTGATAGGAATAACTTGTTTTTGTCTTTTGCTATTTCTTTTCTGTATGTTTTGTAGCTTTTTTTTGTCTTTCATTGTGTCTATTACTGCCTTCTTTTGTGTTTAGTTGATTTTTTTTTAAAGATTTTTATTGGGAAATTGGGGGATGGGAACAGCGCTGGGGAATTGGGGGAAAGGGAACAGACAAGTTGCTGTCCTTTTGTTCTTCAGTCTAGTTGTGGAGGACATTGCTTCACTGGCCCA
>NW_017732317.1:130936-136473 GCF_001890085.2 Hipposideros armiger
GGGCAGTGTCACTGGCCCTCATATGTGGGATCCGAACCGGGGCCCTCTGGCATCCCAAGCGAGTTCTTAACCATCGCGCCACTCGGCAGGCCCTCTAAGGGATATTCTTAATGGGAAAGAAGTTTCAACAATGATGCTTTAATGGTGATTCTGAAGGAAAAGACAAAAGAAAAAGCCTTTCTCATCCCCCTGGGCAGGCACCCTGGTCTGCTGTTGGTGGCAACTTTTCAAGGCCTTGCAGACAGGCCGGAGAGTGACCCTGTCCACTTACTCACATGGACCTGTGCCCATGCCAGCACGGGCCACGCTGAGCTCTGTGCTTTTGTCTCCATGACAGCAATGGCTGTGGGAACCCTTGGGCAGCAGATTACCTCGGCCCTCTGAGTGTATTTTCATAGAAGAGAAGGGGCAGAGGCTCTGTTCTCCTTTTGAGGATTCAGGACTGTTCTCACCATACCTGCCCATCCCATCTTCTGGCCAGGGCGTTGACAAGACATGGGGAGCTCTAGGCTGTGCGTGAGGCCCACCCACATGAGCTGGGATGTCAACACGTGTCCAGGTGCTTACAGCTTGTGTGCCTCCTGTGGGCATGGGGGCCCTGCTGCATTGTGATGGGGGTGCCTGTCACCCCATCCTCGGGGTTTGCTGGCTCATGCCCTCCGTGCTCTCTGCCTGTGTTTCAGAGCAGACCTACTGTGACCGCCTGGTCCAGGACACGCCTTTCCTGATGGGCCATGGGCGCCTGAGTGAGCAGCAGGTGGACAGGATCATCCTGCAGCTGAACCGCTACTATCCCCAGATCCTCAACAACAAGGACGCTGAGAAGGTGCTGAGGGGCGCGCCTGACGCGTCTCTCCTATTCCTTCCTCTCTGGGCTGGGAGAACGGGAGGCAGGAGAGCTCAGAGATGAAAACTGTCTCTGGGGTAACCTTGGGCCCAGAACATGAGTCTCTCAGTCCCAGTGTCTGCATGTGTCATTGTACCTGCTGGCCCCTTTCAGAGATGCTGGGAGTATCATAGGAGACGTGACAACACACAACAAACCTGGGAGGGGGGCAAGGGAGGGAAGCAGACGTACTTGCCAGGCCCTCCCTAGTGCTACGTGGCTCTTCACTCTGTCTCTTTCGAAAGTTCAAAATGAGCAAGCATTTTGGGTGTAATACGGCCCATCCTGTTCATGGGCACTGCCTAAGACTGACTGACCTTGCCTGCCATACCCACTTCTTTGACTCCCCAGTGGGGCTGAGGGTGGGTGCCAAAGACCAGCCAGGGCTTTGGGGTGGGGGCTCCCTTCCCAGCTGGGTGGCTGAGTGAGCCCTCCTGGAGCTGCAGCTTCCTGCCTTGGTGCAGATTAATGGCGCCACGGGACAGCCATGGGGGCTGTCCAGAGGGTTGGGGCCTCTCCTGGGGACAGGTGAGGTTGATCCCTGACAGAACTGGATTGCACATAGACCTGCTACTGACTCAGATACTGTATTTTGCTGTATATAATGTGCACATTTTTGCCCAAATTTGTGAGGGAAAAATAAGGATGCATATTATACATGGGTACTACTAATTCTGTATCTATATAAATGCTTTTAATTCTTTTATTTATGCTTATGAGTTAAAAGTTTAACTCTAGAAATCAATAACGATATCCGTATGAAAAGTAATACCCTGGAATACAATAATCAGTTTTGTTGAACTTACTATGAACTTGCAACAACGAAGAGTTCTTGGCCTCCTACCATGCGTAAATATCGTAAATTTGTTACTGGTACATAAAATTTCTTGTACTGTGTATCTGTTCTTGTGTTTTGTAATTATTTGTTACGTAAAATTTTTTGTACCATAATGTGTTAAAAAATAAATGCTAAAATTCCTTTATAATACTAAAAACAAGTAGTTATATATAAACAAATAAAATTTTGAATTAGAAAATTAAAATGAAAGATTTTTTCCCTGAAAGTTTGGGCCAAAAACGTGGGTGTGCATTATACACAACAAAATACGGTACTTAAGTTATGAAAGTAATACAAGAAACTAAAAAGGAAGAGCTCAAATTTATGTCTTACTATTGTAATCAAAAGTTTAATACATGTTGATTTTTAAAAATTTGAGAAGTTTGTACAAGAAAAAGGAAACATCTCCACACATGTGCTTATACCTGCCCAGGCCCTTTCCTCCACATGGGTACCTGCAGGTCTGCACACATGTGGTTCTGTTCTTCATTCATGTAAAATAGTATGCCGCCACCAGGGGGCAGCACCAGGCCACAGCCTCCAGGTCCTGGGGGTCAATGCCAAGTGCCCTATCCACTGACCTTTAGAGCCACACATTTTTCCAGCAGACACATCGAGAGAGCCAATTCTTTCCTCCTCAGCCGTTGTTTTATTTTTTAAATACTTGAATTACATTCCTTTAGACTGTAAAGTATTAGAAGGAATCATGCCATCACCTCATTGATTCACTGTAACAACCCTACAGTATGGGTTTATTATTCCCTTTTCACAAATGAGCAAACAAGAGTCTTAGGGGATGAAGCAATTGCTGAAGTCACACAGCAAGCCACTAAGTTCCCACACTTGGGATAATGTCACCACTGCCTTTCTTGGTGGCCTCTCTCCACCCTCACAGGGAGTGTGAGGATTAGCAGCCATGCTGTGAGCCCAGCACAGTCTCAGGCACCATGAGGCCGTGGTTCACAGTCACTGCCTCCTGGGGCTATGTGGAGCACCCAGGCAAAGTCACCGCGCCATGAGGAGGCCGGGGCTGGAGCCCCTCTACCCCCATCCCACAGAACAGCCACTTTGGCCCAGCCCCTTCCAGCCTCATCTTCCTTTGTGCCCCTTTCCCCCCCACCCCCAGTTCCGGAACCCCAAGGTGTCCTTGCGCATGAGGCTCTGTGACCTCCTGGGTCACCTGCAGCGGAGCACCGAGCGGGATTGCCAGGAGTTCTACCGTGCCCTATACATCCACGCCCAGCCCCTGCACAGCCGCTTGCCAAGCCGGCACGCCCTGCGTAAGTGTCTCAGTCCCCAGGCCTCAGCGTCTCCTTGCTCAGCCCCTCACTAGCCACTGTCTGTGGCTCCGTCTTGTTTCCTGTGGCCCCCAGAGAGTAGAGAGATTATTTCCCACAGCACAGATAGATATCTTTGTCTCCCTGTCTCTCTGTGTCTTTCTCTGTCTACCTGTTTCTCTCTGTCTCTTTCTTGTGTGCCAGTCTTTACACAAAAGATAGCATCTGCCCCTTCCCTCCATAACCTACTGCACTGTGGGAATCCTGCCCCTTGTGATCCTAATGCCTCACAGCTGTGGCCTGTACCAGCCTCTAGTGAGCTAGCCCCCATGGTGGGTACTGAGGTTGCACCCACCCTTCATCCAGATGGGTCCCAGTGTGGGTTTTTCTATAGAACAATCCCAGGCCCAATGGCACATGTGTTTTAGTTTTGGGGGGTCCCGCCTATGGGCCTGGGAGGCATGTGAGGGTCCCCCTGAGCTGCTGGGATCAGGATGCAGAGGGTGTAGGTGGGGATGGCAGCTCAGTCCTGAGGCCTCTGTGCCCCGTTCCCCAGGAGGAGTGGTTGCTATTCCTTGATTCTTAGAACAGAGGCCAGAGGCCCCAAAGGATGAGGTAGCTCACCCAGGGGCCTGGCATCTGACCCCGGGGATAGGCTGGCAGGACTGGCTCTGACCTGCAGCACCAGACGGTTCTGTCACACCAGCCCTGCTGGGAGTCAAGCACCTTCCCAGCTCCCGGCTGCCCTCAGGGCCATCTGGCAGATGGCTTGTTGGGAGGCCTGGGGAGAGAGCACCCTGCTGACTTGGACACCTTCAGACTTTCATCAGGCAGGGTTTGTGCTCCATCTGGTGCCTCGTGGCCACCAGGGGAACCGGGCCCCCACCCTATGGCCCTTGAGGTCCTAGAAAGTGGACAGACGAAGACCCCAAACCGTGTAAGGTTCCCTCCTGGGCGCAGGCTCCCTCAAGCACAACATGGTCCAGCACAGCTCTGCCCAGGGCTGGGTGGTCCTGGGGCCGAGGGACCTTGGCAGCCCCCTTGGTTTCCTGAGGGCGGGTGAGCACTTTCCTCTCTGGCCCACCTACAACTAACTGCACCCTGTGATTTTGTTTCCAGAGAACTCAGCTTGCACAGAGCTAGAATCAGGCACCGCGAGCCGAGAGCTCAGTGACAGGGGTAACCGCCTCCTGCTTCCCCTCTGTCCCCCGACCCAGGGCTCTATCTCTACCTGGGGACTTCTCCACTCCAAGTTGGGCTCGGTTCCTGGCTTCCCGTGGACATACCCCCCTAAAGTGCTCGCCGGGGGTGCCCCTGCCCACTGAGGACACAAGCCTGTCCCTCTTAGTCTCAGAACCCCTCCCTGCCCTCCGAGGTGCGGGCAGCCCTTGACTCGCATTTCTCCCCCAGGACCCGTGGCCTTCCTGGCCTGTCTTGGCCTGGCTGCAGGGCTGGCCCTCCTCATCTACTGCTGCCCTCCAGGTGGGTGCTGCCTGGCCAGGCCTCAGCCCAGACTCCACAAGAGCCCAGGGCAGGGGGGGCTCCCACACCTGTTAGGCACACTGCCCACACAGCTCTGCAGGAAGGCACCAGTCCCCAGCTTCTTCGAGCCTCGCTTTCCTCACCTGCAGTGGGACAGTGGCTGGACTCAGGAGAAATGGAGTGTGGGGCCCAGTGGTGGTGGGTCCTGATTCCCACGCCCGGTGCTTGGTGGCCCACGACCCCCAGGGATCAGAGAATGATGGCCCCTTGTGGGAGAAGGGGCACAGTTGGGGCTCAGGGGTTATAGAAAGCCCTGCCCCAAGTGGGGTCTGGAGCAGGGCACTCCCCATGCCTTGGTCCCCTCCAGTGTCACAGCCCTGGTGGATGGATGGGAGGCCCATGCATGGTGGCCCCACCATCCCTTTTTGGCTATGCTGAGATGTCAAGGTCATGGAGTTAGTGCCTGGCAGGCCCACTCGATGTCACCTGGGTGTGAAGCTGGCAGTGTCATGAGTTGGATTCTGAGACACCCTTGTTTTCCAGACACCAAGGTGCTGCCAGGGGCCCGGCGTGTCCTGGGCTTCTCCCCAGTCATTGTGGACAGGCACGTCAGCCGCTTCCTGCTGACCCTTCTGACAGACGACCTGGGGGGCCTCTGACAGACCAGCTGCTGCCTCCCATCTCACACCAAAGAGCCGCCGCGTGCCCACCCACCTGGGGCCTGCGTCTTTTCCAAATGCTTGTATTTCACTATTTGTAAGTACTGTAAGAAGCACTTTACCTTCTTACAAAGGTGCTCAACCATATTAAATGTATGAGTCTCCTCCCTTCTCTCAGGAGTGTTTTGGAGATGATTCCGACTTGAGACTCCACATGCTTCTAGCAGGAGCTGACCCTGAGGGCTTTTGGAGTCCCTCATCCAGCCTGGGGCCCAGGTCCTGCTCAGGCTGTGGTCCCCATCACTGCAGGCATGGGCCTCGCCCCTCTACATGGCTACCTGCTCCAGCCCCTGCCCCCACAATCCTCCCAGTGTCCCCCCCCAGACATCCCCACC
>NW_017732317.1:136649-180014 GCF_001890085.2 Hipposideros armiger
CCCTGCTACATGTCCTCCTCCCACAGCTCTCTAGAGCGTCCACCTCCCCACACCCGTCCCTACCCACCACCTCCCCCTCCCCAGCCCCAGGCCCCAGATGAGTAGGATGGGCAGACACCACCAGGCCACTCTTGTCACCCAAGCCCTGGGCCTTGGGGGGCATCAGCCAATGACTTGTACTACTCTAGTCTCTGCATGTTAACTTCATTTCTCTTGGCCACCCCAGCAGGTGGGGACTACTGTTCCTACTTTCCCAATAAGGAAATAGGACAAGATAGGAGGTCACTTAGCCAAGAAATGGGACCCTGCACTTGGGGTGCAAGCTCAACCACATTCTTGTTCCTGTCCCATGATGTATCCTGAGGAGACTCCCCCTCCTCGCCCCGTGTCCCCTTCCTGGGCCCTTGCCTGATCCCATAGACCACCCTTGACAGAACCCCTGCTTCCCACACCCACACAAAGGCTATGGCAGGTTCTTAGTAGTTCAGAGCCTGGAAATGAACACAAAATCTTGTCTGGGATCCCAGGAGAATCCAGACTCTGAGAACGAAACAGTCCAAGGAACATTATAGAAAATTTAGAGATGAAATAGATCATTGTGCCATCCCAGGTCCTAACCTCTGGCTCAATCATGTCCTCCATCAGCTGCCTGGGATTTGGCCACACCCATCCCTAGTCTTCAGTGCCAGTCCCGTTGACCAGGAAGTCTGTGCCCGTCCCTCTCAGTTCTGGCCCCCTCGACCAGGGTGTCTGCACCCCCGGCCCCATGCTCAGGATCCTGCTGTGACAATGTCCCTCATGAACAGAAGAGGGTGAGCATCAAGCCCCAGAGCGTCCGGTGCTGCCCTTGATGTCCACGGTCAGGCCCCGGGGCCCTGGGAGCTGACCCGGGTTCCTATGCTTGCCCATCCTCAGCGATGCCTTCTGCCCTCCTACAGGCACGATGGCAGAGTACCCTTCCCCTCTTCCATGCCTGTCACCACCCTCATTACAGATGAGGGACCTGAGGCTCTCAGCCCAGGACTGCACAGCACCCGAAAGTGTTATTTCAGCCGCCCTCCCCACATGTACACAGGCACTATACACACATGCACACATGTACACAGAACTGTACACACACCATGTGTACATATGTGCACAGCATTCCTGTACACACGTGCACACACATGAGCAATGCTGCTGGGGCCTCAGCCCAGTACCCAGTGGGTCCCTCTTTTCATTGCCTCCCTGTATCAGCTCCTCCCTTCAGCCTCTTTTTAGGGAAACAAGCACATTTGTCAACCCCTGAATCATCATGAGTTTGCATTTTCCACAGGGGGTTTCCAGAGGCACCAGGCAGGCTGACTCCAGGAATGAGGGGCTCCGGGAGCACAGGGAGTGGGAAACTAGATGGGGACAGAGGAATCAGCTCCAAGACATGGTGGCCAGTTTGGTGCTATTTCACTCTGTGTGCCCGTCGGAGAAGTAAGGGTGAAGGCAGGAAAGCCCTCCCACCTGCCGCCACCGAGGACGTGACTGATCACCCGCTCTGCCATCCGAGGACGTGACTGATGGCCCGCTCTGCTACCCAGTCACCTGTGCAGTGGGGGCTTCCTCTGGGAACCTCTCCTTGAGCACAGCTTGGGGAAGTACTGCTCACTTAAAGCGCCATCCCTGCAAGTGCTCCATGCATTTACCACTTTGCTGGCAGGCGCAGCTAAAGTAGGTTTCTGGTGGAATGAGCAAGGTTGTTGCCCCAAGCTGGGCAGGCTGAACAGAGCCCCCAGGTGGCTGCGCCCCACATGGAAGCCCTCTTGACCTTGTTGGGGTCCGGAGTGGGAGGCACTGTGAACCTGCCCACTCCCCTGCAGCCCTTCTCCGGGGCCTGTCCAGGGCTGGGAAGAGGCATTGCTCCCCAGATCCCTTGCACCCATTGAGGCCCCATGTAAACAATCTCTCATCGCTACAAAGGCTGAGCTGGAGGCTGCTTCTTGGTCGCCAGACAGATGGGACTAGTACTAATGCCTCCTCTAAGCTATGAGCTTGGGGGCAGCAGAGGTTCTCAAGGTCAGCAGACCCTTGTGGCTCAGCCTGGCATGTCCTTTCCAGTCTTCAATCTCTCTAGCTGCCATGAGTGGGCAAGATCCTGATTCCTGGGTAACTTTCTTCTGGGCGGAAGCCCTGGGGTGTTCTCCATGTTCGTCTTGCTCTCTGAGAGACAAAGCTGGGAAAATGCGACAGAGACGCCCATGTAAACGTGGCAGAGACTCCTGGGTGAAGGTGACAGAGATGCCTTGGTGAGGATGACAGAAATACTCAGGTGAGCATGGCAATGACACCTGTGTGAAGGTGACAGAGATGCCTGGGGAAAGGTGACAGGTACCAGATCTGCAGACTCCTTGATCTCACGCTTGCAGCCTCCAGACTGAGAAATCAATGCCCTTTTTGTTGAAGCTGCTCAGACTATGAACTCTGTTACACGAGTAGCAGCCAGGAGAGTCTAAGGCAGTGCCTGTGAGGAAATGTGCAACAGACAGGCGGGCCTGTCACCTGACACCTGCGAGGTCATGGCTCTGTAGGGCCCTGTGGCAGGGTGCCATCCCAAGTGAGACATGGTCAGTGCCTATCCCGGGGCCTCAGGAGCCCTCTGGTGAGCCATGAAGGTCCAGGGTGCTTGTCCCATGGCTTGGGCTGGGCCATTTCCCATGACTACTTTTTTCTTCCAACCATGACCCACCAAGACCCTGCCCTCAAGGTCCAAAGCCAGCTCCTGAGCCCAGGCTGTTCTTGAACCCTTCCTCCGATCTCAGCCTCAATGATGATGTCTGGACTCCGTGCCTGGAGCTGAGATCTGTGACAGCCCAGCCCACTGGCCCAACCCACGGGCCAGGCCCCTCTCCAATCTGCCTGCCCCCATCTGGTCAGAGCACTGCAAGGCCTTTCCTCTTAGGGCAGGATTTGGGGAGGGAAAACAATAGGGCATCTGTGTCTAGGTTCAGCACCTCCCCCCAGGAGTTCCCCAGTCTGTCTACCACCTGGTTAGTCAGTGCTTATGACCTGGAGAGAATTAAATCCATCAGGGCATGAAAGGCACAACAAGCCAGAGCCTCTCCTGCTGCTCCTCCTCCCTCAAGGCCCTCTCTGTCTGCCCCCGACTCCCCACCTTCACACCCCAACAAAAATAACTGCTTGTGATCCATGCCTCTGCACCTTTGATGCTGTTCCCTTGGCTGGAATACTCCTTACTAATCCCCCATCTACCCACTCTTTGGATCTTGGGTAAAATGCCACCTCCTCCAGGAAGTCCTCCCTAACATTCCAGTAAGAATACTGTCATGCACCGCATAAAGACATTTTGGTCAACAATGGACCACATATGTGCCAGTTGTCCAATAAGATTATAATGGAGCTGAAAAATCCCTATTGTCTAGTGCTATAACTGTTGTAACATCATAGCCTTATTCGTATGTTTGTGGTGTTGCTGGTTGGTATAAACAAATCTGCATTGCAAGTCATAAAAAGTATAGCATATACAATTATGTATGTAACAGGGTGGACTGCTTCTCCTTCCCTCCCTGACTCCACCTTAATTCCAGCCTGTTTCTGCAGATATGCTAATTGACTGGAGGAGCTCTGCCTGGGACTTGAGTAACTTCCCTACTGGGAACAAGGATTTGGAGATTCCAATCCCCCTTCCTTGGATCCCACCTCTTGCCCCACCCCTTCTTCCTTCCCTAGATATATAGGGTGCTGGATGGTGGGGTGCTCTTAAGACAGATTTGAGAAAAGTAGAAAGCTCCCATCTTCTTGTTACAGCATTGTCTCGATAAATAAAACCTTTTGTTATTTCAAACTCTTATCTATTGAATGTTAAATATTTGATGCCCTGAGCACATGGGCTGTGTGACAGCAACATGTACAGTACATAATACATGAAAATAAATGACTATGTTACTGGTTAATATATTTACTATACTATACTTTTTATCATTATTTTAGAGTGAACTCTATCTACTTATTTTAAAAGTTTGCTGTAAAACAGTAGCTGTGGTATGCTGGCAGCAGCCTCCTACATCTCGTGTTTAACTCATCTCTTGACTACATCATTTTCTCTTGTGCTTGATTTAATCTCATGTTGTTCTGTTCATCATGGACCCTAAGCATACAAATCCACTGTTAGTGTTACCAGTAAGAGGCTACATCAAGTGACTGAACTAGAAACAAAAGTGATTAAGGATTATCAAGGTAGAAAATCACCAGTGGCATATCCCACTGGACCATAGATAGCTTCAATCTTGAAGAACAAGAACAAAGAGACAGAAGTTGTTAATGGATCTGTTTCCCTGAAGGCAATGAGACTAACAAAAATTCAAGAAGAGCCTATATCAGACATGGAGAAACTTCTAATGACCTGAAGACCAGACACAGAAGCGTGTTCCTCTCAGGACCATAACTATCACAACCAAAGCAAGACATTTGTTTGCAATGTTGAAAGAAAAGGCTGGACCCAACTATGATGATGAATTTACTGCTAGATCTGGGTGGTTTAAATAATTCGAGAATCATTATTCATTACATAATGGGAAAGTGAGTGGTGAGCCTGAGAGTGCTGCTGTGAAAAAATAACGCTAGATAAGCTGATTGCGGAGGGAAATTACTTGCCAGAGCAAATATGCGATATGGATGAAAACTCCCTATTCTGGAAACAGATGCCTGAAAGGACTTTCATCCATATGGAGGCCAAGTCAATGCCAGGCTTCAAGGCTGTTAAGGGCAGGATAATAGTCTTGCTTGGGGGCAGTGTCACAGGCAACAAATGGGAACCCCTTGTGATCGGCACAGTGCAAACCCAGGGCCTTCAGGCATATCAATAAGCACACAGTGTTGGTGTACTGCAGGAGCAATGAGAAGTCATGGATGACCCAGCTCTGCTCTCAAGATGCCATCTTGAATTGCTATGCCAGTGAAATGGGGAAGTACTGTTTGGAGAATAACATTCCTTTGAAGATTTTGCTTATTGTTCATAAAGCTCCTCCTTTTGTTGGTGATCTTCATACCAATCTCAAAGTGGTGTTTCTCTTTCCAAATACCACCTTTTTGATCCAGCCAATGGATCAAGGAGTTATAGCAGCTTTAAAGGCGTATTATCTTGGGGAACTTTGCCCAGGCTATTGCTGCAACTGAGGAAGACACCGAGAAGACACTGATGCAATTCTGGAAAGCCTACACCATCTATGACTGCATCTGTGACCTTGCTTGGGTTTGGAGTGATGTCACCAAAGTGTGAATGAATGGCATTTGGAAGAAGACACTCAAGAGGTTCCATGACTTCAAAGGATTTGCCAAGGATGAGGAGGTTGCAAAAATCACCAAGGCTGTGGCTGAGATGGCAAACAACTGTAACCTGGTCATGGATGAACATGACATTGGGGAGTTTCCAGAGGAGGTTCTTGAGGAACTGACTAATGAAGAGTTGTTGGAACTGGAACAGGAACATGTAGCTGAAGAAGAGGCAGGAGAAAAGGAAACTGCAGGAGAAGAAGAATTCTCAAGAAAATTCAATGAAAAGTTTAGAAGAAGCTTTTGTAGAACTCAGCAAGATCCTTAAAAAGTTTGAAAACATAGACGCCAACAATAAAATACAGACGATGCCAAAAAAATGTATACACATTTTAAGAAAGAAAAAAACAATTAAAATTGTAATACTCAATATATACTGACAATACAAGATGAATACAGGTCATGTTTGACTTCTACAATTACAAGAGGTGCTCAAAGTGGTTGCCATCAGCATCCAGACACTTCTAATTACAGCAAACTAGTGCCTGAGCAACGTTGACCAAAGTGTCCACTTGTGTACATTTTTTTGGCACTGCGCATTTTAATTAATAGGAATGTTCATGGTACATTATGTACTTATGAGAAAATCTATGATGAAAAAGAGAAATAAACCAAGCAAAGCACCATGGACATGTTTCTGAAAAGAGTGACACCTCCTCAAGAAGAGCCTCAGGCAGGTCCTTCAGGAGGTGTTCCAGAAGAAGGCACTGTTGCCACAGGAGATGACAGCTCCACGGGTGTTATTGTCCCTGAAGACCTTCTAGTGGGACAAGGTGTGGAGGTGGAGACAGTAATATTGGTGGTCCTGACCCTGCATAGGCCTAGGCTAATGTGTGTGTTTGTATCTTAGTTTTTAGCAAAAGAGTTTAAAGAGTAAAACAAATTAAAAGTGTTTAAATAGAAAAAAAGCATATAGCAGAAAGAAAATATTTGTACAGCTGTACAATGTATTTATATTTTAAGCTAAGCATTATTACAAGAGTCAAAAAGTTAAAAAATTAAAAAGTTCATAAAGTAAAAAGTTACAGTAAGCTAAGTTTAATTTATTATTCAAGAAAGAACAATATTTTTATAAATGTAGTTAGTGTAGGCTAAGTGTCCAGTGTTTATAAAGTCTGCAGTAGTGGACAGTAATGTCTAGGCCTTCCCACTCACTCCCCACCCACTCACTGACTCACCCAGAGCAACCCAGTCCTGCCAGCTGCATTCATGGAAAGTGCCCTATACTATACAAGTGGACCATTTTTTATTTATATACCATGTTTTTACTGTACATTCTCTATGTTTAGACATGTTTGACACAAAAATACTTACCATTTTGTTACAGTTGCCTACAGTACTCAGTACAGTAATATGCTGTACAGGTTTGTAGCCCAGGAGCAAAAGTCTGGACTATACAGCCTAGGGGTGCAGTAGGGTGTACCATCTAGGTTTATGTAAATGCACTGTAGAAGTTTGCACAATGATGGAATCACCTAACAAGGCATTTCTTAGAACATATCCCTGTCCTTAATGGACCCAGGACTGTAGTTTCTCATCATCCCTACCACAGTGTTGGGATGCCTTTCTTACCTCCAGAGCCATGCAGGGGCTGGGAGGGATTGCCTGGGGTGGGAAGAGATCTCCCATTACCAAAGGTGTGTGGGGAGGGGCGGGGTGTGGGATATTGTGTGAGGGAGGGACAGTGTGTGAGGGAAGGAATGAGGGAGGAAGTCTGAGGGAGAGTATGAGAGGATGTAAGGGAGGGTGTGAAGGAGGCAGTGAGGAAGGATGTGAAGGAGGGAGTGAGAGAGGATGTGAGGGAGGGAGTGAGGGAAGGATTGAGAGAGGATGTGAAAGAGAGAATGAGGGAGGGTGTGAGGGAGGGAGTGAGAGGGTGTGAGGGAGGGAGTGAGGAAAGGTGTGAGGCAGAGTGAGAGAGTGTATGTGGGAGGGTGTGAAGGAGGTGTTAGGGAGAGTGTGATGAGAGTGGGAGGGAGGGTGTGAAGAATTGGTTAGGTAGGGAGTTGGTGTGGGTTTTGGGACGGTGTACTATGAAGGAGGGCCACGTGTCTGATTAGTGGATGTTCCTATGAGGGAGAGAGTTTGGGTCTCTAGCTCTTCCCAGAAGGCATATATTTACAAGCTGGGTGTGCCACAGGCTCTTGTTTTCGGAGTTTCAAATGCAGCTGCATGTTGCATAACAGAGGGTTCCCCTTCACAAGAGGATAATGTTGATGCTGCAGGCACAGGGCCAGGTGCGGGAGTGAGGCGCTGACGCTGCTGGAGTTGGGGTTATTATTTATACTTCCTACCAAGTCAGCGCTCTGAGGCAAGGCTGAGGGAGCCCTGCCCACCCGGGCCCCTTGTGTCCTCACTAACCGCAGGCCTGACTAGGTCCTGGGTCAGGCCCCTGCTAGATTGGTCATGGGACCCACAGTGTCACAAAATGAGTATCTGTGAGGGGTTGGGTTTGGAGGGAGCTCTGGTGGGGGAGAGCTGCTGGGTCTGTTCTGTCCCAGGTCTGCCCACTGGAGCTCAGGTCAGCTTACCTGTAGAATGAGAGCAAGAACAGGACCCCTTTTAGGGAGTGGGGCCCTCCCTCAGCACTGGCCAGGTGGCAGCTGGGACCCTGATATTTATCCCACCTGGAGGTGGGACAGAACCCCATCTCCCAGCTGAGAGGTCATGGAGGGCAGAAGCCCAGCAGGTCCAGGGATGGGCCGCTGCCCTGGGGCAGCTTTCTCAGGCCACACAGATCCAGTGCTTAATTAGTTTCCCCGTGAAATAAATACTTGAGAGAAAGAGAAGAAAGACATTAAAACATTGAGCTCCTTGATTTTAAAAAATAATGCCAGGAGGAAAGAGGAATTAGCCAATTAAAGGTTGGTGGAAGGCCCCTGAGGGAGTAAGAAAATGGAGGGGGTTGGGTGTGGCAAGTGTGGGAGCAAATGACCATCTTCTCAGTGCAGCAGCCCCACCCTGTCTGGTTATCACCTCCTGGGGGTGGTCAACTGGGGTGGTGGTGGTCGTGGCTGACCCTTCCTATCCTTCCTCAGCTCAGGTCGAGTGTGGATAGTGGGGATGGAGAGGCATGGGAGGGAAACCTGTAGAGTGAACCAGACCTAGAGGACACACCCAGGGTTTGAGCCAGGCAGGAATAAACTGGTGTCCTTGGATGCAGGCAGGGGACCTGAGCCATGAGGAGACATCAGCAAGGTCCTGGGACGGAGGGGCCCTGCCTGGGCTTCCATGGCACAGAACTACTTCCTTGCCTGAAGACACTGGGGACAACCGTTCTACCTATACGCCTATCTACTATCATTTATCTGTCAATCTATCACCTATGTAACCATCTACCTATCTATCATCTATCGTTTATCCATTAATCTTTTATCTATTCAATTAATCATCTCTATCTATCTATCTATCTATTGGTTTGTCGGAAAAGTCATGACATATTTTTTCTGTTTTTCGTAGCAAAAATGTGTCGTGACTTTTCCAACAACCCAATATCTATCTATCTATCTATCTATCTATCTATCTATCTATCTATCTATCTATCTATGAAAAATATCCAGCCTAAGAGAAAACTTATAAGAGTTTATTTGAGCCAAACTGACGACAATTGCCGGGAAGCAAAATCTCAAGGGATTGAGAAAATGCTCCAGAAAATGGCCGTTTTGCAACTTATTTTATACATTAGAATCAAAGGAGGAAGGGTACATGAAATCCATTGGTTATAGATTAAGGGGGTGGGAGAAAGCAAAGCGGGGGGAAATCTCTGGGATTGGATAAAAAGTAAAATGGAGAGACACACAATTCTTTTACATTGGTGGGTACAGCATAATTAATAGCATTTTACAGCACATAGAGATAGTATTTGGGGAACAAGATAACAATGAGGGACTTTGTAGTTTCCTGCTCTGATGTGGTGGGTTGTGCCCCCTGGGGGGTCTGGAAAAAGAGATTATTCTGATATTGGGTATGTTACCTTAGATGCAAAAAGATGACAGACAGGCTTAAGGTAAAGATTGACCTTTGTAAAGGAAGCTACAGGCCAAGGATGTGACTTCTCGCCATGCCCACCTTTGTTAGGAACTTTTATGTTCACACCATCCTCTGTGGTTATTTTCAGTCTCCTGAGCTTGTCAGATTTAACATGCGGCCCCTTTTCTGTCCACATATCCATCATCCATCTATTGAGTTGTTGGAAAAGTCATGTCGCATTTTTGCAAAGAAAAACATAGAAAAAATACATCATGACTTTTCCGACAACCCAATATCATCTATCACCTACCAATCAGTTAATCTATCATCTCTTGTCCATTTATCCACCATCATCTATCTTTTACAGTAAGAAGGTTAAGCATACGAGGTTGAACAAGTAAGTTCATGAACTCATCCTAAAAAAAGTGCTACATACCTCATTGCTGAATATCACTACAGTCACCTTCAAAGTACTCCCCTTTGGAAGATATGCACTAACGCCAGTGCCTAGTCCATCCTTCAAAGCAATTTTGGAATTCTTTCTGGAATGGCCATCAGAGCTATCATCATATTACACTTGATGTCCTGAATGTCATCCAAATGTCTTCCTTTCAATATTTCCTTTATCTACAGGTAAAGAAAGAAGTTATTAGGGGCCAGATCAGGTGAGTAGGGAGGGTGTTCCAACACAATTATTTGTTTACTGGCTAAAAACTCCCTCACAGACAGTGCTGTGTAAACTGGTGCATTGTCATGATGCAAGAGCCATGAATGGTTGGCAAAAAGTTCAGGTCGTCTAACTTTTTCATGCAGCCTTTTCAGCACTTCCAAATAGTAAACTTGGTTAACTGTTTGTCCAGTTGGTACAAATTCATAATGAATAATCCCTCTGATATAAACAGGTTAGCAACATCATTGCAATAAAATTCGCAAACTTAATTCAGACTTTGTAGTCCCTCTGCCAGTCTCACTCAGCACCCCCCTCAAGCCCGGTTCATAAGGCCTCAGGGCTCATCCATCTGCAAGGCTCTCTCTTGTCATCAGGCATCCAGCATCACCCTTGAGTCTTCCCCAACACCCTATCTCTATGTGTGTCCCTCTGTGGCATACCCCCAACTCCGTGTATGCATCTCCTTGTCTAAACCCTTTGTTCACCCTCGGGGTCTCTGATGTCCCCTGAGGGGACAAAGCTGAGCTCCAGGGTAGGGCAGATGGGGGAGTTGTGCAAGAGTGGGTGTGTTAGGGTCCAGAAGGAGCCGCTGAGAGTTGTCACACCTGGGGGCTGGATCCACTTTGGCTCTCTCTCTGGGCTTCGGCACACATGGCTGAGTGAGTGGGTGTGCTATAGACATTAACTGAGCACCTACTGTATGCCAGACATAGTGCCAAGGACACAGGCCATGGATGGTGGTATCTGGTGGGAGAGCCGGGCCAGACCAAGTAAGTAGAAGCACAAGCATGAACGGGGCCCACCTCCCTCATCTCAGGCAGAGCCTCTCTGCTCTTGGGGAGACCGGTGGGCACTTCTTTCCAGGGGTGCATCTCTGATCTTGGGCCAGGGTGGCAAGGGTGGGTGGGGCTCAGACACTGCCAAGAAGACACAGTGGTCAGTGAGGCCAGCCCATATAGCCCCAAGGGCTAAGTAAACCCAAATAGCTCACCGTGACAGTGACCCGTGAAGGGGTCTGAGGGCTTGTGGGGAGGGCCTCAGCGCTGAGCACTGACCCTGGAAAGCGGCAGCCCATGCCAAGACCCGAGATAAGAATGTGTCTAGAGTAAGGGTCAGGGGGCTAGAGTTACTGTTGAGGTTTGAGCCTGGGAGTTGGTGGGTGGAGAGGTGGGGGGCCATCATGTGTGCCTGGTGGAGATACTGGGGATGGGGCCGTTGGGGCCACAAAGCACACCCCTACCTGGGATGGGGTGTTTGGGGGGTCTGGGATACACAGACCCATCCACTGTCATGCCCTGTCCCCAGTGCCCCCAGAACCCAGGGAGGCCAGCCTGACTTGGTGGCCCAGGATTCAGTCCAGCCATCTGGGGCTGTCCCTCTACAGCTGTGTCCGGGCAGACTTCCGGTCCTGGCAAAAGGAGGAACCAGTCCATCCGTTGGCCATGTCTGAGGTACTGCCTCATGAGACCAGCACACAGGCTGGCATCCCTCTCTCATAACTGCCGGCCAGCCATACCTCAGTCCACAGGCCACTCCAAGCCATCCCAGGGACAAGGTGTGGGTAAAGCTGGGCCCGAGGGAGGGGGCCTGGACATTGTCCTGGACACATTGGGATATCTGGGAGCAGGGGCAAAAAGGATGGGACGGGGCACATCAGACAGTCTGACAAGAGGGCCTGTGCAGGGTGTGTGTGTGGGAGACTGACCACCTGCTCTTCCCTGCCAAAAGTAAGAGGGGAAGGTAGGTGTGTTTACAGTGACCAGCAGGAGAGAAGGTGTGAGTCCGGGAACCTCCTCTTCACCCACCCCAGGGCCTGCCTGCCGCACATCTCTGCACCTGCCCCTTCTGGCCACAAAGATGTGTATACCCACTGCCCACCTGCTCACTTGCTTCTTCCTGTACCTTTAGAAAGCCTCTTTATGGGACACTCGGACACTCAGACTCTCACCAGAGCAGGGCCACCTGGTAGCCCCGCACTGCAGTCACCAGTGCTTTTCCAGCCCTGTTTCCTCATTTCCATGTGGAGTATTTGTAAGCAAAGCCCAGGACTGGATGTCTCACCCATGAGCACTCCTGTTTATCCGTCACTTTGTGCAGAGCTGATCTTTTAGCCCCACAGACCAGATTGCGAGGTCACCTGATCATCTTAAGGGAACAGGTGTTGGAGCCACTGCAGGCTTGGATAGGGGTGGAGGAGAAGTGTTGGGGAGAGAGGGAGGAGGGGTGAAGGCCACAGGCGTTCCCAGGTATCCCAGGCACCTGGAGGGTACCAGATGAGGGCAGGCCTGCCACCTTAAGGAGATAAGGGGGTGGAGCAGGCCGGGTCATGTTGGAGGGGACAAGGGACTCAGAGAAGGGGCTCAGGCCCTGTAGGCCTGGGGGTAGATAAAAGCAGCTGGGGATTTCAGGCAGGACCCTTGGTACAGACCAGCCCTCCAGAGAGAGCAGCTGATCCTTGTTGGGGTCTCTGCAGGAACACAGGCTGCCTGGGCCAGCCTTTCTCTCTTTAGCACGCTAGGCCTGCCAGAAGGGCAATGCTGGGCACCACCTTAGAGTGGGCCACGCCTATGGGTATGGAGGGAAGACACGTGGCATGAATCTGCAGAAAACAGTGAGTGCTGGAAGTTTCCATGAGGGGCTGGTCAGGGGTCACCGGGCCAAGTGTCCTGAGGACAGTAGGGATGCCGTCTGGAGATGCCAATGGAGGCTGCTTCCCCCAGAGGGTGTCCTGCATAGCATCCTCCCTCCAATCCCTGTGGAGGAGGATCCAGTCTTGGCTTCTGACCCCAAATGTCCCCAAAGTTAACATGGGCACCAGCCACTGCCTGGCAGCCCTGACACAGGCACCCCAGGCCAGTCACCTTAAAAATTGCCCCACCTGAACTAGATCTGAGGAAACACCTAGGAGCCCCTGAACCAGAGCAGGGGCGGGACCTTGGAGTTTTGTTCTGTTCTGCTGTAAATGAGCTGGTGGGAAGTCTGGCAATGCATGGCTGGGTCTGCCATGTAGGCAGCAGTATTGTATCAAGGCTGGTTTTCTGACATGGTTATCGTGAGTGGTCACGCCAGTGAATCCATTTCTGGGAGGTTCACACTTAAGGTTTTGGCAGTCAGTGCAGTGTGTATGTCACTCACTAGAGCCACAGCCAGATGGGATGGGGTGGGGGGGCCCACAGGCAGGCTCCTAAAAAACAAATGATGACCCATGGTGAGACTCCCTGCCATGCAGTCTTCTGGACCCAGGCTACCAGGAGCTCTTTGAACCATTCTTCTGTGCTCTGGAGTAAAAAAAAGACACTAGGGCCTTAGAGACCCAAGACCTAATCTCTGCCGAAAAACCTGACCCGACATGTCAGGACCCAAGGGAGCTACTCAAGATTGCGGTTCTGGGAAGGCACCTGTGGTTCGAACCATGTCCCCATGACTGCCCTGAGTGGGAGGGGGGGCCAGCACAGGCTGGGTTCTGGGGGCACGGTGCAGAACCCAGGCCCGGGTTGGGGGCAGCATAGGCTGGGTTCTGGGGGTACGGTGCAGGGCCCAGGCCCAGAGGGGAAGGCAGCACAGGCTGGGTTCTGGGGGCACGGTGCAGGGCCCAGGCCCAGAGGGGAAGGCAGCACAGGCTGGGTTCTGGGGGCACGGTGCAGGGCCCAGGCCCAGAGGGGAAGGCAGCACAGGCTGGGTTCTGGGGGCACGGTGCAGGGCCCAGGCCCAGAGGGGAAGGCAGCACAGGCTGGGTTCTGGGGGCACGGTGCAGGGCCCAGGCCTGGGGACAGGGGTGGAGGACAGCACTGGGAGCCGCACAGGAGCATCAGCTTTATTGGTCATTCATGCTTAGAAAAGTGGGGCCTCAGGTCCCAGGCCCCTGCCTAGTCACTGCTAGTGGAGGCATCTGCAGGGCCCACAGCCACAGTGGGGGGCCAAGAGAGGAGCTGGAGGTCCAGTCTCCTGGGTCAGGAAGTATAGAGGCGATGGGTCCCCCAGGGGGTGTGTCGGCTAAGGGGGGGCTTATTCTCGTCCCTCTGGAAACATTCTGAGACTGAGGCCGACCCTGGCCCCTTGCTGCCTATCCTTGGGCCTCCCGCGTGTCCGTGTTGACCACTACCCTTCTTGGGGATCTCCAGTTCTGCCTTCTGGGCCTTGCTGCCCCCTCCTACAGGAGGAGGAGCAGCCGAGGATGGAACAGTCCCCAGGCCGGCCCACGTGGCCTCCAGTCCAGTCCTGGGCTCTGGCAGTTTCAGGGAATGCCACGCAGGGAGGTGGGCACCAAAGATGAGGCAGCTTCTGAAGTTTGTGTGGCTGTGGCTGGGCACAATCTGGGGTATCTGCAAAGGAGAGGGAAGGTGTTAGGACCACCCAGGCCAGAGGGGCCCTGGTCCTGTCCTAGTGACCCTGCCTTAGCGGTATGCCCAGCAACCAGTCCATGAGCTTTGGGGCATCTCCAAATCTGGAAGGGCTCAATTCTGACCTGGGTGAGTCTCGGTTTCCCCTCCTGGGTCACTGTCAGGATTTAAAGGCCTAGTCCTGGAACATTCTGATGGGGAACCTGGAGAGCAGGGGCTGATTCACATCATGGGGCTGATGCTTGGGAGGGTCAGGGTTGTGTTTGGGGCATACAGTAGGTGATTAATGAATGGTATGGTAGTCATGTCATTAATGAGGGAGCAAGCTGGCATCCAGCAGGTTCTGTGGGGCCCACCTTTCCTCTGGGGCAGGTCTAAGGAGTGAACGCTGGGCCCCAGACACAGGACACTCATGCGCCAGGCCCTGGTCACTGTCATCAAGCTCAGCAGAAGTTGAATTTTGCATCTGCCTATGTGACACTCGCAGGTGACTGTCTCCAAGCCCCCAGACGCCGCACAGTCGTGCTGCTGTGTTGAGCATGTTTCGAGGTCACCGGCCTCCCTTGGCTCCTGCTCCTTAACAGGGTGACCTTGGCAGGTGCTTGGCTTCTGAGCAAGGACATGGGCTGAGTATGGTGTGGGGGTGTGTGTCCAGGAGTGCCTACCCTATGAGGCCCGGTCAGGGGCTTCTAGGAAAAGGCCCCGAGCTCCCAGGCCTGCTCCTGGGTCAGTGGCCAGGGGCTGCACAGCCTGGCCCTCCCAACTCACCTGAGCCCTACTGCCGGGATGCCACATCCATCACGGGCTTCTGGACACCAAAGGCAGTGATGAAGATGTTGACTACGACGATGATGAAGACCAGGCCGGTGGCCAGGTTGTTGAGGAAGTCCAGCTTGGCATGCTTGGCCGGGTTGTTGAGGTCATACCTGACTGTGGGCAAGAAAGCATGGCCACTTCCCAGGCTGCTTGCCCTGGGCCCAGCACTGTGGCCGAGAGGTGCTACATCTAGCACCCACTTGTGTCCCAGAGAGACATGCTACTTTAATACATGACCGACCATGGGTCTGGACCTGGAAGCTGGGTGGCTGGAAGCCCAGAGGGGCCTGGTGCCTGTGGTCACGGAGTGGGTGGGGGGCGCCACCCCAAGGTCCACGTTGGATTTTAAGGCACAATGTGCTGAGCACACATAGGTGAGTACCCTGAGATACTCACACATACACAACACCCGGTCTTTACGCCCAGGAGGCCAGGTGGAGGCAAGGAAACTGAGTGCGGGAGGCCAAGTAACTGTCTGAGGTACCAGCCAGGAGGAGAGGAGCCCTGGAGCCCTTGCCGCACCTGGCCCTGACCCTCACCTTGGGGTGCAGGCTTGCTTGGGGCACAAGGTCACTATCTAGTCCTGTAGGCCACCATTAGGACTAGAGGGCACATGGTAGGCACATGTCAGCTCTAGTATGTTTATGAGATTTTCCTGCATCCTCAGGAAGGACAGAGCCTTGGGTGTCTCTCTGGGGTCCGCATCCTGGACTTCATGGCCAGGTGAGGGCTGGCAACCCCCATACTCAGAGGGGTCAGGTGTTGAGCATCCCAGCCCTGGAGGTATGTAAGAGAACCAGCCGCCCACGGGGTGGAGCTGCCCCCAGGCCATCTCACCACCCAGCCTTGCCCAGACACATACCCAGGAAGATGAGCAGCACACCCACGCCAATCTGCAGCACAAGCGAAATAGAGATGAGGACCACCAGGGGGACGAAGAAGCCAAAGCTGGGGCCCTGTTCAATGACGGCCTTCAGCTGGGAGGCGTTGGCCATCAGCAGTGCGATGTCCAGCATACTCTCCGCCGCGCTCTTCTTGTTGGCATAATGGTTCACGTTGATGGGCCGGCTCCTGCCCCAGCGAGGCGGCTGTGGGGAGGGGGCAGTCAGCGAACCTCCTACCCGCAGGAAGCAGTCGTGGGTGCAGGTCTGGGCCCACCCCAGGCCCCATCCAGGTCTCCCAGGACTGGCAGGGAAGTGGGGGCCGACAGGCTTGCAGGTGTGGGCCCAGGTGAGGGCTCAAGAGGGAAGGGCTTATTAACAGAACAAGAGGCCCACAGAAGGATGTGCAGCCCTGCTAGACCCTTCCCAGGGATCAAGTCCTGGAAGAGAAAGGAACACAAACACACCCCAGCACATACTCTGGTTTCAGAGTGGAGACTGCCCCCAGCGCCTGCCTGCTGCAGTGGAGCCTGGCAGCCTTCCCTGGATGCCCCTGCCTTTAGTGCTGTACCCCGCCCCCCAGTCGGGGCGGGTGACTGGTGCCAGGTCGGAAGTGACGTGTGCGCAGGACAGGAGCTGGATCCCGGATCCCTGCACTCTTATCCAGCTGTGAAACAATCCTTCCCTGGACCAGCGGCCCTTCCTTCCCAGGCCACCTCCCAGCCGCAGAGGGCACACAGGTGCTCAAGGGATGCCTCCGCATGCTGTGCTGAAGTTGAGCTTGGCTTCTTCCTTAATTTTTTTAAAATTATTTTTTATTATGAAATACACATTTTTTAGAATTAGTTTCAGCTGTACAACACAGTGCAATAGTTATACTTTTTACCCCTCGAAGTGACAACCCCCTCCCCCAATCTGCCGCCCCACTTCCCCCCAATATCATACATATCTATTACAAATCCCTTGACTCCACTCCCACAATATACTCCACGTCCCATCCTTAATTTTTATTAAAAAAAAATGTTAAACCACTTTATTGAAGTATGATGGACACAAAACATATACATATGTAATGTTAACAACTTGAAGAGTTTTGAGATAAGTGTACATATGTGACAACATCATTACTCTCCCGGCCGTCACATATCCATCCCCTCCAAACACCTCCTCCTGCCCCCTTTATTCACTATGATTTGTGATAAGAAGACTTGACTGAAGCCACCCTTACAGTGCCAGACTGGTGACATCATGCTGCACAGTGGCACTCCTGCACTTACTCTGCCTTCGGTTTCCTGTTGATAAAACAGGAATACGAGTTCTGACCCCTCCTCCCTCACCCATGCCTGAGAACGCCTGACCTCAGGGCAGGCTCCCTGCCACCTCTAGGTCCCCCCTCCATGCAGTGACTTTGGACAGCCCACATCAAGGTGACATCCAGCTGCCCCTGGCCAGGCCCCTCCTCAGCCCCTAAGGACAAATCTGTGCCCCTGGGCCCTGGCCCTTTGTCCATTGGAGCCTGAGCCACCAGGCTGGGACTGCAACCTCCCAGGGGACTGGTCAGCAGGCAGGCCTCCTGGGGCCCAAGATATCCTGTTTCTAGACTTATGAAAGATGCAGGGCTGGGAGGCGGGTGCCAGAGAGGCCACATAGCACCAGGAGAAGCAACATGGTGTTCAGTCCGCCTCTACTTTCCGCAGCTGGAAATTTTACCTGGGAAAATAAGACCTACAGAAGGGCGGGCCTTGCTTTACAGTGTGTCTTTAAGTTTAAATTTAGTCCAGAATAACAAAGCCAGGAGAAAGGGAAGCTGGGCATGCAGAACACAGAGGGATCTGCTACCTGCCCCACCCTCCCTCAGTAAGTGGCTCTGAAGCAGCAAATCCTCTTGGGTTAAAATGCTAGACCTAAGGGCATTGGGGAAGGCCTCTTCCACAGACCCAGGCCCCAGCCCTGCTCTCTAGGATGTTCCACGCACAGCCAAGCCCTCCGGGTCTCCCCTGTAACTCTCCATGTGGGGTTTCCCTTTGCTTCCCCATGCCAGGTCTCCAGTTACACCCACAGCTGGGTGGGCTGTCCCCCAGGCCTCTGCACCCCAGGGCATGGCTGCTCCTCCCCAGGGTTTGGGAGCAGGCTGCCCACTGCCTGAGGACCTGTGTCCCCCACAGCATAATGATGTCCTCTAGCTCCACACCCTGTCAAAGTGCTGTTACTTGAAGTTACCCCAATGCTCATCCCAGTCTCCAACACCAGAGAAAAAGCCAGGTGCAGACCTTACAGGGGCTCCCCACTTCTGGGCCACATCTGTATACACATGAGCGTATACACACACACCCACATGCACACACGCATAAATAAACATATACACACACCATGCATAAGCAACATATATACACACATATAAACACACACAAACGTATACACATACACACATAAACATACACATGAGCCTACATACACATGTAAATGATGTGCGCGCACACACATACATACACATGTACACATACACACATATGCACAACACATACACAAGTACACATGCACAAATAAATACGCACGCACGCATGTGTACATGCCCAGGCTAGCTGTGGTGGCCTCCGGGCAGGAGGAAGAATTCTTTTTTATTCTCAGCTCTCCTGAACCATTAAAATTTTTATTTTGCAGCCATGCAGCCACATACACAGGTGAATCTCAAGGAGGCCACTGTCTTGGAAGCCACCTCCTATAGGTCTGGAGCCCTGTGGGTCTGGACCCGCTACCTGCCCACTCAGCTGCTAGGAGCCACCCTGTGTGGGACTCTCCCACCAAGACCTCTGCCATGATCTGGGCAGTGCAGGGAACCCTGGTTAACATGTCCCCGGGGCCAACAGGACTTCCAACCCCTCAGCTATGGTCCCAGGAGCTGGATGATCTCCCCTAAAAGACAGGGAGGAGCCTTGTGCGGAGGAAGCTGACTCTCCACAGGGCCACTCACCTTCTGAGGACAGAGGGTCTTGTGGCAGTTCTTCACAGGCAGCTCGCAGGGACCCAGGCCACTGGACTCAGGTCACACTGCTGGGCATGCTCAGCTCAGGGGGGAGGGGAGTTAGAACTGGGCCTGAACCCAGGATTTCAACCCAGGTTTAAGGTACCCTGAGTGCCCAGTTCTGGTCACAGCGTAGGATGCTCTGGTCCACCCCAGGCTTGGATGGGAGATGGGGATGTGGGGGGCTGGCTGCCTGACGCACCAGCTGGGCCCAGGTTGTCTAGCCCAGCCCCAGCCTCCTGCTCGCTGCTCCCCTGGGAGACCAGGACAGGCCAGGGCCGAGGCCCACTGAGCCTCTGCAGGGCCTGAGGGGTTTGTTTACTGACTTCCTCCAATCCTGCCTGACCCCCACTCTGCTACAGACCCCAAATCCTTAGGACAGTATGGAGCAAGGAGTCCACATGGGAATTCCCCGCCTGTTCTTCCATAGCCCATTTTCACGTGTGCGGAGCAAACGACCAAGGACCCCAACAAATCTATGTGGTTCATTGGCCAGCCTGTTAGGAGCTGGGTGGGGCTGCTACTGGCCTCTACCCTCTATCATCCCAGTACCCTGCCACACCACGGACCTAAGGGGTGCCTGCCCTGTGCCTCAGCTTCCTCACATCTATAAACCAGGCAGACAGGGGACTGAATGAGGGGCTCAGAGGCCTGGTGGCTGGTCAGAGCACAGCAGGCTGGGGCAAGGTGGATGGTCCTCCTCCCCACCGCCTAGCCCTCAGGGTTTTGAAAGACTGCCTCCCAAACAAACTGTGCCAGCTCATTAATGAACTCCATCAAACAACTCCGTAACAAGGAAGAAAATGGACAAGCCTGGCAAATAGGGCTGTCCGTGTGAGCCGAGCGGCACTGCAGTGTGCTGGGTGTCCAGCTCCAGCTGTTGGCCCACTGCAGTCCCTCCTGTGCAGGGACCCACCATCGGGCTCAGTCAGCATCAGTGGATGTGTGGGGCTGTGGTGTCCTCCCTTCTGGGGTGGGATCTGAGAACCAAGGTCAGACAAGGGCCTGGTTGTCCCTTGTCTGACCCACCCGTGCGTGAGCTGCCATTGTGCCCTCTGCACAGGCTGTGTAAAGGCACCCGTCTGGGCCACATAGGCCCACACCATCCCTAAACTGTCCCCACCCAGACAGCCAAGAGGTCTCCAGCTCCATGCAGGAAGTTTGGTTGGGGGCGGGGGTTTCCTGTGGCAGCTGTACCATGAGCTGGGCACACCCACTTCCTGTGGGGTCAGCACTGTCTCTCAGTGACCCTGTGGCCACAGAGTTACCTTTTAGAACTCGGCCAAGACTTGGCCAAGAGCTTGTCAGCTTTGGAATCTGCCAGGAAAGCAGAAATTAGAAGAGCAAAGTTTCCCCAGCAACTGAGGCTGTGCATGACCCAGATATGGCCCCAGGAGCCTTGTCCCACCCTGTCCCACCACCTCCCTGCTGTGTCATCAGCTTGCCAGGACCCCAGCATCTGCTACAGGGTCCAATACAGCTGCCCTCAAGCCAAGCCACTTTGGGCATGACGTAGCTGTGGGCCACTTTCACAATAAAATGGATGTTTACCATTCCTTCTGCTGGCAGCCAAAAGCAAGTTGACTTAACAAAAACACCAAATCACTCCTGTTGGGCCCTAGGCAGACGCGCCTACCTGAGGACTGTAGGGGCTCGGGCACATGGAGGGGGGCATCTGTGGCGCTCCCCACTGCCCTGGCCCAGGGGGGCTCGTCTGCTCATGGGTTACGCATGCGATCCCTTCCTAGATCCGACCACCCAGGGAGGTGAGCCATTCCACTCCATTTCACAGAAGAGGAAACTGAGGCTGGAGCCCGTCTGCATTTGCCCAAGGTCACAGGGTGAGGCCAGGCCTCCCAGTTTGTCCTCCCATAGGCAAGGGCATGCTGGGGTCACAGCAGTGACCTAGCCCACTCACCCGGCCATCTAGGGTTCCTAATCTAGTGGGGATGTATCTTAAGACCCCTGGGTTTATCCCTCATTTCAGCAAGACTTTCTTCCTGCCCTCATACAGGTGCCTGAGGCTCAGATTCTGGCAGGGCCACTGGAAGAGAAGGCTGCAGAAGAGCCAGGAGAGGCGAAGGGGGAGGGGGATGCCTGTCCAGAAGTCCCACCTGGGTAAGGTGTCTGCCTGGGCATCCTCCCTGGAAGAGGGCCTCATATGGCAGGCTGGAATGTCAATGACATGGTGTGCCTGGCTGGCTGCGGCATTCCACACATTAGCTCATTTAATCCTCAGGTCAACCTCTGAGAGATGCACTGCTACCACCCCATTTCACATATGAGAAACTGAGGCACAGAGGGCATGCCCAAGAACACAATGAGGCAGGTCCTGAGGGTGGGAAGGGGAGGGCGGAGACTGAGGCACAATGTTGGGTAGACCTGGGCCCAGGAAGGGTGAGCAAAGTGGCATTGAGGCTGGCCACCCCTCCCAAAGCCTCCCACCTGTGACTGAAGACAGCCAGATGAATGCATTCTAACTCACAGGAGTTCCCAGCAAGGCTTGACCTCGCATCACTGAACCTCCTCCTTAGCTAGCCCCAGTGTGCTCGGTGGCCAGCCTAGGGACCTTTCTCTCCCTATTCTCCCTGCCTGGGATGCCCCTCCCCACACTATGGGGGAACACACCTGCACCCCACTCATCTTCCAGGGCCCAATGCCAATGTCACACTCCCACCGCCACCACGCTCAGCACTTTGGCCAGGGGGCTTCTCAGTCTGCTCTGCTTATGGAGCGTAGTGCCACCATCCTCCCTTCCCTCACTCTGGGTCTAGAGACAATGCAGTGCTCCAGGGATGAGGCAAGCAAGGCAGGTGTGGAGTGAAGGGCCCAACCAAGGCTGAGAGGTGACCAGGGTCCCCCCCTTTTAAACTGACTTCTAACCCATCTGCCCTGTTTGTTACCTGCCGAGCTCTCCCCACTTGCCCCAAAGCAGGCAGGGGTCGTTTGTTCTCCCTTTTCAGACCATGGACAGAAGGCCCAGTGAGGTGAAGCAGCCTCCTCAAGCACACACTGCCTACTGCTCCAAAGTGTTCACATGCCATGGCAGGGCTAACGGTGGACTCCTCTCAGTCTTCAGTTTCCTCATCTCTAACCCGGGGACAAACATCCTGTGCCACCCCAGGGCTGTCAGGATTTACTGAAGGGCTGGCAAGGCGGCTGGGTCCGTGGAAAGGCTTGCCATGGAGAAGAATGGAGAGGATTATGGTGTGGGGCCATCCAGGCCATCTGGGGCCTCACTTGTCCCACATGGTCCTCACCCCTTCCCCAACACCAACATGGGATGCCACCAGGGCATTTCCAGGACTGGTCACCCACACCTGGGCATTGTCAGTTGTCTCTGCCCCAGTCAGGTTCACACCACTGAGAGGCTCCTGGCCCTGCCCCCATCCCCAGAGGGTCAGAAAGCGAAAGAATGTCCAAAGTCAACCAATCCTGGAGTGCTGTGCCCAGGACTGCTTCACAAACAGGCGCTGGGCCAGAAGTGGCATGGACTACCGCTTGGGCCTTGCCGCAGCTGGAGGGAACCAAAGGGCAGGAGGGCACCAGTCTTAATGTGGGAGTGGGACAACTACCAGGGCCTGCCCCATGCCCACAACCCTCCCAGGTCGGCAGGGCAGACTGCATAGGCTGCCAGAGGGCCTGGGGGTGGAGAGGGGAGAGGGGAGCGGGGCCACAGCGGCCCCAAGTTCCCCATCAGGGCACGCTCCAGATTGTGCGGTCGCCAGGACACCGTGGGTGACGTAACTGTCTGCCTGCTGCTGGCCTGGGGCCCAGAGGCTGGGATCCTCTCCGTCCACCCCGCGAGCGCAGCGAGCCGGAGTAGCGGCGACAGTAAGTTAGAGTGTGGCGCGGGAGTGGGGAGGGCAGGGTCGCTGGAAGGCGTGGGCACCCGCTGGCCCGGCCGGGACGGCAGCCTGCCAGGCCGCCCTGAGCCCCCGTTCAACCCCAGCCTCCCCGCAATGAGGACGCAGCGCGCAGCTGGCCGGCGCCCATAGATGCCCTGGAGCCGCAGGCGCGGAGCCCAGAGAGGGCGGGAGCCGGACAATGTCGCACAGCAGTGCGGGGGAAGGGAGCTTACGGAGGAGTCGGGGGAGCCGGGGGAGCCCGAGCTCAGGTCGCCGTTGAGCTCGTAGTTCTCGGGACCCGAGTCCATGCTGCGGCCGCCGGGGCCGCCTCACTCCCGGCTTGAAGGCCTCCGCGTCTCTGCCGTGGGTCACAGGCTGCGAGCCCGCCCGGGACCGCCCCGGCCCGTCCCCCACGGCCCGCCCCGGCCGGCCCTGCGGCGCGCATTCGTCCCAGCTCCGCCCCCAGCCGGGGCGGGCCCGGCCCGGGCCCCTGAGGCCCCGCTCGCGGGACTGAGACGACGCCTCCGTCTCCGGGTGAGGACCCTGCACTGCGTCCTGGCTATCCAGGCCCCGACCTCGCGTGGTGGTGGGCTAGACACGTCCCCCAGTGCGCGCCCGTCGTGGACACTTTGAATTCATAAAATGAGGCCAAGAGCCTGGCCGCTTCGCAACTGCCGGGCGCGACATGAAGGAAGGCCAGGGGGCACCACTGCCGCGGGTGTGTGTTGTTGGGGTTGGGTTTCAAGGCGTGGTAAATCCTGGGGGCCCACCCCGCGCACAGTAACTGTGTCAACGAGTCCGTTTGTGCTGCCTGACACTGGGCCTCCAGCCTCTGAGCCTCTGCTTTCCCGCCGGCGAAATGCGTGCACGAAAGCCTCTTGCGCACTACGGAGGGGAGGGATTGGAGGGGGAGGCAGAAAGCGAATTACCGCGTGTTGGGCCCTCCGGTGCCAGGCGGGATGCAGGGCCCCATTGCCTGGGTGGCAGCGGGTCGGGGCGTCCAGAGCTGTTGGCTCCTCCAGTCCCTGGCTCAGTTGGCCCTTGTTTCCCAGGCCTTGGGCCTCTCCCAGGCGTGTGGGGTGGAAGGGCCCGGGGCTTTATCAGAACTGGTACTCTAAGGCCGGAGCCACCGTGTTCTCCTGTCCTGACCATGACCCGGCTCCCGGGCACAGCTGCTTTTGACTCCTCCCCAGTTAAGCCTTCGACTTAATGCCTTCTCTCCGGGTGTCTGCTGATGTCTCCACTGAAGCCCCCCTTCCCCCAGTGTGCGGTAAGTAGAGCCACGGGGCCCTCTTTGATCTTCCCAGCTGCCCAGGGGAGGCTCCGTAGTCCCTCTCAGGGCCTGGTAGGGTCAGGCTGCCAGACTTCTATGACCCTGAACCACTGCCAGTAGCTGTGTGGGCTCACGCAGGTGGCTTGACCTCTCTGTGCATCAGCTCCCCCACATGTGAGAGGGGAACGTGGTGCTCTTAGCACAAGGCCAGGCTGGCATGATCTTTTCCCCTCCCCATAAGCTGAAGGTTATAGAGGGTAAGCAGCAGTGCCAAGGTCAGGAGGCAGCAAGTTAGGGCCCCTGAGCCCCAGCCCAGCTGCTGCTGGAGGCGCATTCCTTCACCCTCTAATCATGGAGCAACTGCTGCATGCCAGGCCCTGTTCTAAGCACTGAGGCTGCAACAAGGCAGCCATAGTAGGGCTTGTGGGAGGTGATGTGGGGCAGCCCTGTGTGGGCTGAGGTGCACTGCTTCTCTTACAGCCCTGGGAAGCTGACAGTGGTGGAAACTGAGGCACAGCTGGGGATAGATCCAGGAGGCAGAGCTCAGAACCCCTGGGGAGGTTGTGAGGCTATTTAAGCAATGGACACTTCCCCCTGCATCTGCGCAACCAGCAGGTGGGCACCCGTGGGTGCTGGAACCCAGTGTTCGCCTTGCCCTTGATTGCCCTCCACACTCTAGGCTAGGACCTCTTTGTTTCCCCTTGCCCTGTGCCTCACCCCTGCTATGGGGAAGGGGGCAGGGTGTTTTGTAAGTGAAACTGAAGGCCTGGAAAATGCAAGTCACCCTGGGGATTTACCAAGAAAGAGATCTTCCACTAAACCTTGGTCAGGCCTCTGGAGCCCTGACCCACAGGCCTAGCCATGTTACCTGTGGTGGGGCTGAACCCGAGCTGGGCCCCTGCTGCTGTATGGCTGATTTCCCCATCTGCTCATGGAGGCTTTTGGATCTGATTCCTCAGCGCTCTTCCTATCTGGGGGTCCTGGGGTTCAGAGTGTGTGGGGAGCTTGGCCTGACTACAGCCTTGAAGTCCCCCCATCCGCACCCAGCACTTTCCCTTGGGGCATTGATTCTGCCTAGGTACACCTGTCCCATGCTGTTGGCCCACTTCACAGCTAAGAAACTGAGGCTCAGAGAGGTGGTCATTTCCTTGGTCCTGCCTCAGCAGCTGCCGTGAGCAGGAGCACGGCAGTGCCTGGGAATCTGGGAGGTCTGGGCATAGCAGCCTCTTATAACAGTGGTTACTGTTAACCCACATAACCCACACCTGACCACGAGCAGCTGGAAATCCAGATTTCCAGATGTTGGCATCATTCATGCAAATGCACTCTCCTCTCTCCCAGCCATATGGGACTAACTCCCACGCTGGGGGCAGGCTGGCTCCTGGAGAGGCCAGACAGAGGTGACCAGGAGCGAGGCCCCTGAGAGCGGAGGGTGGAGGCCCCAGGATGGGGGAAGGAGGAAGGAGGCTGGGGGAGGAGAGGGACTGTGGGACCTCTGTGTCCCTGCCTGTCCGGCACTTGACAGGGTCTCCGTGGGAAAGCTTCATGGCGCCTGGTCTTCCATCTTGAGGACATCTGTCCTGTGGGCCTCAACAGCTCTGAACTGAGGTTCATTCTTCCTTCCGTCCAGAAGGAGGAAGCCAGGAAAGATGGTGGTGGAACAACTGGGCATTTAGAGCTGGGTATGTCACCCTACTCTGTACTGACTGTGGAGTCCTGGCAAGCACTCCACCTTCCTGGAGTCCGGGTGTGGTCAGCCCTGGATAGGGTCTCATCCTCCAGGCCTGCCAGCCCTGACGTGTGTCCTCAGGGAGGGACTTCCTGTCTGCTGTGTTGTCCTCATTTGCCTAGGAAGTGTCTGTTTCCCAGACTATTCCCCGGATAGGCTGAAAGGGCCAGTGTCCCCAAGTCTACCTGGTTTCAAATTCTCCTGGAAAGACCTGAATGAGTGTCCAAGGCTGGTTTCCAGTTCCCAGACCCTGAACTGAGCAAGGCCAGTGGGGAATTGACCATTGAGGAGTGTCCCAGGAGTGAGGTGGACTTGGGAGGAATGGGGCCAGCCAGCTGTGCTCCAGCATCGACACAGGAACATGGTGGAGGGGACGTGTGCAACCAGCACACACATGCAGACACACACACAGCGTGCACACGCAGCATTGTGTTGAGTTCACCTGCCCCTTCTGAGCTGTGTGACTGGGGAAGTGCTTCTTATCTATAAAATGGGGGTGCCATGAAGATGGGACCCAACCTATGTGAGGGTGATAGAGGCCTTGACTTCAGCCCCCTCCTCACACTGCCTCCTTGAGCAGGTGGCTTGATCCCGCCAGGACCCAGAATTGTAGTATCACTCCTGGTCAGGAGGGACAAGGTTCCCACTGCACTCCCACCCTCTCTGTGGCCCCAGGAGCTGGGCATAAACATTACCTCGGGGAGAATACAGAGGTGGCACCTCAGGCCTGGGCGGTTGTGTGTTCATACAGACCACATTTATGAACAGGAGCCTTTGAAAATAGCCGGGTCCCTGTCCCTCTCCATCTCTGAGAGGTGGGCATGGAGCAAGGATGAGACCGAGGCTGGAAGGTGGCGAGGCCTGCCCCTGGTGTCCCAGGCCGAGTAATGCAGGCCTATGCTCAGTCCTGGCCCAGGAGGCCGGCTCTGCAGCTGCAACTCTGCTTCTCCTGAGCTTAGGCAGGCCTGAACATGCAGCCTGCCAGGGAGGGTGCCAACCCTGGGGCAAAGGGCACTCCCGCCAGGCGCCCCCCCCCCCGGGGGCCACAGCTCCCACCAGGTGGGTGCACAGAGCAGGAGGTGGGGGAAGTTTGCCATCCCATTTCCAGAAGGACAGAGGAAAGAGGCTAGGCATGCAAGGAGGTACTGTGCCATCACCCCTACTCTAAAGATAGGAGGGGAAGCACTGCCAATGTCATGCAGGCAAGCCCAGGTTGAGCATGGTAATTGGCCAGGTAGTGTGAGGTGGGCACCCATGCAGGTGTGTGTACCCCCTCACTTGACATGCCCGAGGCCACATGGCAAGGCGCAGCTGGCCCCCGAAAGCCCTGACCCCTGGAAACAAAGTGGGTGCCCCCCATGAGGGAGTTGCTGAATTATGCCCATTGCATTCTGGCATGTCACACAGCAATCAGCAGAGTGGGTGAGGCAGCCAGCTGACAGGAGGGACCCCTGGTACTGTGGAGAGACAGTTAAGAGCCCTGATTCATCCATCTGCCCTGCCTGTTTGTGCATCTCTCCCCAGGGCAGGTGGGGCTGATCCCACTTGTCAGCTGTGGTCATCTGTGGTCATCTATGCCCAGCAAAGCCCTCGTCCCCACCAGCCAGGGCAAAGGTGGCAGGGACAGTGGTCACCCACACTATTGGCTCTCCCCTTCTTCTTCAGTCACAGACTCCTAATGTTAGCTCAGAAAATGGCTTCCCAAAATAGGAGCTGCATTTCCCAGCCTTTCCTGCAGCTGGGTGTGCCTGTGTGGCTACATCCTGAGGATGGAAGCGGGTGTGCCAGTCTTCATTATTTCCTCCTTCCTGCTGGCTGGAATATGGATGTAATGACTAGGGCTCCAGCAGCTATATGGGACCAGGAGGAGAACTTAGGCGCTGGAGTCTCACACAGAAGAGCCAAAGACAGAGGAGCCTGTTTCCCCGTTGCCTGGAGCACTGAGCCCAGGCCCTCCCTGGGTTGCTCACCTCAAAACTTCTTACTGTGAGTAAGAAAAAAAATCTGTTTTGTTTTGAGGGTGCTGTAATTTTTTTTCTGATACAGCTGATCTCAATCCTATTTTTTATATGTGTTATATTTTTCATTAATAAATAGGTTTTCTTCTTTAAACACAGAAAATACAACAGATTGAAACACTTCCTCCTTCCCCTCAATCCTATTTGGAAAAAGTAAATCAGATGCCACTGGCCAGTTTAAATCCCTTGCAAGCCTTCTCTCGAAAATCCTTACTTCTGGATGCTACATCCTCCCCCCCTCCCCTACTTCTGTTTGTTTCATGGACTCCTCCCTGCCCCAGGGCCTTTGCATTACCCACCTGGAGATCCTGCCACCGCGCCCCACCCCCCCAATGTGGCAGGTTGCTTCCTGTCAGCTGATCACAGACCTCTTTCTGCAATGGCCCCTGCCCCCACTCACCTCTGCCCTGGGTGAGTGCCTCTAGACATAAAGCCCCAGGCACTGCTGATTCTTGCCCCATGCCCACTGGCTGCCCCAGCCATGCCCTGGCCATGTCCACTTTATCCAGCCTCCAGGTATCCCTCGGCGCAGCCAGCTGGGTTCAGCCCATACTCCACAAACCACTAGTGACGGGGCTGCCCGGCTCTGTGTTCTTGGCCCGGACTGAGGCCATGAAGCCACTGGGTCACAAGTGAGCATGGGAACGAGGATGGACATCTGGAGCCCAGGTGGGCAAGTGGTCTGTTGTTTGTCGAAGAGCCGTCACTGGCAGGTCAGGTCTAGCCTGGGTGCATCCTTCCTCTCCAAAGGTCAGCTGCTGGCTGTGTGGCCTGTCCAAGGAGCTGGCTGGCTGGGTTGACAGTCCAATTCCGGGCATTAGGAAGCCCTGTGGGCAGGCCATGACTCCTTAGTAAACTGGGTCTGAAAGCTTCGCACCTGGCCCAGGTGCTCAGCAAACAGTTGCTAAGGCACCGGTGGGGCCTGTGCACACCCAGCCCTCAGTGCCCCCTGCTGCCTCCCCTGCCCAGGGCCAGAACCTCCTCATTCTCCAAGTCTAGGGGCTGCCTCCTCTAGGAAGCTCCTAGATGCTCCTGAGCACATCCTCTCTGTACCCCCAGGTCTCTCCCTGCCCCCTCCTTGGCCCCCAACCCCACTGAGGCTCAGGAGCTATCTGCTTTGGGACTCACAGCTTCCAGGGTGCTTTCCCCACTTGTGGTCGGGGCCTGTTCACAGGCTGTGAATTATGACCATGATTCCATGGGTTATGACCAAGTGGAGACATTGCCACCCAGACGCCCAGCCTGGGGCCTCGGTATGCACCATTTCACTGTGGGGTGCTGTGCCCATTCTATATTTCGGAAAACCTAGGCTCCCAGAGCAGAGATTGAACCCAAATCTCCTGAGCCCACTCACCCTCCCCAGACGGGTGCCGGGAGTCACCTCGAGGTCATAGTGAGACCTTCAGGAGCCCTTGGACACCTGAGGACTTGCCTCCCTTCCCTGGAGAAGTGTGGCCCACCTCAGACCCCAGGCAAACACCCCAGGGATGTGTGGTGGGCCAGGGGCTTCAGGCCCAGATGTGGATCCTGTGTGTGTGTGTGTGTGTGTGTGTGTGTGTGTGTGTGTGTAAGCAGTAGGCCCTCATGCCTTAGGCACACCATGCAGCCCCATCCAGGGGGCGTCCTTGTCCCACTTCTGGTTGCACCAGTGTCAGAACCACTGATATGAGCCCACCTGTTGCCTCTCTGTCCAGGTCCCACTCTGAGCTCTGAGGTGGGAATTTGGGTCAAGTCATGGATTTGACTGAGGGGCCCCACTTCTGAGCACATGCTGTGGTATTCCTTCACACAGCTGCCCTCACAAATTGTCCTTTAACATGGGGCACGTGTCCCTCTTCTGTGGGGAGGACAAGACTTGGCAGTGTGGCATTTTAGTAAGAGCTGTACTGCAAAGGCACCATTTTTAGTTACTTCACTTGCATGAGTCCCTGAAGGGAAGAGCCCTGACACAATCATGGCCACATCTGCTGACATAGCTTTCATGCTGGTGGGGTTCCCAACCACCAGGTCATGTCCTGTCACCTGTCACATCTCACAGCTGAGGAGCAAACCCAGTCTAGCAGATGGGCAAGTGCTGCCCTCACCCCAGGAAAGTATGCTGTGGAAAAGCAGGGGCCTAGAGGACCTTGTTTGCTAGCAAGGGTGGCCAGGTGATGGAGTGGGGCAGGAACACTTTGGCCCTTTGTCCTCTGGCTGTGGCCATAGGCCACAGGCTATAATGCCTGGCCTGTGCGTCTCAGTCTAAAAACGTTGGTTTCAACAACCTCTTCTTCCAAGTTCCGTTGAATCCCACATGGTGGGCCAGCCTCTGGTTTCCTTGCTTGCTTTCAGCCAAGGTCGATTGTAAGAGTTTGGGAGCTGAGATAGTCCATTTCAATTCCACAGCTGCTACCTCCAGTCTAAGGGAGAGGGTGCGAAGATTTAGGGGGTGAAGTAGCCTGCACAGGAAAGGACCCTCACGCTGTCCGTCAGGAGCTGGTAGGATGCAGTATGTCCTTGTGGCCAGGCAGGGGCGGGGCCTAGCTGAACCTGGGGGCTCATCCAGGGGCTGCCACTGCTCAGGGGCCAAGCCACTAGGCCCCTGGCCATCTATTCAAGGCAAGTCCAGGAGCCGGGCCCTGGTGACACACTGGCCTCTCATGGGGCTGGCTGCCTGTACAGCGCATGGATGTTGTCTGCACTGTGCAGAGGCTGCAGTCTCTGGGACAGCTCCCAAAATGCCACATCTCCTGTCCCTGGCTCCAATGGCGTCTGGCTTCAGGGTTGGTGCTGGGCTGAGCCCAGGGCAGCATGCAGCCAGCTCTCATTAAGGGCATCTCACAAGTTGACGGAAACCCATCCAGCACAAAGGGGGCATTTATCAGCTGCATGGTGTGTCTCCATCTGAATACAGGGAGCACAGAAATGGTCTTTCACAGAGTGCCAGCAGGGCTAGGCTCTCCTTCTCTGGAGGGTGTCAGTTTTCCGGCTCCTTCTCCAAGCTGTGCAACCTGTCCATATTCACGGTGAGTTAGTCACTCTGTCCTGGCAGGGGACTCACTGATCCCTCTCCTGCTGAAACTGTTAGAGAAGGGGAGCAAAGGAGAAGGGGAGAGAGACGGGGAAGAGGGAGAGGGGGAAATTGCAGGGGAGAGGGGGAATGGAAACATCAAAATATGGAATATGGAAATACAGGTTACATCTCTGTTGGATGCTCTGCCTCAACCGTTCCCCATGATGTGAATGATGTGAATTTGTGTCTCACCTGATACCGTGTCAGTAGGATGAGAGCAGATGGCCTCCACTCCAGGAAGTGACTTCTGCATCCCTGAAGATTTTTGTCCTTTCCAGCTTGTATAGCTTTGCCTGTGCTACTTCTTCTGCCTGTAATGTCCCTCCAAAAATGCAACATTAAGCAATAATTAAGTCCTACTTGACACCTATAAATAATCTAAATGTTTTAATGCGCTAAAAATTAATGCTAGTAATTTTTTGGCGAGGTTAAGAAGTAGCTCAGTTGCTAGTAATACAGATCTAAAATTCAAAGACTTAACTCATACAGGATTTATTTTTCTCTCACATGACAGAAGCCTGGAGATAGGAAATCTAAGACTGAGATGACACCTCCACAATATTATTAGGGATCTTTCTTCTCTGCCTTGCACAGTGTGGAACTTTTATCCTCAGAATGGCCTGATGGCCCAACATAGCTGCTGGAGACCAATCATCATAGTAAGAAGCAGGTATAGCGGGTGAAAAAGGGCTCATTTCCAGGTTTCTGTCCACTCTTAAGGAGTTTTCCAGACGGCTCACTCAGTAAACTCTGTTTATATCTCATTAGCTACCCCTGGCTACAGGGTGATCTAACCAAATTGCCCAGCAGAATAAAATCAGAGCTCATTTCCTAAGGAACATGGGGTGGCTAATTTGTGGTGTCTCCCACAGGCACCTGTGAGTACAACTGGTGGAGAGGAGCAGTGGCTGATTCCTTCTGGAAGGCAAACATTTAAACACATATCAAGGAGTAAAATATTCATTCCCTTCCATATAGTTCCAAGTCTGTGATTTTATCTTTGGGAAACAATTCAAAGAGAGAAAAAAAAATGCCCATGCGTGAATATATTTATTGTCCTGATAACTAAGCATGACAACTTGGAAATAACTTACATTTCCAACAGGGAAACACAGGAGCACACTATGTTATATTATGTGGTGGGACATTCAATCAGTTGCTGTAAACTTTACCCATGGAGCACACAGAGGAGGGTTTACAATGTAACTTCAGAGCAAAGGCAGGAATCAAAAGGCAGTACTGTGATTACCACTAGTTCCCCAAGTCTGTAGGAGCCTGGGAACAGAGGCAAGCAAGCAGCCTTAGGGCAAGGGTTTCTTTCTAAACTTCCCAAAAGCTTGTTTCACTCACTCACACACACACACACACACACACACACACTTTATATAAAATAATAAAAGCCTTTGTATAAATAACAAAATATATAAACAATTTATATAATACAATAATATAATAAATAATAAAGCATAATCTATAAATAATAAATATAGCTCTAATAAAATATATAAATAATTATATAATAATAAATAATATAAATAAAATAATAAAATAAAAATATACTAATATAAAACATTTATGTATACATTTATAATGTCTTATTATAATAAAAATATGTTCATTGTAGAAAATCTAGAAAATGAAAATAAGAGAAGAAAAAGAAAATGATCCTATCATGAAGGAAACAGCCTTTCCTAGTATGAGGTATCCGTAGTTACAGCCACTATGGAGCCTCGAAGGCGTCTGGGGTGAGGGTGAACGGCTTGTTCTTGGGCCAGCGGGTTGTGGGGACTTGGCCCAAGTCTGCTCCACAGGTGTCCCATTCTCCTGGGTCCCCTGCTCCTCAGGCACTTTCCTCTCACGCTGGGGTCTGGAGCTTCCAAAGATGACCAGAGCATGCATGAACTCTGAAGGTCCAAGCTCAGAGCCCGCCACTGACGCTGCTGTCATGTTCCATTGACCAAAGCAAGCCATTGGCCAAGGCTGTCTGACGTGGTGGGAAAGTCTCCTCTACCTACAGTGGGAAGGGATGGGTGTCGACAAGTGCTCATCTGTGATCCAGACTACCCTAGGTGTATACCTTTTCATGCCTTCCTTATGCTTTTATATAAAGATATGTTATTTACACAACAGAATCATTCTACTTATACTATCTTGTCTCTTAATTATATGTGATGAACTCCTCTTTCTGTGCTGTAAAAAATCTTCTGCAATATATGAGTGCACACAATTTTATTTTATGGTCATATCATGACTTATTCGACCTGATGGACATTTATGTTTCCCTTCCTCCTTCTCTTCCTCCCTCCCTCCCTCCCTCCCTCCCTCCCTCCCTTCCTTTTCCTTCTATAATAAAAGCAACACTGCAATGGCCATCCTCTCCTGATAGGTAAATCTGCACACATCCATGATTTTTAAAGAATACATTTCTACAAGTGGATTGGCCCCCAGTGATGCTCACTTTCTCACTAACACCCCTGTATATATAGTATCCCTCACAGCACATCAGGCTGGCCTGCAACTGGTGAAATGTGGTAGAGGTGACGGTGTGCCACTTCTGAGGCCAGGTCATACACCACATTGTGGCTTCTGCCCTTCTCTCCTGGATATACCCCAGCATTTTGGTGGCTAACACAGTAAGGTTTCTCACTCATGCATATCTGATGTGGGTAGGGAGCGTCCTGCTTGTCACCCAAGTGGCACCCAGAGAGCCAGCGTATTTCAATCTAGTATCAGGTCACTTCTTCTCAAATTCAGGTGGTGAGAATTGGTCATACGTATAATCATACCCAGACATATGGAGTCAAGATAATAATTGGGTAAACTGAGTATTGTCTCTGCCACAGAAAGCAAAAGAACTATAAATGGCTACTACCTATTTTTTTAATATAACCTCAAAACTAAAGACATACATGCTGAAACCATGATTCACAATTTTTCACTTCCTATGGAATAAACAAAAACCATTTTTTTGTTTAAAACTTGAGAGTATCCAAACTTCCACAGTTGCTACAAGACAAACACTTGCAAACACAGCAACTCTTCTTCACAAAGATTTGACAATATGTATCAAAAGCCTAAATTATCTATTTCCTCTGATGCAAATAATTTTGCTTCTGGGAATCTATTTAAGAAAGCATTCTTCAATATGATAAAGCTTTACGTATAATTCACCGTAGTGTTATATGAAGTAGTGAAAATTGTAGGCAATTTAAATGTATGCCAACAAGAGGAGAGACTTCAGCACTGCCATGGTAGAGTGTCATGAGACCAGTGCAAGCAGTTCTTGCTGTGGAGGCATCATAGCTGACACAGTGTTACGAGAAAAAGGTTATACAATTAAATAAGTGCAACGATGTAAACATATTTACTTAGAAAAGAAACACTGAAATGTTAACCATGGTTTCTTCTGGATGGTGGGATGAAGTCTTCCTCCTTCATACCTTTGCTGACTTTCCAAGCTTTCTCCAGAGGGCACGAGGAACCCTTGTAAGCCTGCTGGCCTCTTTCTCCATCCATCTGTTTATCTGTTAGATAATAAAATGCCCCCCCCTGCCTTTTTAGAAGATTTGCCTCAGTCAGATATAGTTCTGTGTGTATAACTTTATACATTATTTTATATCCAGAACCCCCTCACCCTTAAAAAAAAAGTGACTTAAAAAGAGATGCTGGGGTTTTTGATCCCTAATCAGAGGCAGGTATACTGGCTTCACTGTACCCTCAGGTGACAGCTCTCTAGTATTCCCTGAAGCTTCCCCAGGACTGGAGGCAGGTGTTGGTGCAGGCTGGGCAGGAAAGAGGACTATTCAGAGAGCACCAGGGTTCGGGTCTTGCATCCCCAGGAACTGGGTAGGGACCTTCATGGGCTCCTGGATGCTGCCACTCAAACCCAAGTAAGAGCCTAGTCTGAGGCTGGGGACATCTCCCACCTCACTGGCCCTCGATGCTGATGGCCACGGCCCCCGTGATTATACTGAGTGGGCTCCCGATGGTAGCCTCTGCTCTCAGCCCACCTCCTATGGAACGCAGGGAAAGTCCTGATGCGTGGAAACCCTGAGTGGTGAGGCCTCAGGACTGATAAAGGCTGACTGGAATTTCCAAACAGATATAATCAGTCAGGAGCTTGATGGCAGAGGCTGAGGCTTCTGGGAGGGCTTCTCTCACTCTACCCAATTGTGAGAACCCTACAGGAAGAACTGTATGTTTATAATCAAGCTCTGTGGTTCTAACTCTCCCTTCCATTAACTTCCTTTTCCCTTATATAAATACCCCTCCATCTTGCCACACGGCCAACGTGTACACATCTTCATATGATGGGTTGCAACTCTTTATTTTTCCCTGAATAAATCCTTTTTGGTGACAAAACACCTAGTCAATATTATTTTTCAGCTGACAGGAGCCTCCTGGATCTAGAAGTTAGTCACCACAGTGCGGCTGTAGCTGGGCAGATGGAGCGGAGACCTGCTCACATCAATGCTGGTCTCTACCCTGCATGGCCTCAGCTATGGTCTCACTTTCTGAACTCCATGGGAAGGGCTGGTGTTGGAGCTGCCTCGCCAGCCTGGGTGCCAAGGAGAACATACCTGTGGTCCTGTGATCAGTGTCCTGGAGTGGAGAGCCAGCCTGCATGTGTCCCTCACAATACGCCAAGCCAAAAGTGATATTGTCCCATTGATAGAGGAGGAAACTGAAGCCCAGAGAGGGTGGTAGAGCCAGTGGGTTGAGGGCAGGGCTTGAGAGCTCTAACATAGGGACTGAGAGGGGGTGGCCCCTGCTGGGGTGGGTGGTCCCCAGCTCCATGGTGGTGCAGGCCAGGCTCCCAGGGACCAGTACACAGGGCTGGGCTCAGGCCCGGTCATGATCGGTGCCAGATCCGAGTTCAGACTGCACAGAGACTTGGTATGGGCCAGGGGTGGCCAGAGTCACTGTGCCAAGCTGGGGGCTGTGGCTGGTGACTCCCAGGGAGGAGGTGGTGGTGGTGGCTTACCTGCCAGAAGGAGGAGGAGTGAGGGCCTCCAGGGCTGCTGTGGACATCAGCAGTGGTAGCTGCAGAAGTCTGAGTGGAGGAAAGGATGGTTGGTGACAGCCATGGTGTGCCCAGTGTTTTCCAGGGCACTTGGTTTTCTTGGAGGAAACCAAGGGCCGGAAGACTAAGAGAGACAGATGACCAGTGTGAGCCCATTGCTGTGATTTAATGTGACTGTCAGGAGCAGAGGAGCCCCAGCCCTGTGGGCACCATGTACTTGTCCAATTGGTTCCATTTAACAGACGGGATCTGAAGATGAGGGGATGCTTCCCTGGTCACATGGCCAGGAAGGGGGCTCTCCTATCCCAGAGTCTAGCTTTCAATCTATCATTGCCTCACCCCACTGATGGAAGAGAGAAAGAGAGAGAGCTAGGACGACAGAGAGGCAGAGGGCTCAAGGGAGGCAGGGAAAGAGGGAGGGAGGGAGGGAAAGAAGAAGGGAGAGAAGGGGGGAGGGAGACAGGGAGGCAAACTCAAAGAGCTGGGAGAGAATGAGACTCCCCCATTGCCTCCTTCATGCATGTGCATGGTCTGGTTGCCCCTTGAAGCTACTGCCCCCCTCCTTCTGACTTTGCTGAGGTGCATGGAGGCCCTGAGCTCCTCTGGAGAATAGAGCCACACAGTGATTCTTTGGGGGTGAATGTGCAATGTGGTTCTGGCCTGAGTGACACAAGGGACTCCTGCGGGTGGTCCTGTGACATGAAGGGTTTCTTTGGCCTGGGATCCACCCTCTACCCCTGGTCGTTGGACCCTGGTGCCCAGCTCCCTACTGGAATGGGTGCAGGATGCCCCTGGATGAGGCCCCATCTCATGAGGTCAGGCATGGGTCCTACTAGCTGCCATCACTCCCTTGGTCTCCCTGCTGTCTTGGCTGTAGTGAGGGACAGGAAGCAATTATACACACTAGGTCTGCCTGTGGTGTTGCCCTTGGCCTGAGGTATCCAAAAGACATCAGGACTCGAGGACTCACAAGTTCTTTTCTCTTAAAAACTCCAGCTATATTTGAAAATGACAGCATTTATTTTTCTGCCTTATTTTTCTTATGTTTTCCAGAATTACTTAAAAAACACATGCCCATTAGATGACCTCTTTTCCTCCTTCCCTCCACACTGGGCTCATGGCCCAGCCCAGCCAGGGATGGAGGGAGGCACCTGACTCTTCCAGAGATGGCTTCCAGGAGCAACAGAGGCCTGTGGTCATGGAAACATCAAGGTAGATGAGATGCTCACCGTTCACCCTGAGGTCAGGGCATAAAGAAAAACAACTAAGGTGGCAGGAGTGAGTTTTTAAGGCAGTGTGGTAAGTTGTGTCACCAAATGTGTGTCTTCCTCTCTGGTCTGCAGACTGACCTGGAAGACGGTGGCCAGAACACTGGCAGTACTCACCAAATCCTCAGAATTTATCCTTGAAGTCAGCTGTCAGAGCTGGTGTATAAGTTCACCGCATCCACCCATTAGGAATGAATGAGGCTTCACATAATAGAAGTAGACTTTTACCCCTTCCATCACTAGATAAGACCTGGGAAGCTGCTGCCTCGCTTACAGGATTGATGTTATCTGAGCAGTGGCTCAGAGATATTATCTCCTCAGGGTTGCAGCCTCATGGTCACAAAATGGCTGTCACAGCTCCAGACATCATGTCTGTGGAGGCCAGGAGAAATAGGGAGGAGGTCACTAGCCATATCAGCTCCCCTTTATCCTGAAAACAAAGCCCAGAATTCTTCTAGCAGACTGCCCGTTAGGTCTCAGGACCACTCCTAGGTGTAAGGGAGGCTGGGAACATGGAATAGAAGTGGGTCAACCTTGACCTGTTACCTGGTCTGAATGTGCTGTCCCCTGGGGCAGAGACTGCCACCCAATATCCATTCTTTCCTTCTTGATTTTTAGTAACTGAACCCCCAATTTACCTCAAATAAAGACCACATCTTCCTGTCCCCTCCACTGCCAGGTGTGCCCATGTGACCAGATTCTGTCCAGTGAAATATAAATGAAATGATGTGCACACCTTCTGGGTTAAGTGGTAGAGGGGCGGGACATGTCCTCTTCTGTTCCTGCTGGCTGGCATGGAGGTGCTGTGACAGGATGGGGCAGCCATCTGGACCCCAGGCTGGAAGCTGTGAGTGGAGGAAGCAGAGGGGAAGGAACTTGGGTTCTGAAGACCTCACGGAGGAGAGCCCCACACTTGTGCAGAATGACTTCTCTGTTGTTTAAGTTCTGTTATTTGGGGAACTTCATACTGACATTTGTTCATTTAAAAATAAAAAAAGCCTTTCAAAGTGAGAGGCAAACAAGCGTTTATTTGAGATCAATAAGAATAATTATTCGGGAGGCACTGATTCAGGCAGAAGCCCAGCTAGTGTTCCGATTAGGAGACAAAGGCAAGGGGTATTTATGAGCAAGGGAAGGGCAACAATTACATCAGTAGAAGGAAGGCATTTCTATTGGTGCAGGTAACATAATACAGTGACTCTCATTCTAAACAATGTTTTTTAATTTTCAGTCCGGCAGTCATCAGTCTGGTAGCCATAATGTCTGCTTTCTTGTTATCCTTGCAAACAGTTCTTTGGGACACAAAGTTACTTAGGCTCAGTCCAAAGGTTTTTTTGCCCAGTTTTAACATTCCAAAGGTTTGAGGGGTAAGCCACAGGAGGCCATTCCTCTGGGATGGCGGCTCCAGCTCCATTTTAAAGTAGGTCTGTTGATTACTGTTTTTTGGCACAATCCAATCTGCCACCTCGACACACTGAGTTTTGTTTTTCAGAAAGGAGGGAGCAATGGCTGTTAGGGAGGCATTGATTCTGGAACACCACTACACGGCTTTCTGCTCCTCACCTGAGTGAAACAGTTACTGTACTGTTCCTTAGCTTGATCCTGACCTATCGTCAGATGGGGCTGTTTCTCTTCTCCAGATAAAACCTTCTCGTCCTCTTCAGCCGTTCCCTTTGTGTGGTGTGAGCCCCTCTCTATTGTAGATCCTCCCTCTGGCCTCCCTCTAATGGGTTTAGGGGTCTCTCAAAAAAGGGGCCCCTGGGTGTAGTGTCCTGTGGGCCAAATGGGGTTGAACAGCGTGAGACGTGATTTAGGTGTTAGTGTTGAATTACAGCTGACACACACCAAGAAGGCACCCATCTTGGAGGTCCAAGTCAATGCATCCTGACAACTGTATACAGGGGCCATCATGGATATCGAGACTTAGAGCATGGCAACCCCTGGAAAGCTCCCTCAGGCCTCTTTGCGGTCACACCCTCGCCCCCCACATACAGGCCACTGCTATTCTGGCTTTTTCCACCATAGATTCTCTTTGCCTTTATTTGAACCACAAATAAACAGAACCATTTATATGTCTGGCTTCTTTCCTCACCAAATGGTTTTGAGATTCATCACTGTTGTTACTTGTATCAGCAGCATCCTTTCTCCCCTGAGCTGTATTCCACCGTGGGAGCACCTGGCGCGTTTATGCGTTCACCTGCTGTTGGACATTGAGGTGGCTCCTGTGTGGGGCTGTTGTAAATGAAGGTATTCTTAGCACTGTGTGTAAGGACTATGCAAGCATGTGTTTTCACATCTCCTGGGCAAATAGAGTGGAATTTAAATGTGTATTTAGTTGTGTTAGAAACCGCCAGACCATTTTCAAAGACACTGTACCATTTTATACCAGCAAAATATGAGTCCCAGTTGCTCCAGCTCCTCATGTAATAACCCTGGGCATTTTCAGTCTTAAATGGTAGCCATTAAATGGTGTTGGTTGGTAAACTGGCCCCATCTACAGAAGGCAAGGAGAGATGGAAGGAAGAGGCAGACCACTTGAAGGAAGATGGCAGGTGGCAGGTTTAAGACGTGGGAGAACTTACATACAAAGCTTGTCTTGGGTGCCTCAAGATGAGTAGATCACCACACTCGCCTACCAGAACCTTAAAGTTTATATAGAGGCCTGCACGGGACTCAGTTACATATATTGTCCAGATGGTCTCAGCAACACAGTGCTCTCTCAAGGTGCATCCTTGAAAAGGGCTCCCACCATGGGAACAGTGGGCAGAGCATACATTCCAAGGACAGCGGAGGGGTGAGGAGCTTCTGATTGCCAGGGTCCTGTTGGCAGGTCAACCAGCAGTCATGTCCTCGTGATGACTTCCTCCAACATTTCACCCCAGGTGACCAGCTCTTACAAGCTGTGTGCCCCCCTGCCCTGCAGTGCAAGGGGTCAGCAAGGGGCTTCATTAGCATGGCAGTGGCTTATTTGGCAGCTATCCAGTTGCACTGGAAGCACAGGCCATAGAACAGTATAGGCATATATAAAATTAAGATAATGATCCTCAAAACTATCGTTTCCCACCAAGAGCCCCATGATCTGAACCACTGATTCATTAAGTGCCCTGGGCTGTGGGTTGGATCACTCCCTGTGTCCTTGTGTGATGTAATAAAGATGATACATTAGACTCATCAGGTCTGAACACTCAACCCTGTTTGGCTAACGGCGCAGGTAGACCTTCCACACAGTGATCACATCCAAGGCCATTCTATCGTGGAGGACAGCTTTTCTCATCGGAGGCATTTCAGAGTTCAGGCAGGTCAGGTAGCAGCTATCATTTAAGGCCTGTTGGGTGAATTTAGTCAGGGCTTCTTTGTGTGCTATAATGTCCTCCAGGCCAATGGAGGGGACAAAGATACCAGTGGGAAACAGAATGTGCTAATTGGCCTTGAGGAGAGGGAGGCTGGCAGCTTGAGGACTTGACCTGGTTGTACAAGCCATACATTTTGGCCAGGGGAGGCAGCACTGCCAGGCGTGAGGACGGGCTGAGGGCGGGACAAGCCAGACCAGGACCCCCGCCTTCTCCCCTCTTTCAATGGTGCGTGTTCCATTCCAGGTGTAGGGCATTCCAACAGGTCTGGCTTTGCAGCAGGACAATGGGAGTCTAGTGGAGACTGAGTCATTTCCCTTCCCCCAGGGATGTCAAGTAAATCACCCATCCAGGGGGACATTTCATTGTAAATTCCAGTAGATCACGCCTTTCCCAGGCATGAGGGGGTTTGGTGTTCTCAGCAGCATAGCTCATTGATTCACAGTGAGAATAGGGTAATGGTGACTGGTCTCCCATGGCTTCCATATCTTTCAGTATTGGGTGTCTCGGCAGGGATCCCCAGTCTGGCATGTGTATGGGGCAACAGGCCCTTACCATAGGCTGATCATTCAAATGTGTTAAAGACTGGGACATACTGTAGTCCACTTGGCCGAGCTAATTTTACCTGATAGTAATGTAATCTGCTGCTTTAATATTCCTTTTTCTTCTTATGAACCCTGCTGCTTGTGGGTTACAGGGCATGCTCCACTCAGTGGCATGCTCTTTTGTCCAGTCTTGCATATTATGACCTCTGAAATGGGACCCCCAAGCACTGTCTATTTGACAAGGGTATCCATACATGGTACTCAGCTCCTCTAATCCCTTAATGGTGGCAGCCTGGTTTGCAGGGTGACAGGGCAAAATTTAGGTTAAGCCAGACACGGTGTCACACAAATCAGAGCATGTTTAAAACCCTCATTCAAATTGGAGTGGGGGGAGGCAATATAATCAATTTGCCAATCTCACTGGTGGAGCACTCTGGTGGGTGGCTCTGGACTCCTTTGGCAGCTGCCTTGGGCATTGTTTAGAACACAGAGGATGTGCTGTTACTGCATTAACCAAATTGCTGTATTTCAAGGGCAATCTGGCATCCTTGGCAATATGCCCTCTCACCTGGGCACTGCGGTGTCTGTTCTTTCTACTCAATCTGCGGTAGCTGACTGAAGCTGACGGAAGAGTCAGCCGCCAAGGATCAAACCCAACCTAGGGCATTAGCTTCCTAGTTGCCAGGACTGTCTGCCTCATGAGCCAGAATATGGAAAACTGAGGATTGCCTCAGGCTTTTGCTGGCAAACCCAAATGTTCCCCTAGATATCCTGAACCCACTAGTTATACTCATGATCGTCCACTTCTTGGCTTCCCATTATCCAAGCCACAGGATTAATCCCTTTAGAACAACCTAACTGTCAGTGCAAAGGGTCAATAGCCAAGTCACCAGCCAAACTGGTGGCCATGGCTCATTCCTTCCTGAGAGGCTCCACCTAGAGGAGCACTGGGTACACTGCTAGGAGCTGCGGCAGTATGGAGTATGTCAACTTCCTGCCCCTTCCACAGCTGGACCCCAATCCTGGTGGCATTCTCCCCTTCTGTTGCTTCTGCCACAGTGTCTAGCTCATACCTTCCAGAGTCACAGACACATCCAACTTGAATGGCTAGTTAGATGTAGCCCTGCTTTATTGGTATTTTTGCCTTCTCAAAGGTGGCTTGCTGCTCTGATGCCCAGTCCCACATGTGCCCTTTCTTCACCAGGTGGCAAAAAGAATGGAGGCACTGTGCCAGATGGGGAGTAAAAGTCCTCCAAACTCCCAAATCCCCACAAAGGCGTGCACCTCCTTTTCTCTTTTCTTAGGCGTTGAACAGGTTTGCACCTTATAGATCACAGCTTCTAGGACAGCCATAGGACTCCCAAAAGCATTATGGCAGTTCCTGGGCCATGACTTTTCTGCTGGTTCACCACCCACCTGGTCCCTCACAGATGTTCCAGCAAAGCTTGCAGAGTGTCCTGCAGCAGAGGCAAGTCTAAACATATGAATGCTGTATTACCAATGTAATGCAGCCATTTTACTGATGTGGGGAAGGAGAGCAGGGACAGGTCTCGGGCTCCCATCCCAGGACGTACTGTGGGGCTGTGCAGATAGTCTTGGGAAAGCACCTGAAAGGTCCATTGTTGCCCCTCCAACCTGAAGGTCAATTGACCTTAGTTATCAGGAACCTGTACTTGTCAGAGTCTTTCCATGAATCTCCTTGAAGTTGGAGCACTTTTGCAGGAACATTTTTACAAAGCCATCTGACTAGAACAATAACTGCTTGCAAATGACAAAACACTTAAAAATGGCCATAGTTAAAGATCTGATGAGAGTTCATTATAGAAATTTGGTTATTCTGTGACATAAATTTTAAACTAATAACTAGAATTATGACTGATAACATTATAACAGGACATAACAAATTTTAAAGCGTTTCATACTCAGAAATATACCGTAAAGAAAGTTTAGCATCATTTTTTATTTGATAATGCTTTCCACATAGCTTAACACATCAAATAAGCCTAATTAGCTTAATATCTCTCTTTTATAAGGAGAGAGAACACATCTTTTTTTTTTTTAAGATTTTTATTGGAGAATTGGGGGATGGGAACAGTGGTGGGAAGTTGGGGGAAGGGGAACAGACAAGTTGCTGTCCTTTTGTTCCTCAGTCTAGTTGTGGAGGACGTTGCTTCACTGGCCCAAGTTGGCACCATCATTGCGCTCTTCCAGGGCGAGGCAGATCAGTCGCTGGCTTCTGGAC
>NW_017732317.1:180173-282553 GCF_001890085.2 Hipposideros armiger
CCCTCTGGCGTCCCAAGCCAGCTCTTAACCAATGCGCCACTCGGCTGGCCCGAGAACACATCTTTTGAGATGTTTCAGGGGCCCTCTGAAAAATCTCAAATTTAGTTCAAGGTCAATAAGAATACATTTAGAATTTGAGTTTTGGGAAGTTTGTCAAAAAATATCAAAAAGGGGCTGACTGAGTGGCGCATTGGTTAGGAGTTGGCTTGGGATGCCAGCACTGAGCAGCAGGGCCCTGGTTCGGATCCCACATGAGGGCCAGTGATGCTGCGCCCTCTACAGAGCTAAGATGGTGAACAACAGCTTGACGTGGAGCTGGGCTGCTGCATCGCCAATGATGGCATAGGCTGTAGGGGGGCTGCCCGGCAGCAGGCGTGAGCTTTCGTGAGCTGCCATGAGCCTCTGCGAGTGGCCATCCAATGGCCGGCAAGTGACTGCCTCTCCCAGGAAGAGCGCAATGATAATATCAACATGGGCCAGTGAAGCAATGTGCTCCACAACTAGACTGAAGAACAAAAGGACAGCCACTTGTCTGTTCCCCTTCCCCAATTCCACAACGCTGTTCTCTTCCCAATTCCCCAATAATAAAATCTTTAAAAAAAAATCAAAAAGTTTAAAACACTTCATAGGTCACGGTGAAACAATACTTAGTTATCCATTTAACCACAATAACAATTAAAGACTTGAAAGGCAAAAACAGATAGTTGTAAAGAAAATTTAATTCTATTAATATTGAGAAAACTCAGTTTTTTAAAGTAATGAAACACCTGTTAAAGACAACATGAAGCACAGAAAATTATTTTGCTAAAATCTTTGCTGAATCTTTGTTTTCTATACAAATTACTTAAAAGGTAAAGAAAAGCCTTTCAGAGATAGTCCAAGATGGCAGATCAGGTAAATGCTATACCTAGTGCCTGCCAGAATTACACCAAAATTACAACTAAATTATAGAACAATCAACCTCAAGAATCATCTGAAGACTAGCTGATCAGAATCCCTATAACTAAGGGTATAAAGAAGAGGCCACATCGAGACTGGTAGGAGGGGCAGAGACATGAAATGGGCTGGCCCCAAACCCACAGGTAGTGAGTAGTTGAACACCAGGAGAAACACCTTGGTGGTGGAGGTCACCCTTGAAGAGGGAGGGGTCCCAGCCTCATACCGGGCTCCCCAGTCTAAGGGTCCTGTCCCGGTAAGATGGAAGGCGGCTGGAAACCCAGACACCCTCCTAAAGGGCCTGAACATAGACTCACTCACTTCCAAACACTCACCTGATGGAGAGGCGTCAACTCTAGAGGTGTCAGAGACATACGGGGAAAGACTGAGTTGTGTGGCTTTGGCTTGTGGGCTACAGGGACAGCCACCATTGTCCTTCATGTGGAGCCTACAGGAGAGAGCCATTTTTCCTATGTTGAACCCTCTCCTAAAGGGCCAAATCTGAGACCATATTGGTCTGGTGAAACCCGCGCATGTGCATCACCTTGGTGATGCCCTGGGTCTCAGCCCCCACAGCTAGTACTGCATCACCCCAGGCACTCTCGGCTCCTGGGCGCCAGTCCTGCCCCATAGGTGCAGAAGCCTTTTATAGCAGCAAATAGCCATAGTGGCCTGGAGAACTTTCGGTGGTGGGCAGTGAGTCACAACTTGTACTGTGGCCTTTTTTGGGTGGTTCTCAGGAATCTGTGGGTCTGACGTGAGCAGTCGCTGGCTGCGATGTTCTCAGGGAATTTTGTGAAGTCGTCACAGGCCTGGCACTGGTGCAAGAACTGAATCTGTATTAACTTTGGAAAAATCACCGACCATGTCTCATGAATCCCTGGAACCCTGCCCTCCCCAGTTAGTGTTGCATCACCAGGGGTACTATCAACACTGGGTCAACCAGCTTGATGCACCTAAGGAGGTTCTTTCAACAGCTTAGCCTTTTTGGCAGCCACCAGGTGGCAACAGGCCTAGGGGACCCTGGGCCTTTTGCTAAGTTGCCTTAGGCCCAATACAGGTGGCAGCTGGCCTCAGTTCACAGCGAGGCCGCCCCACCCCCCATGCCTCCAGGTCCAACACAGGCAGCAATCACCATATATAGCTTTGTAGCTTTTTCCAGGTAGCCCCAGGCTGGTAACAAGCAAGACTGAAATTGGCCTGCACAGAGCCCCTCTCAAGAGATACCAGAAACAACACACCCAGAGGCCAGCTTCAGACCACACCAGAGCACTACCCTGTTAGTCCCACAAGCAGCACAACCAAAGAGGGGTCTCAACAGGCACAAGAGCCTGCAGGGAAAATCTCCTTCTGAGGGGTCAGCCCCCACAGAGCAGCTCATACACTGTGGGCATAGCCAATCCTCACCGTCAGTCAGCCTGGGACTCAATTCTACCTATTGACACACCAGAAGCAATCGAGGATAAACTACAACAGGAATACACAAGGACACTACTGGAACAGTCACAGATCAGGGAGACTGAGTCACTGGACCACACAGGACTCATACTAAATAAGGCCACCCAGCAAAGACTGAGAGACATAGGAGATCTACCTAATACATAGAAGTAAACATAGAGCAGCAGCCAGAATGAGGGAACAAAAAAAATATGTCCCAAATAAAAGAACAGGAGAATCCTCCAGAAAAAGACTAAATGAAATGGAGGCAACTAACCTACCAGAGTCAAAGTTTAAAACACTGGGTATAAGAATGTTTAAGGAGGGTCTGCTGAGTAGCTCAGTTGGTTAAGAGCGTGAGCTCTGAGCAACAGGGTCGCCAGTTCAATTCCCACATGGGCCAGTGAGCTGCACCCAGCTGAGCTGCCAACAGGTGGCAAGATGGCTCAACTGGTGAAACCAAGTGCTCCTGACAACAAGGTTGCCGGTTCAACTCCCGCATAGGATGGTGAGCTATGCCCAACCGCAACTAAAATTGAACACGGCATCTTGAGCTGAGTGGCCGCGAGCTGCCGACAGGTGGCTGGATGGCGACAGGACTTGGAGCTGAGCTAGCTGTGCTCTCCACAACTACGATTGAAGGACAACTTGGCTGTTCCCTTTCCCCAATTCCCCAACACTGCTCTCCTTCCCCAATTCCTCAATAAAACCTTTGAAAGAAAAGAAAACCCTTACATATGCTGTCTACGAGAGACTCACTTCGGATAGAGACACACACATATACTAAAAGTAAAGGGATGGAAAAAGGTATTTCACATGGAAATGAGAAAAGGCTGTGATAGCAATATTTATATAGGACAAAATAGACTTCAAAACAAAGACTATAATAAGAGACAAAGAAGGACATTACATAATAATAAAGGGATCAATCAAACAAGAGGACATAACTCTAGTGAACATCTATGCATCCAACATAGAAGCACCTAAATATATAAAGCAAATATTGACTGACATAAAGTCGGAGACCAACAGTAATGCAATCATAGTAGGGGACTTTAACACCCCACTCACACCAATGGACAGATCTTCCAGACAGAAAATAAACAAGGAAACAATGGCCTTAAATGACACACTAAACCAGATGTATTTAATTAATATTTTTAGAGCATTTCAGCCCAAAGCAGCAGAGTATACACTCTTGTCAAGGGCACATGGAACATTTTCCAGATAGACCACATGTCAGGCCACAAAACAAGTCTCAATAAATTTAAAAAGAGTGAAATAATTTTAAACATCTTCTCTGACCACAGTGCTATGAAATTAGAAATCAATCACAAGAAAAAAACCCTGTAAAACACACAAATACATGAAGTCTGAATAACGTGCTACTAAATAATGAATGGGTCAACAATGAAATCAAGGAAGAAATCAGAAGATAAATTGAGACAAATGAAAATGAAAACACAATGACCCACAATTTATGGGACACAGCGAAAGCAGTCCGAAGAGGGAAATTCAAAGCAATGCAGGCCTACCTAAAGAAACAAGAAAAATCTCAAATCAACAGTCTATGTTAACACCTAATGGAACTGGAAAAAGAACAACAAATAAATCCAAAGTGAGTACAAGGAAGGAAATAATAAAGATCAGACTGGAAATAGAGACCAAAAAAATACAAAAGATCAATGAAACCAAGAACTGTTTTCTGGAAAAGATAAACAAAACTGACAAACTTTTAACCAGACTCATCAAGAAAAAAAGAGAGAGGACCCAAATAAATAAAATCAGAAATGAAAAAGCAGTGATAACTAACACCACAGAAATATTAAAAAAAAAAAAGTAAGAAAATACTATGAGTAGCTATACCCAACAAATTAGACAATATGGAAGAAGTGGATAAATTCCTAGAAGCATACACTCTCCCAAGACTGAATCAAGAAGAAACAGAAAATCTGAACAGACTGATTACTACCAATGAAATTGAATCAGTAATCAATAAGCTCCCAACAAACAAAAGTCCTGGAGAAGATGGCTACACAGCTGAATTTTACCAAACAGTCAAAAAAGAATTAACACCTATTCTCCTCAAACTATTCCAAAAAATCCAGGAGGAGGGGAAGGCTCCTAAGCTCATTTTATGAGGCCACTATTTCCCCGATCTCAAAACCAGATAAAGACATTACAAAAAAAGAAAACTATAGGTATATATCCCTAATGAACATAGATGCAAAAATCCTCAACAAAATATTAGCAAACCAAATTCAGCAATACAATAGAAAGATCATACACCACAATTAAGTGAGATTCATTTCTGGCACACAAGGCTGGTTCAATATCCACAAATCAATTAACATTAAACCTCACATAAACAAAATGAAAAATAAAAATCTTATCATCCTAACAATAGATGCAGGAAAAGCATTTAACAAAGTCCAGATCCATTTATGATAAAAACTCTCAGCAAAGTGGGAATAGAGGGAACATATCTCAACATAAAAAGGCCAAATATGACAAACCCATAGCTAACATCATACTCAATGGGGAAAAGCTAAAATCATTCACCTTATGATCAGGAACAAGGCAAGGATGCTCACTTTCACCATTTTATTCAACAAAGTACTGAAAGTTCAAGCCACAGCAATTAGACAAGAAAAAAGTAAAAGGCATCCAAATTGGAAAGGAGAAATAAAATTGTCATTATATGCAGATGACATGATACTATATATAAAGAACCCCAAAGATTCCACCAAAAAACTATTAAAACTGAAGTAAATTTAGCAAAGTAGCAGGATGCAAAATTAATATTCAGAAATCAGTTGCATTTTTATACACCCATAATGAAGTTATCAGAAAGACAAATTCAGGAAACAATCCCATTTACAATTGCATCCAAAAAAAGTGATAAAATACTTAGAAATAAATTTAATCAAGGAAGTAAAAGACCTGTACTCAGAAAATTATAAGACATTGAAGACAGAAAGTAAAGAAGATATAAATAAATAGAAACATATACCATGCTCATGGATAGGAAGAATTAATATAGTTAAAATGTCCATACTACCTAAGGCAATATATAGGTTCAATGCAATCCCTATCAAAATGCCAATGACACTTTTCACAGAACTAGAACAAATAATACTAAAATTTATATGGAACCATAAAAGACCCCATAGAGCCATGGCAACCCTGAGAAATAAGAACAAAGCAAGAGGTATCATGCTATATGATATCAAATTATACTACAAGGCTATAGTATAACCAAAACAGCATGGTATTAGCATAAAAAACAGACACATAGATCAGTGGAACAGAATAGAGAGCCCAGAAATAAATCCATGACTGTATGGTCATTTAATCTATGACAAAGGAAGCAAGAATTTACATTGGGATGAAGACAGTCTATTTAATAAATGGTGCTGGGAAAACTGGACAGATATATGCAAAAAAAAAGTGGAACTGGACCATCTTCTTATGCCATATATAAGAATAAACAAAATGGACTAAATACTGAAATGTAAGACCTGAAACCATAAAACTCCTAGAAGAAAATATAGGAAGTAAATTTGCAGCCATTACCCTTAGTAATATTTTTACTGATATAGCCCCCCTGGGAAATAGAAACAAAAGAAAAAACAAACATATGGGACTATGTAAAACTAAAAAGTTTTTGCACAGCAAAAGAAACCACCAACAAAATAAAAAGACATCCTTCAGAATGGGAGAAGATACTTGCCAATGATACATCTGAAAAGGGGCTAATATTCAAAATTTACAAAAAACTCATAAAACTCAACACCAATAAAACAAACAACCCAATTTTTAAAAATAGGCAGAGGAAATGAAGAGAATTTCTCCAAAGAGGACATACACATGAACAATAGACATATGAAAAAGATACTCAACCTCACTGATCATCAGAGAAACGTAAATAAAAACCACAATCAGATACCACCTCGTTCCTGTCAGAATGGGCATCATCAATAAATCAAGAAACAACAAGTGTTGGTGAGGATGTGGAGAAAAGGGAACCCTTGTGCACTGTTGGTGGGATTGCAAATTGGTTCAGCCACTATGGAAAACAGTATGGAGATTCCTCAAAAAATTAAAAATAGAACTACCTTATGACCCAGCAATTCCATTCCTGGGTATTTATCCAAAGAAATCCAAAACACTGATTCGAAAAATATATGCATCTCTATGCTTACTGCAGCGCGATTCACAATAGCCAAAATACGGAAACAACTGAAATGCCCATCAGTAGATGACTGGATAAAGAAACTATGATACATTTATATGGTGGAGTTACTCTGCGGTAAAAAATGAATGAAATCTTACCATTTGCAACAACACGAATAGACCTAGAGAATATTATGCTAAGGGAAATAAGTCAGACTGAGAAAGGCAAATATTATATGATCTCACTTATATGTGAAATCTAAACAACAGAATAAATGAGCAAACAAAACAGAAATAGACTCATAACAAAAGCCATATGTGACGCTAAAAGCTGATTGTTGCTAGATGGGAGGGGGTTAAGGGGATGAGTGAGAAAGGTGAAGGTATTAGGAAGTACAAATTGGTAGTTACAAAATTGTCACAGAGATCATACAGTATGGGGAATAGTGTTGTAAAAACTACGTATAGTGTCAGATGGGTATTAGACTTATTGGGGGCATCACTTCATAAATTATATAAATGCCTAACACTATGCTGTACACATGAAACTAATATAAAATAATATCAAATGTCAACTACAATTAAATATGTATATACATATACACACATATATGTATATAAATAATCATAGGATATAAAGTACAGCATAGGGAATGTAGTCAATTATTTTGTGAAAGCTATGTACGGTGTCAGCTGCATAATAGCTTTGTTGGGGTGATCACATGTGAGGTGTGTAAATGTCTAGTCACTATGTGTTTTGTACACCTGAAACTAATAATGAAAAAAAGAAAAAACCAGAAAAACCTTTCACAGTTTCATCAAGAACAGACCAATAGTCCAAGAACACTTTATCCTTTTAGCAGATGAAATAAAACTGTTTCAGTTTTACACGCATATGCTATTGATATTAAAGTTTATTTTTCTTTAAGCCAATTACATAGAGCTCTTCTATAAATTAATTTTGGCAATACCCTCTGGAGGTAGAAAAAACATCACATGCACATAACATATATCCATAGATATACATAAATATGCAAACAGACACAAAGAGAACCCATAGCTTTCATTCCAAACCTTTTGCCCTTGATGAGTAGCCTGATGGAAGCTGGGGACTAGATTCTGGGCGAGGGAGCTTCTTAGCAGTCTCTATTTTCAAGTCTCTTTCCCTTTTCATTTTCTTCAATCTCAGTCAATCATGGGCAGTATTTTTGTTACCTCCTGGGATGTTTACATTTTAAATATATGACCAGATTTACAACTTCAAGGGACAGAAAAAGAATGCAAGTTTTCTCCTGAGAGCTTTGGGATCTATTTTTGTATTACTAGAAGTTTAGGGTAATTGCTATTTAAAATTTCCCTGTGTATTAGGGCTTGGATGTCATGGGCTTTCACTTTGTTTGCCTATCAGTCACCCACCACACATCCTCCCCTTTGCTTTCTTCATTTTCCCAGGAGATCTACCTCTTAGTTTCTTAATCAGGCTTTGTCCCAAACACCTGGATCTTAACCTACAGCAGCTTGTGCCCTCCTAGCTTTGTAAAAGAGCACGCTAAAGCCTCCAACTCATCATCCTGCTCTCCCTTTCCTGTCAGCTCTGAAGCTTACAAAACAGAGGACAACCCGTGTCCTCCAATCTCAGCTTTTTATTCAACTTTCTAACAGGTGTTTCAGTCTCTAGTTGGGCAGTGGTGCCCATCTGACCTGCCCACAGTGGAGGCCAGCCCACAGGGCATCATGTTTCCCTTCTTTGCCACAATGTGCTACATGCAGTTCCTCAGTGTTAAGCAGCCAGTGTTGGGGCCATCCTGTACTCACACAGTGGTCCACAAGCGTCTCACATATGGGCCACCCCTCCTCACATAGAGGTTGATGGCTAACTCCTGATTCCCCTCAAGAATGCCTCCTTCCCAAGGTTAATTTCTTCAGTTTCCTGGCTGGCTTGCTAGTTATTGGTTCATAAAATGGTCCCCATATATGGAGGGCAAGGAGAGGTGGAAGAAAGCAACAGACCACTCCAAATTGGTAGGTGGTAAGTTTAAAAAGCAAGGGAACATACTTACTAGGCTTGTCTTGGGCACCGCAAGATGAGTAGATCTCTGCACCTGCCCACCAGAACCTTAAAGCTTATATAAAGGCCTTCACTGGGTTCAGTCACATATATTGTCTGGTCTCAACAGCACATTGGTCTCTCAGGGCTGTGTCCTTGAAAATGGCTCCTAGTGTGGGAATGGTGAACATGCATTCCAAGGATTTTCCCGGGTCCTGCTTATATTACAGATCAACCTGTTGATGACCTCCTCCAACAAATGGGTTTGCAGAGGTATCTCACTTAGGTTTAATGAGTACTTACTTGATGACTAATGGCGTTAAGAACATTTTCATGTGCTCAGCCATTTGTTCACCTTCTTCTTTAAAGTGTCTATCCAAGTCTGGCTCATTTTAAAATTTGGGTTATTCATCTTTTTAGCCTTGGTTTTTAAAGGAGTTCCTTTAAATTAAAAAATAAATATATATTTTTATATTTCCACCTACATTTATTATAATGCTACCATCCATCTACCACTACTCATTTCTGCACTGACTCCTTCTCTTGATTCATCATGTTGGAATATAGACCAGAACAGCCAGAACTGAAAGTGTAGCTAGGTAGGAAAGACAGAATAGTGTTTTTCAACTTTTTTTTATGTAAAGATTTTAAAAATTAGTTTCATGTGTACAAAACAACATAACAATTAGACTTTTATATCCCTCATAAAATAACCCCACCTCCCAGTCCGCTACCCCTCTGACATTGCATATAACTGTTACTACACCATTGACTATATTCCCTATGCTGTACTTTACATCCCATGACTATATATATATATATATATATATATATATATATATATGGCATTCAATATTATTTTATATCAGTTTCAGATGTATAGTGCAGGGGTCAAGCATCTACACAATCTATGAAGTGACCCCCCCCATAAGTTCAGTTCCCATCTGGCATTCTACATAATCTATACAACATTATTGATTATATTCCCTATACTTTATTTCACATTCCTGTGATTATTTTATAACTACCAATTTGTACTTCCTATTACCTTCACCTTTCTCACCGACCCCCAACCCCGCCCCCATCTAGCAACCATCGGTTTGTTCTCTGTATCTATGAGTCTATTTCTGTTTTGTTTGCTCGTTTATTCTATTCTTTAGATTGACTTATTTCACTTAGCATAATACCCTCTAAGTCCATCATGTTGTTGCAAATGGTAAGATTTCATTCTTTTTTATGGCAGAGTAATACAATACCATATAAATGACCACAGTTTCTTTATCCAATCGTCTATTGATGGGCATTTCAGTTGTTTCCATAGCTTAGATTGTGAATAGTGCTGCAATAAACATAGGGTTGCATGTATCTTTTTGAATTAGTGTTTTGGATTTCTTTGGATAAATATCCAGGAGTGGAATTGCTGGGTCATAATTTTTAATTTTTTGAGGAATCTCCATACTGTTTTCCATAGTGGCTGAACCAATTTGCAATCCCACCAACAGTGCACAAGGGTTCCCTTTTCTCCACATCCTCACCAACACTTGTTGTTTCTTGATTTATTGATGATGCCCATTCTGACAGGAACGAGGTGGTATCTGATTGTGGTTTTTATTTACGTTTCTCTGATGATCAGTGAGGTTGAGTATCTTTTTCATATGTCTATTGTTCATGTGTATGTCCTCTTTGGAGAAATTCTCTTCATTTCCTCTGCCTATTTTTAAAAATTGGGTTGTTTGTTTTATTGGTGTTGAGTTTTATGAGTTTTTTGTAAATTTTGAATATTAGCCCCTTTTCAGATGTATCATTGGCAAGTATCTTCTCCCATTCTGAAGGATGTCTTTTTATTTTGTTGGTGGTTTCTTTTGCTGTGCAAAAACTTTTTAGTTTTACATAGTCCCATATGTTTGTTTTTTCTTTTGTTTCTATTTCCCAGGGGGGCTATATCAGTAAAAATATTACTAAGGGTAATGGCTGCAAATTTACTTCCTATATTTTCTTCTAGGAGTTTTATGGTTTCAGGTCTTACATTTCAGTATTTAGTCCATTTTGTTTATTCTTATATATGGCATAAGAAGATGGTCCAGTTCCACTTTTTTTTTGCATATATCTGTCCAGTTTTCCCAGCACCATTTATTAAATAGACTGTCTTCATCCCAATGTAAATTCTTGCTTCCTTTGTCATAGATTAAATGACCATACAGTCATGGATTTATTTCTGGGCTCTCTATTCTGTTCCACTGATCTATGTGTCTGTTTTTTATGCTAATACCATGCTGTTTTGGTTATACTATAGCCTTGTAGTATAATTTGATATCATATAGCATGATACCTCTTGCTTTGTTCTTATTTCTCAGGGTTGCCATGGCTCTATGGGGTCTTTTATGGTTCCATATAAATTTTAGTATTATTTGTTCTAGTTCTGTGAAAAGTGTCATTGGCATTTTGATAGGGATTGCATTGAACCTATATATTGCCTTAGGTAGTATGGACATTTTAACTATATTAATTCTTCCTATCCATGAGCATGGTATATGTTTCTATTTATTTATATCTTCTTTACTTTCTGTCTTCAATGTCTTATAATTTTCTGAGTACAGGTCTTTTACTTCCTTGATTAAATTTATTTCTAAGTATTTTATCACTTTTTTTGGATGCAATTGTAAATGGGATTGTTTCCTGAATTTGTCTTTCTGATAACTTCATTATGGGTGTATAAAAATGCAACTGATTTCTGAATATTAATTTTGCATCCTGCTACTTTGCTAAATTTACTTCAGTTTTAATAGTTTTTTGGTGGAATCTTTGGGGTTCTTTATATATAGTATCATGTCATCTGCATATAATGACAATTTTATTTCTCCTTTCCAATTTGGATGCCTTTTACTTTTTTCTTGTCTAATTGCTGTGGCTTGAACTTTCAGTACTTTGTTGAATAAAATGGTGAAAGTGAGCATCCTTGCCTTGTTCCTGATCATAAGGTGAATGATTTTAGCTTTTCCCCATTGAGTATGATGTTAGCTATGGGTTTGTCATATTTGGCCTTTTTATGTTGAGATATGTTCCCTCTATTCCCACTTTGCTGAGAGTTTTTATCATAAATGGATCTGGACTTTGTTAAATGCTTTTCCTGCATCTATTGTTAGGATGATAAGATTTTTATTTTTCATTTTGTTTATGTGAGGTTTAATGTTAATTGATTTGTGGATATTGAACCAGCCTTGTGTGCCAGAAATGAATCTCACTTAATTGTGGTGTATGATCTTTCTATTGTATTGCTGAATTTGGTTTGCTAATATTTTGTTGAGGATTTTTGCATCTATGTTCATTAGGGATATATACCTATAGTTTTCTTTTTTTGTAATGTCTTTATCTGGTTTTGAGATCGGGGAAATAGTGGCCTCATAAAATGAGCTTAGGAGCCTTCCCCTCCTCCTGGATTTTTTGGAATAGTTTGAGGAGAATAGGTGTTAATTCTTTTTTGACTGTTTGGTAAAATTCAGCTGTGTAGCCATCTTCTCCAGGACTTTTGTTTGTTGGGAGCTTATTGATTACTGATTCAATTTCATTGGTAGTAATCAGTCTGTTCAGATTTTCTGTTTCTTCTTGATTCAGTCTTGGGAGAGTGTATGCTTCTAGGAATTTATCCACTTCTTCCATATTGTCTAATTTGTTGGGTATAGCTACTCATAGTATTTTCTTACTTTTTTTTTTTTAATATTTCTGTGGTGTTAGTTATCACTGCTTTTTCATTTCTGATTTTATTTATTTGGGTCCTCTCTCTTTTTTTCTTGATGAGTCTGGTTAAAAGTTTGTCAGTTTTGTTTATCTTTTCCAGAAAACAGTTCTTGGTTTCATTGATCTTTTGTATTTTTTTGGTCTCTATTTCCAGTCTGATCTTTATTATTTCCTTCCTTGTACTCACTTTGGATTTATTTGTTGTTCTTTTTCCAGTTCCATTAGGTGTTAACATAGACTGTTGATTTGAGATTTTTCTTGTTTCTTTAGGTAGGCCTGCATTGCTTTGAATTTCCCTCTTCGGACTGCTTTCGCTGTGTCCCATAAATTGTGGGTCATTGTGTTTTCATTTTCATTTGTCTCAATTTATCTTCTGATTTCTTCCTTGATCTCATTGTTGACCCATTCATTATTTAGTAGCACATTATTCAGACTTCATGTATTTGTGTGTTTTACAGGTTTTTTTCTTGTAATTGATTTCTAATTTCATAGCACTGTGATCAGAGAAGACACTTGATATGATTTTAATCTTAAATTTATTGAGACTTGTTTTGTGGCCTAGCATGTTGTCTTTCTTGAAAAATGTTCCATGTGCACTTGAAAAAAATGTATATTTTGCTGTGTTGGGGTGAAATGCTTCAAAAATAGCAAGTAAATTCACCTGGTCTTATGTGTCATTTAAGGCCGCTGTTTCTGTGTTGATTTTCTGTCTGGAGGATCTGTCTATTCGTGTCAGTGGGGTGTTAAAGTTCCCTGCTATGATTGTGTAACTGTTGAACTCTGCCTTTACGTCAGTCGATATCTGTTTTATTTATTTAGGTGCTCCTATGTTGGGTGCATAGATGTTTACTATGGTTATATCCTCTTGTTGGATTGATCCCTTTATTATCATGTAATGTCCTTCTTTGTCTTTTGTTGTAGTCTTCATTTTAAAGTCTATTTTGCCCAATATAAGTATTGCTACTCCAATTTTTTTCTCATTTCCATTTGTGTGAAATATCTTTTTACTTTCAGTTTGTGTGTGTCTTTCGATCTGAGGTGGGTCTCTTGTAGACAGCATATGCATGGGTCTTGTTTTCTTATCCACTCAGCTTCCCTATGTCTTTTTTTTTTGAAAACATTTTATTGAGAAATAACTTAAACTTCCAAGCAAGTTACAAGTTAAAAAAAAAACACCTATGTATGATTTACCTAGATTCACCTATTGTTCACATACTAACATTTTGCCTTACTTGCTTTATCAGTTGTATCCAAAAAAATTAAGGCATTTGAGAGTGAATTGCATACATCATAGCCCTTTACCCCTAAGTACTTTAATATTTATTTCCAAAAAAATGACATCCTCTTACATTACTTCAGTTCTCAGTCCATTTAACATTGATGATACTTTACCCCAGCATCTAAAGTCCTTCATAGCATTTTCTCATCTAGTAAAGCTTCTAGCCTAGGATCAGATGTGGCATGTAGCTTTCCTGATTCAACCTTTATCTTTTATGTCCTCAATGTTTTCTGGTGAATATAGGTTTCCTCACCACATTTTGTAATAGAAAATGCTAGAACCAGTTTATGCATTCTTGGCTAGAATCCTAAGTGACATGTCCTTTTTAGGGATTCACCTCTGAGGTCACTTGATAGCCATCTGCCCCTCACTGATGATGTTAAATCTTGATCACCTGGTCAACGTGTTGTCCAATTTTTCCACTGTATAATTTTCCCCTTGGAGTGAATAACAAACGTATAGAAACATTTTCAGATCATGCAAACATTTTATCAGAATTATTTCCCCTTAGATTTAGCATCTACTGATGTTTCTTGTCTGAATCAATCTTTTACTTTGATAGCTACAAAATGGTTTTTCAATTCCAGCACTCCCTTCTCATTTACCCTTGGTCATCTATAAGCAAAGTCCTTCCTTCTTTCCTATTTATTCATTCAATTAATTTTCACTATGGACTTGTGGATTATTTTTTGAATGGTTCTAATTCATTATTTTGGTGCTCAAATGGCCTCATCTTTGGCCAGAGGGAGTCCCTTCAAGGTAGCTCCGTCGTCCTTGTAAAGTGCTCCTATCATTTTCCTTTTTTTAACACTTCCTTTTCTGGCCTAAGAAGCTCAGGCTCATCTTGTACTTACCCTGCCCCAGCCTTGGAATCAGCCATGGTTTCTTTTAGTGGGAGTGGTATTAGAAACCAAGACTTGGTACCTATGATTTATGTGAGGTGCTCTGATTTTCTTTTTCATTAAAAATTTATTTTGGTCACAGACCAAATAGATTTCACAACCTGAAGTTTGAAAAGTAACTGCTCAAGGGTAACTCACTCCCTTGTCACTAGCATCTCCCCAGGTCAAGCAGGAGACAGTCTCTCTGCAGTAAAAGCACTCCAAGAATCCTCTGGAAGCTAATGTAGGTCTCTGGGATAGTGAGAGGCTGCTTCCCAGTGGTTACAGCTGGGCTTAGCACTTAGCAGTTAGAGGCTGCGGAGCATGTTTAGGGGAGCAGCTGTTTTCCAGAGGCCTGAAGGCCTGGCCTTCAATTCGAAGTGTGTCTAGCTAAGTTTATCTCTTTTCCATGGTGGGAGCGTATCCACATTCTACACCTTGTCTCTAAAGACTGCTGGTGGTGGCTGCAGAGAACTGTGATTGTGACCTTTCAGTGACTCAGAGAGGTACTCTGAGCGTCTAAGGAAAAAACGAGTAGATGCCCACAGAGCACCAGGTTGTAACGACTGAGGCTTCAGACAACCCCCAACCCCCACTTCCCAAACCTGACAAGAATAGGAAACACTTGTTAATAGGGGCAGGTATTTTGGGTGTAACATCCAGCTTGGTCTGCATATATTATTATACCTTAGAAGTTTGGAGCTTCTACAGAGGCTGGTTCTGTTTTGTCCTATAGAAGTATCATTCCTCCTATTCAGCTAAATACATCTTCCAATTGGACATATTTCTTCTGGATCAGTGCAAGCTTTTTAATTCTCCCACTAAAGATAAACTCTAGCCCTGCATAGTCAGGTCCCTTCTCAAATGCATAATGTCCTTTATATTTAGTAAAATTATCTTGTGGAATTGGGCATAAAATAGCCAAGGCTAGTTTACTTTTTCATTGTTTTTTATACACTGTATTTTAAGAGTTATATAAAATAGAGAGCTGAAACCACATTTCTAAAGTCAAATTTTTTCTAGAATGTAAACTTAAAGATTGATATATAGAGACCCTTATAAACTGAAGAGTAGTAGAATTGCCATTATGGTAACATTAAATTTCTTTTAATTATTGAATTCTTACTAAATGCTAGACAATGTAGTTTCTCCAACTATTTTTATTAACACTTTCTGAGCACCTACTGGACTCTAGGGCTATAGAAATATGGGACTTTGCCTTGTGTAAGTTCTTATCTAATATTTTCCATCTGTAGTGGTTCCTGAATGCTGGTGGGCCCAAAATTTCCAACTGATTTTACTTCTATTATAGTCATCTGGGGAATAATTTATGTATTTAATACACTTCAGACAGCAATCTGCTGAACATTATGTTTCTATATTTAATAAGTTTGTGATAGTTTTTTTTTTTTTAACTGAGCCATCCTGCCACCTGTTGGCAGTTCAGCTTGGGCCAGGAATCAAACCGGCAACCCTGTTGCTCAGAGCTTGCACTCTTGAGCGAGCTCTTAACCAACTGAGCCACTTGGCCAACAGTAGTTTCCATTTTAATAACGTAATGGAATTTTTAGGCATTGTGTATGTAGGGCTAAGGAGTAGAGCAGGAACGATAATGCCCACTCTACAGTTTGGGAAGCTGAGGCCCAGAGAGGGAAGAATCTACCTGTAATGGAGCTACACCAGGGGCAAGATCTTTTAGGAGCTGCCCACAAAATTTGGAAAACAAACTTTCAAAATTTGGAAGCAACAATGCAGGTTTCAGAATGGTGCTATAAGAAAGGGAAATAGTGTGAAAGTCACAAAATAGTTTGTCCTTTAATTGTGAGCAAGCCTTCCTGATTTTAAGAAAAATTTCTTCCATATTTTGTTCAGTTCACTAATTCAGAAGAATGTGTGCTTTGCACTAGATTGGAGAGAGAATTTAAAATTTAAAAATGATTTGGGTCATGGCTGGTTCCCAACTGCCCACTGAGTCACAAATCTTAGGACTAGATGAGACTGAGCAGGCTGCTCCCACTACCAATGACCCCTGCATGCCTTAGCTAAAACCAAGGCCTTTTAAGAACCTCAGTCCCCAAGTTCAGAGGGCAGCTTTGTGTTGCCTCCCTCAGCCTGGAGGTTGTTTTCCAAAAAGCAGTGAAGGAGACTGAAAATGAACAGGTTGCGAAGGGAAGTCTGAGTCCCAGAATACTTCCCATCAAACTGGAGTAGGGCATTACCAGCAGAGGCCCGAGTTTAGAAACTCCTAGGGCTCGTTGGAACCTTTGAGGAGAACAGCAGCTGTCCTTGCTGCTTTCTTGGTAAGCACTGGGGTTGAGTCAGGAACCCTCAGGCCACCTTATGAAGGGTTAACAACCCTCTTTTCATTCTAGATTACTGCTTGTTTGACACACAGATGTGACTACAATTAAGTAATAAACTCCACATCTGTGGACATTTTGGTAGACTGGCTAGAAAGCTCTTGGAAAAAATTCATCAGTCTGTCATTTGTGCTGTTATCCACTAAAAGATCTGCTGTTAAGGGCAGGGAGGCACGGTCCAGCCCCATCCCAAAAAGACACACACAAAAACTCCATCCCTGAGCTGTGCTTATGCAGTACTGTAGTGCTCAGTAAGCTGAATGTATCTGCTTCACTTAGAGCCTTTAAAAACGATCCTAAGGAATGTTTTGTTGAACTTAAATTAATGCTTCGGGGGACGGAGGGGAAGAAATGAGGTGTTAGTTTATTTCTAAGAAATGTAGAATATTGCAGTTTTGAATATTAAATCTATTGCAACTATAAATCTTTCCATCGTTGCCATTCAGTCAGAAAAAGTCAAAGGAGAATTTCTTGGTAAAGAAGTAGGGGATTTTCTTAGGTGATAAGCTGAAGAGGATAAGCTGATGTGTCCTCTGTCAAGAGGAAGCCATAGCAGTAGTTTCTGTCAATTCAATGTTACTGCTACTCTGGCTTTTAAAGTGACAGGACTTTTGTTTAGGACTTGATGGTCATGCTGTGTGTAGAGTATATGAGCCCTAAAACGAATTAGACCTAGTTTCTTAAATAAAAATGGCTACATAAAATTTTCCCCTCCAGTTAGTCTTTTAGTACCAGGTACATGAACCAAACCCAAGATCCAACCTTGTCTACTTCTCATCACATGGTCCTGAATATAAGTTTCCCTCCTCTGCTGAGAGCTTTGGGAAGCAGGGAGGCTAGTGCAGCAGCTGTCAGGAACTAAGGCACAGGCACAGGCAGAGTTGGGTAAACTGAGTTGTGTGGCACAGGCTGCCGTTGACAAACGAGTCACAGAACCCTGCCCCTACCCGAAGCAGGGTGGGTTCTCATCACTCTCAAGTTCTCCCATCCCTTCCAGTTATATCTTTTAAAGGCACATCCAGAAATGTTGCAACTGGGGGCTGGGGTAAAGGTGTACACAGTTGCTACCCAGGGGTTAAGGGGCTGCAAGACTCCATGGCACAGAGCAATGAGGCTATGCTTGGCTTTGCCCAGAGGGCGGGGGAAGCAGCCTCCTGGAATCCAGCCTGCTTTGGTGTGGAGACCCAAGAAGGGGCCAGGAACAGAAAAGACCAAGGCTGTGGTCAGTAACGCACATACTTAACAAGTCTTTGGTGTTTGTATAGTAGCATCCATCTCCCTTATGTACAAAGGCTTCTGTAGCCAGCAAAGCTGTGAAAAGTGTGCTTCTGCAGTCGCTGGCCTGACTCCTCTGAATGTTGACCATCTGCTCACAGGCCCCTGGGCTCCAGGACCAGCCAGTTCTCGGTGACCATCTGCACATCCTGGCCACTCAGAGGCTCCCGCAGCCTCACCTTCACCTCCAGCTTGCCCCCAGTGGGCTTCCTTCCATCCAAGACCTCCAAAATCTCTCTGATCTCACTCTCATTCTCCAGGCCTCCAGTTTCAGGTGGGCTGTGCCGACCAGCTTGTAACTTCTAAAGAAGGACCCTTTGTGGAAGATGTCAAACGATTCCTTTGCTTTGGATCACCCTCCTGAAGCCCTGGTGGTTTCGGTTGATGTTTAGTTTGAAGAGTTGATCAAATTCTGGAGAGTTTGTGTTCTTCACCACAGCTGTTTTGCTCTTTTGAGCCTGGTCCGAGTTAGGGTAGTGGAACTCAAATCGCACAAAAGCATCCAAGTCATCAGGGGTCGAGGGGCTGGGAGGTTCATTCCCCAGACAATGACCAGATGCATTTCTGTGCTGTTGAGCTCTGAGAAGACCCTCACAGTCTGGAATGTCTTCAACTCAAAGTGGTGGCTAGGAGGGTTGAGGCCCTGGGCCTGGGCCAACTGTAGGATCTCTTGCTCCTTTTAGGAGTCTCTCTGTCTTTAACCTTTGGCATTTTAACTATGATGTGTTTTTGTGTGGGCCTGTTTGGGTTCATCTGGTTTGGAACGCTCTACATTTTCTGGGCTTGCATGCCAATTTCCTTCACCAGGGTAGGGAAGTTTTCAGTCATTATTTCTTCAAATATGTTCTTGATCCCTTGCTCCTTTTCTTTTCCTTCTGGTATTCCTATGATGCGAATGTTGTTGCACTTGATGTTGTCCCACAGGTCTCTTAAACTATCTTCTCTTAAACTATCCTCATTGGTTTTTATTCTTTTTGTTGTTCCGAATTAGGTGTATTCTGCTACCTTGTCTTCTAAATCAATGATTTGATCCTCTTCTTCATGTAATCTGCTGGTGATTCCTTCTAGTGTATTTTTCACTTCAGTTATTGTATTCTTTATTTCTGACTGGTTCTTTTTCATGGTTCCTGTGTTCTTCTTTGTGCTTGCTATCTCTTTGTTGAAATTCTCACTAATTTCCTTAAGCATTCTTATAATCAGTGTTTTAAACTCTGTCTCTGGTATGTAGTCTCCATTTTATTTAGTTCTATTTCTGGAAGTTTCTTCTATTCTTTTATATGGGACATCTTCCTGTTTTCCTCATTCTGGCTGCTGCTCTGTGTTTGCTATGTATTATGTAGATCTGTGTCTCTCAGTCTTTGCTGGGTGGCCTTATGTAGTAACTGTCCTGTGTAGTCAAATTGTGCAATCCCCCTCATCTCCTGTGTGTGTGTTCTAGGAGTGTCTCTTGTATGTGTTGTGTGTGTTCTCCTGTTATAGTTGAGCATTGATTGCTTTTGGTGTGTTGGTGGATGGGATTGACTCCCAGGCTGACTGACTATAAGGATTGGCTATGCCCAGTGTATGAACTGCTGTGAGGCAGCTGACCCCTCAGAGAAGGCTTTACCCCTGCAGGCTCTTTTGCCTATCTAGACTTCCCTTTTGGGGGTGTTGCTTGTGGGGCTAACTAGGTAGTGCTCTAGTGTCGTCTGAAGCTGGCCTCTGGGTGTGTTGCCTCTGGTGTCTCTTGGGTGGGGCTCCCATGCAGGGCAATGTCAGCCTTGCCTGTTACTGGCCCGCAGAAGCTTGGTAGGAGCCACAAAGCTATATGTGGTTGGCTACTGCCTGTGCTGGACCTGAAGGCATGTGGGAGTGACCTCGCTATGAACTCAGGCCTGCTACCACCAATAATGGGCCTGAGGCAGCTTAGCAAAAGGCCCAGGGCCTCCTAGGCCTATTTCCACCTGCCAGCTGTCCGTGAGGCCCAGGCGTTGAAAGAGGCTCCTTAGGTGCCTGGGCTGGGCTGGCTGACCCAGTATTGAGAGTGCCCTTGGTGATGCAGCACTAGCTGGGTGGGATGGAGTTTAGGGAGTCAGGAGGCATGACCAGTGGTTTTTACAACGTTAATGCAGATTCAGTCTTATGCCAGTACCTGGCCTGTGACCTCCTTGTACAGCCCTTGAGAACACTGCTAACAGGCACTGCCTCAGGCTCAAAAATCCCCGAGAGTTACCCCCGAGTGGCTGCAGTGCAGTTTTTGGGTCACACTCCACCACCAAAATCTCCCCAGGCCATTGGGGATTGTCTGCTGCTATAAAAAACCTATGCTATGGGGGGTGGGGTCAGCCTCCCAGAGTGCCCCTGTAAATGCAGTTGTATGTGCGCTGGACAGGGTTCCAGGAAGCTAAGGGGTATGATTGATGGTTTCTACAAAATCAGAGAGCTCTCAGCTTCCGCACTGGTGCTGTGCCCAGGACCACCCCACAAAAATGCCCCGAGAACACTACATCCAGCCCCTTACGCCACCTCCCATCTATGTTGCAGCTCAGGTCTTGGCTTAACACCCTCCAGCAACACACTTTCCAGGAAGCTTTTACAATCCCTTTCTCCACATCCTCAGCAACACTTGTTGTTTGTTGTCTTTTTTTTTTTTAAAGATTTTTATTGGGGAATTGAGGGGATGGGAACAGTGCTGGGGAATTGAGGGGAGGGGAACAGACAAGTTGCTGTCGTTTTGTTCTTCAGTCTAGTTGTGGAGGACGTTGCTTCACTGGCCCAAGTTGGCACCATCATTGCGCTCTTCCCAGGCGAGGCAGATCAGTCGCCGGCTTCTGGACGGCTGCTCACTGCGGCTGCTGGCTGCTCACTACATACGGTAGCCCATGGCAACCCAGTGCCACAGGGGCTGCAGCCTACGCCGTCACAGGCGACTCACAGCAGCCCAGCTCCAGGTTGAGATGTTGTTCAGCATCTTAGCTGTGGAGGGCAGTGTCACTGGCCCTCATATGTGGGATCCGAACCGGGGCCCTCTGGCGTCCCAAGCCAGTTCTTAACCATTGCGCCACTCAGCCGGCCCTGTTTGTTGTCTTTTTGATAATAGCTGTTCTGACAGCAATGAGGTAATATCTCACTGTGGTTTTTATTTGCATTTCTCTAATGATTAGTGAGGTTGAGCCTCTTTTCATATGTCTATTGGCCATTCGTATGTCTCCTTTGGAGAAATGTCTCTTCATGCCCTCTGCCCATTTTTGATTGGATTGTTTTGTTGTTGTTGCTATTAAGTTGTATGAGTTCCTTATACATTTTTTATATTAACCCCTTATTGGATATATCATTTGTGAATACATGCTCCCATTCAGTAGATTGTCCTTTTGTTTTGTTGATGGTTTCCTTCTTTGTGCAGAAGCTTTTAAGTTTGATGAAGTCCAATTTGTTATTTTTGCTTTTGTTTCCCTTGCACAAGGGGACATATTCAAAAAGATATTACTGAGACTGGTGTAAAATAATTTACTGCCTATGTTTTTTTCTAGGAGTTTTCTGGTTTCAGGTCTAACATTTAAGTCTTTAATCCATTTGGAGTTTAGTTTTTATATATGGTGTAAGAAGGTGGTCCAGTTTCATTTTTTCTTGTTTTTTTTTTTTGCATGTTTCTGTACAGTTTTCCCAGCACCACTTGTAGAGGCTTCTTTTCCTCATTTTATAGTCTTGCACCCTTCGTAATAGATTAATTAACCATATAATCAAGGATTTTTTTCTGGGTTCTCTATTCTGTTCTATTGGTCTATATGCCTGTTTTTGTGCCCGTACCATGCTGCTTGATTACCATGGCCTTGTAGTATAGTTTGATGTCAGGGATTGTGATACCTCCAATTTTGTTCTTTCTCAAGATTGCTTTGTATGTTTGTGGTCTTTTGTGATCCATATAAATTTTGGCATTATTTGTTCTGGTTCTGAGAAGAATATCATTGGTATATTGATAGGGATTGCGTAGAATTTATAGATTGCTTTGGGTAACATGGTCATTATATGATATTAATCTTTCTAATCCACGAGCACAGTATTTTATATGCTATGTCACATATAGCAGTGTGACTATAAGTGATGCAAACTTCAAAGTACCAGTTGCTTAAGCAAACAAGGCAGTTTTTATCTTATCACAAAGAAAATGCCTGAGGCAAACAGTATAGGGCTTGTGTGACAGTTCCATGCAGTCAGAAAAGCCCAGGTTCCTCCTATCTTCCTGCTCTGCCATACTCAACACATAACCTCCACCTAGTGGTCTAAGATGGTTGCATTAGTTCCAGCCATCGTGCTTGCATCCCGGCCAGTGGAAAGGAGGAAGGGAGAAAGGAGGGTGCACCCCACCGTCTAAGACACTTCTCAAAAGTTTTTGGACACATTCACTCAAAATCTGTGACCAGAACTCAGCCATGTGGCCATACCTAGATGCAAGGGAAGTGGGGATTTGGACTTTCTGTTGCAGGCACCAATGTTCCCAACTAAAGTTCAAGGTTTTTATGATTGAGGACAAAGGGAATGGAAAGTGGAAAGAATTAGACATCTTTGCTACCTAATTCTAATAAGTTCTAATAATTTCCAAAATTTAAATCTTATTTATATAGTTTTTGTTAAGTAGCCTGATCACACAGTATGAAATTCAAAATAGCATGTGGTGAAACCTCTCCCTCCTGCTTCTGCCCCCAGAGGAGCGACAGAGGTCATCTTGGGCCAGCAGTTCTCAAAGTGAATCCTAGGATCAGCCCTGCATCATAGGGTTTTGGTTTTTTTTAAATGCAGGTTTCCAGGCCCCTGCCCCTGTCTGGGGGTGAGGTCAAGAATTCATGTTTCAGCCAGCCTTTGGGGTCCTTGAGTCCAGTAACATCTGAGAGCAAATATGATACATGTGTGCCTGAGGGCACCCGGCCCGCCGGCCTCAGTGGAGACCCATTCATGGACTCACGCTGTCCTGCTGCTGCTTTACTGGGCAGCATTCAGGACCACAGACAACTTCCCTTCTTTACCAGCTAGCCTGGGACATAATCCAACTCCTCCACTAGTGATGTTTAAGTGTAAACACTTAAGTATATTCAGAGTTGTACATCCATCAGCATAATCCGTTCTAGGACATTTTGATCATTCTTTGTTATTTTTAATTTAATTTTTGAATAGTCATATTCAAATGACTCAAACGTTTTAAGAAAGCCTCCCCTCCATGCTTGCCTCTATCCATTCAGTGGTCCCCACACCAAGGGACAGCCATCTTTGAGGCTGTGTTACCTTCCAAATCTCTTCTTGGTCAGCGTGAATTGGACACAGATACATTTCTTTATCCACACTCATGGACGAGGTCAGGCCGCATTCTCACAGTGTTGTACTTTGCACCTTTCCCCAGTTCTTCTGTTTGGGCCCACCTGGCCGGCCCCTGGGGTGTCTCAGGAGTTCCGTGGGTGACAGGCCACTCACAGCAGGAGCAGGACCAGTGAGGCCTGGGACAACCATTCTTCGGTCAGTGGTCAGCTCTGGGCTGCCAGCTAGGTGGGGGATAGTGACATCCCTTCTCCCACGTTCCTCCCACCCCCACATCCGGAGCTCAGGCTGGTCTCCTTGGGGACCTGAACTGCACTCTTCTATGGAGCTGATTTTTCAAGTCTGTCCCTCTCTGGGACTATCAGCTTGCCAGGGCTTGGCTGGGGTCTGTGAGGAGTGCGTCCTCACAAATGTTTGTTGAATCAATGAATGAGTCAATCTATCCCTGCAGCCCCACCAGTAACCGTGGACCTTGGCACTTACTGCACTTCCTCGAGCCTCAGTCTCCTCTTTTGTAGGATGGGGACAACAAATTTTACCTCACAGTGCCATGGGCAAGATACATTGAGAGACAGCCATGGGACTGGAGAAGCAGAAATGTTTTTCCCTCCCTCTCTTCTCAGAAGAGGAAAATAGCCTTGACCACATATGTTGCTCTGTCAAGTTTAGTATTCCCCACCTCTGAACTCTAGGAGCCTGATTAAGCCTCAAGGTGGATTGGTCTCCCGTGCTTTCCTGCCAGGCGCCAGCAGGGGGCGCAGTGCATCCGTGGCCTGGAAAAGGCTTGTGGTCAAGGGAACTCAGCAAGGAAAGGGCCTAGGTCTTGGCCAGTGGAGTGTGGAGAATTCAGTTAAAGATTTTGTTGGGCATGGGCAGCAAAGGGAATAATAGACTTCATCAAAATTAAACACTCTTGTGCATCAAAGGATGCTATCAAGGGAATGCAAAGACTACCCACAGAATGGGAGAAAATATTTGCAAATCACAGATCTGACCAAAGTTGAGTATCTAGAATATATAGAGAACCGCTGAAACTCAAAAGCAAATGGAAAAACAACTGGATTCAAATATGGGCAAAGGACTTGAATAGACATCTCTCCCAAAAAGATACACACAAGGCTGTAAACACATGAAAAGATGCTCAAATCACTAACCTTAGGGAAATGCAAATCAAAACCACCTAACACCCATTAGGATAGTTAGAATTGCAAAAATGAAAAATAAGTGTTGGCAGGCATGTGGGGAAGCTGGAGCCTCATACAGGGCTGGTGGGGATGTAAAATGCTGCCGCCACTGTAGAAAACAGTCTGGGTGTTCCTCAAATGGTTACTTAACGTAGAGTGATCTTATCACCCGCAACTTCACATAAGTGTATACAAAAATGTGTACATGAATGTTCATAGCAGCCAAAAAATGGAAGCAACTCAACTATCCATCACCGGATGATGGATAGACAAATTATGGTCCATCTGTGCAATGGAATGATATTCAGCCATAAAAGGAATGAAGCTCTGACACCCACTACAGTGTGGATGAACTGGAAAGTATTAGGTGAGTGAAAGAAGCCAGACACAAAGGCCACATAGTGTGTGATTCTATTTATATGAAATGTCCTGAATAGGTGAATCCAGAGACAGAAAGTGGACTAGTGGTTGTAAGGGTCTGGGGGCTGGGGAGTGGGGAGTGACTGCTTGATAGGGTCTTTTTTTCTCTCCTCTTTCCCAAACGTTACTAAAGGGAAAGCAGTGATGGTAAATCTCTAGAAGACAATTTTCTGGGGTTCCGCCCTCAAAATTTCTAGATACATGCCCAAGTGTACTAAGCAGGTGAGCAGCTGGAATCCCCCATCTGTGGTCTGTCTTTGTGTCCACAGTGTGGCTTCATTAATTTCTGTCTGTAGCTCTCTGAGCACTTCCATATCCGGCAATTGCAGACGTGGAGCAGCTCATTAAGAACTGCATCTCCTGTGTCAAAAGCAAGAACAGGCTTGTCTAGAGCAGCAGGAAAGCCCTCTCATGAGTGATTTGTGTTAGCAACTACGTCCTGTGTCAGGGCTGCTGGGCCACAGTCAGAGCTTCGGGCTGATGCTAAAGGGGAACCAGAGTGACACCAGCCTCAGAATCAGGGTTATTTACATCCAGACTGACCAGCCCCCCCACCTCCACCCCGCATCTGTAGTTGCATTGTCAATGTTTTTTGTGTTACCAGGTACCAAGTCCTTGTGTTTTTCAGCATTATCTCCATATTCCAGTCTGTCAGCTAAAGCTACTTGAATCTTGAAAGGACAGCTGACATTTCTGAGATACTTTTCAGAGAACTGGTGCCTGTCACTGCTGTGGATAGTTTTTCAATTATCTCTCTTCAATCTGGTAGTGTGTAGTTTTCTGGTCTTTAAGACAAGCAATAAAGTTTCTAAATTCTGTTTGATCTTTGAAGTTGAAGCAGCAGATAGTGGTGGTCAGGGCCGTCAGCTCCATGGGGACTGGGTCCCGCTTTTCACTCTGGGCCCTGGCCTTCAACAGGGAGGCCGGGGCTTCTTCTGAAGTGATGAGATTGTTCTGGACAGGGTGGAAACGGTTGAACAAGTCTATGAATGTGCTGACACCACTGGGTTATATGCTTTAAAAGGGGACTTTTATGTTTATATGAATTATGTCTTCATTAAAAAAAAAAGACTGTTGGTCAGTGTGAAAATGTGGTGGCCGAGGGTTGCTCATGCCATTGCCACTCTAGCCCGCTTCCCCTGCTCCTCCTCCCCACCCAGAGTGTTGTTAAACATTTCTGTCCAGTTTCTAGACATTTTCAACTTTCTGTTGGGTTCATGTTCATGTTCTTGTTCATTTCTCCCCATGATTCTTTCTCTGGGGGGCCATGATGGAAAATTACAATGTGGCAGACAGGAGAGTGTCTGGGGAGCACACCTGGAGGGCTGGGAAGTGCAGACTGAGGTGGGGGTATTCACTGTCCCCTGGACCCTGCTGTGCGGTCCCAAGGCAGTGACATTAGGGGTGGGGGGGTCAGGTCTGCAGCAAGAGGCATCTTGAAAGCCTTGTGTTCCCATCCTGGAGAGATGCCAGCAGGGCCAGCAGTCAGCCCTCAGGCCCCGGTGTATGGCTCACTTAAAACAACTCCAAAGTTACAAACAGTCCCTGGAGTAGATTAATTTATTCAACTAAGTAACAAACACTGTTGGCGCTGCAACGGAACTAACAAAAGGTGTGTCCCCAACTTCACAGGTTTGCCAGGCTGCCCACCATGACCTCTGACCTCAGGGGTCTACAGTGAGGTCAGGGTGAGGCCAGATGGGATCAGCCCCATGGAGGCCAGTGCAGCAGCCAGCACCATGAACTGACCATGGCCTCACACTTTTCCGGGCATGCACTGTCTTCTCCAGTGGAGAGGGTTTACAATATCAACAGACAAATCAATAAAAAACCAGCATTTTCAGGAAAGTAAGGCAGCCATGTGCCTGGCCCACCCCACCTAGGCAAACTGAGGGATGATAGGGTTTGTATGTAGAAAACGCCTCAGTGTACACTAAAGCTGTTACCTGCCATGGCCCACATGGAGGGAAACCAGCAGGGCACGGGGTAGGAGAGACCGCTGGGTGCCAGGAGGTGGAGTCCTGTGCGGTGTTCCTATGGAAAAGGTAGGATTAAAACGCTGCTGCGAGATAAAGTCCCCAGCTGGTGTGCACCACTCACAACGACGTTGCAGGTTTATGCCCCACCTGCCAAGGTTGGGATGGGAGTGGAGGCTTCCAGGAGGGTGAGAGGGCAGAGCAAGGCCTGGTCTCACAACCTCGTAGAGAAGAGATGAAGGACGCATCTCTGCAGCTGCCCTCGGCAGTCACCTCCTCTGTGGGGGTGACAGTGGCCCTGCTGCCTTGGGGCCATGTGAGTGAATGCTGGTGCACACCTCTGGGCCGTGCTGGCCCCTCGCCAGGTGCCACCGACAACACCTTGGAGTAGTACTTTCCACAGCTACTCTTCCATGTGGTGTGGGGTACCCTGGTTTCCGCACAGTGCTGGGCATGGCTGTCGGCAGGCCTGGTGACCAGCAGAGTGTGGGTTTAACTGGTGGGGACCAGGCATGGACTAAGTGGTTATTCCAGCTGCCCCCACCCAGACTGGGAGCGATCCCTGGGAGGGGAGCTGTGACCCAGCACAAGTGTGATCTGAGGTGGCTGGAGGGCTCAGGGGCACAGGTCTCAGCCTCCTGAAACTCAGTTCCCATCCTCCTATGCTCGGGCCCTGGCTGCATGCTCCAAGCACTGTGGACCATCCACTCTGTCACCCTCGTGGTGACCCCGGGGGTCAGCAGCGCCATGACACAGTGTACAGATGGGAAACTGAGGACCAAGGGGCCAGTGTGCAGCAGGGTCCCCAGCCTAGGTGTAGCCTAAGGCAGCCCAGGGGCAGGACTTAATTAAGTCCAGGCCACACTTTTTACAGTCACCATCTTGGGGCTAAGACTCTGCTTCATGGGGTCCCTAGAACAATGAGGTGGGTTCATTACCCAGTGCATTCAGCTCACACCAGCACAGGCCCCGCTGGGGTGAGGGAGGTGCTGGAACCAAAGAGGCAAAGTCTCTGAGCTGGGGCCTGACTGTGTGGTGGGGGAGAGGCAGATGCCGTGATGACAGTGATTTCAGGGTGAAGGGAATGGACTGGCTGAGGCCTGGACAAGCCACTGGCACCTTGAGCCTCACCTTCTCCCTCGTAAGCAGGGATGATGCTGAGAACAACATAGAAGCCTTTGTGGCCACACTGTCTGGCTTGTTGCATCTTCCCACAGCCCTGACAGTGGGTGCACACTTTGTTCACGATTTACAGAGGAGATGGCTGAGCCAGGTGTGGCCCCCTCATGGGTACGGCTGGCCTGTCTGCTCTGTGGGAAGATGTCATCCACACTGTGTCTTGCATAAGCGTGGTCACATGTGAGGAGGCCCAGAGGTCTCACTTGGCAGCTGGGAGTCCTGCTGTGCTGTGTCCCAGACCCAGGACTCGCAGCTGTACCCCAAGCAGGGATGAGTGAGAGGCCTGGACTTGAGTGCATGGGCTGAGCTCATGCCTAATAAGAGACATGGAAATTAAAGCCTGGTTGGGATACTGCTTTGCTCCTAAGCAAAGTCAATTAACACGCTCTGCGGGTGAGGCTGCATGGCTGGTGGGGATGAATTGGTACAGCCTCTCCTGAGGATGATTTGGTAAAATCTATCACAATTACAAGTGCGTAAACTCCTGCCCCAGCAGCTGGTTCCGTGCTGGCCACGCATGTGTAGTGCACAGTACAGCTATGGGACAGCTGTGGCTGCCATCTGAAAATACCAGAAAAGTACAAAGGAAAAATGGAATTCACCCAGATGTAACCACTGCTAATATCAGTGTATTTTCTTGCAATACTTTTTTCTGAGGTCATTCTTTTATTTGCTGTTTTAACAATTATTCGTCGAGTTTTCATGATGCGCCAAGCTCCCATGTCCCATGAACCCAGTGCTGAGTGTATCAGTTCATGTTTGCTGCGGTAACAGCCATCTCAAAGCCCATGGCTTAAGATAAAGGGTGGGTGGTGGGTGGGAGGTGGTGTTATCCAGGCCCTCCTGCTGGAACCTGATCATTTCCAATTTTGGCTTTTTTAGTAACTCTGAGAGAAACAGATCTAGGCCTAAATCTTTGCTTTCCTCGGGGTAGACTCCAAAATGGTGTCCAAGAGTAGGAGTAAACGTGAGAGTCTGCCAGCCTGCTACCCTGAAAGGCTGTCAGACAGACCGGTCCACAGTCTGCAGTCTGGGCCCTCTGCCAGCACCAGGTCTTATTGTTAAAACAAGGATCGCTAATCTCCAGGTGAGGACACCTTCCAATAGTTCCCGTGAGACCCAGCTGGGTTCTAGACATCCTGTGACCTTCTGTCTGAGCATGTCCTTTGCTCTTTTCTCTGGGAAATTTGGGCTTCCCCTCCACATTGAAGCCATGTTGACTCACATGAGCTTTTTGCATATTAAGGATGAGCCCCCTTATCTTCCATATCCGCTGCGAATCTTTTTCAAGTAAGTGCTGCCTTTTAACCTTGTTTCTGAATGTTTTTAATTTAGTCAGTTTTTTCTTTCCTTTTTAAAACTTGGCCCCCTCTGCCCACCTGACCCCACCCCAGCCTCCCGTTGCTCTTGTTCAGAAACTGACACACACATCTGATGACTGTTTGAAGAAAGCACCCTCTGGGCTGGGACAAGGACTTGTCAGGACCTGGACCACTGATTCTGTGCCCTGCTCACTGGGAGCCCTTTGGCAGTTTTCTTCCCCACTCCAGGACTGGATTTCTCCAGCTGTTAAAGGGTCTGGTTTGCTTCCATGTAGGTCTGTTCTGGCCTCCACCCCTCAACTTCAGGCCCAAGGCCTGCCCACCCTCCCCCAGCCCCACAGCCTCAGACACACAGGCCAGAGCCATGTCACGCCCCATGCGGCACACACTGCCCTTCTGTCCTTATCTTGTGGGTGCCAGGGCTCCACTTTGGCCTGGTCATCCTTGTGATGCTGATGCGGACAAGGCCCCCTGCCCAAGGCTGCCTGCAGTACCCTGCTGGTGCCCTGTGGGGGCCAGTCACATTTCAGGTCTTTATGTAAAGCAGAGGACAATTCTGGTCATCGGTGCCCAATTATTTTGCAAAATGGCAATTCCATCTCTAAGATTGTTAAGGATTTGTTCATCAGATGGTCACCACTGTGGTTTATTGATTAATGACTTCATTCCTAGATGTGCAGTTCACATAAAATCTTCTAGAAAAACAGGTATTGCAGCCTGATGGCCCTATGAGGGTGCCACCTACTCCCTTGGAAGGTATGTGTGGAGTGCTAAGCCTGGGGGAAGGTGACGTTAGTGTTTAAGAAGTACCTCCTGTGTGCCAGGTTGTCCAGGACACTCCTAGCTTGCTTCCCCACAGTCAAGGTCAGGGTGTAGGATGCTCAATTTCCCCTTGGTTTGGAGAAGCCCTCCTCCCATACCCAGTCTCTCAGTCCACAGGAGGCTTGTGTCCCAGGTCTGGCCCATTGGAGTGTCCCAGCCCTGACCACGGGGATGGTTCAGAGATGGGCACATGACCTGTCAACCAATGAGATTCCATCACAGAGCTTTTCCTAGGGCCACCGAGGGAAAAGCAGGGAATATCGAATTGGAGCTGCTAGAGGCTATGGGTACTGCCTCTAGGAAGGGGCAAAGTGCACATAAAGCCACCACAGGAGGAAGCAGAGCTGAAAGATGGGAGAGGGAGGACTCTGGACGCATCACTGGAGCGCCTGGATGCAGCCACACCTGAAACTGTAGCTGCTCACCAGATTTTCCACTAAATAAGTCAATAAATTTCCTTTTTGGTTTAAGCCAGTTTGAGCTTGAGTTTTTTCACTTCAAGAAAAGTGTCCTGAATAATGTGCACTGTTACAAGGGGAACACAAATAGAATCAGAAGTGTTCTCACTTCTGAACCCAGAATCTATGAACAGGAAAAGACTCTTTTGTCAGGTCCCAGCAGGTGACTAGTCCAAAAGACAGGCAGGAGACAGAGGGGGCAGAAGCAGCAGCTCCTGAAAGGGACTTAGCAATGATTGGTGTGTGCTGTGTGTGCAGAGAGAGAATAAAAAAGCAGTGGTGGTAAAATCTCATAACCTTTCAAATTTTTCAAAATGAAAGTTGAGGAAAGCAAAACCAAGCCTATGCCAACCCCATTTTAGCCATAGTGGGGTTGTGAGGAAGGTGCTGTCTTGCCCACTCAGTCACCTGTGGGGTGCCTGCTGGGTGGCTGGGCCTTTGTCTCAGTTTGCATCTGACCCACAGGGACCCACCGTGTACCTATGACCTTGGGCAGGTAATTGGTGTCCCAGAGCCTTGCTTCCCCATTTGAAAAATGCAGCACCACAATTAAGGTCTTCTTGGGACCTTAAATTAGGACGTGGGCGTTGGCCTTGGACCAACCAACCCAGGGAGTGACAGTCAGTACTTGCAGGGTGTTGGGGGACACGCCCTGTGATGGCATGAAAGACTAACTGCATTGTGTCAGGTGGCCCCCCTGTGTCCACATGTTATGCAGTATCCCCAGTTGGGTGGCCCTGTGTAGGAGGGGGCCTTTGCCCTGCCAGGGGTGGGGGTGGGGTAGGGGTGTGCCTCAGCGGGAATGAACTGAGAAAGCTCAAACCTGGGCCTGGCCTCTCCCTGGCACCTGACCCCATGTTATGGGTCTGCAGGCCAAGCTCCCCCCGACACCCTCACCTGCCACACGGAAGGGGGATGCCAGAGACTGGCATGTTGGCTCTGTGAACAGGCTGCCATCTGACGCACAGAGGGCCTCACTCCCAGACATTGGAGGAAGTGAAGCGTGGACATAGTGTAACCTCTGCACATAGAACTAAAGGAGCCCAAATGAGCCCTACTACAGTATGGCAAGAGATGGAATTCTTTATGATGAATTGCTCTGTTCTTGAGCATCAGCATGTTAAGTGCTCAGGTAAACTCCTGGGGATAGGGGTTCTTGTGTCCAAGGTGAGGAAAGAGTGCAGACAGGGAATGTATAAAATGAGTCATTGTAACCAAGATGCTAACATTGTCAACATTATAGAAGTTGAGGCGTGAGGAAAGACTCTATTCTTGCTCTAACTAGCCTGGGAGCTTAAACTGTTTTGAACTTTCCAATCCTGCATCAACACCTAGATCTACATCTGGACCTCCAGGTAACCCTGTAATTATCCCTGAAGGACTCATGGATCCAAGCTACCTGATTATTCCCTGAAAGACTCACATAGACACCTACCTGACATCCATTATCCAGATCGCCTGACATCTGACTGGCAACTCTCCTGGGCCAATCCTAGGGCTAATAACGCAGGACTGATAATTGTCAAGAAAGTACTTTTTACTATAAGAACTCTTTGAGCTGTTCTTTCTCCTCTGGAACACTTCTGAGTTTTTACCTAGCTGTGTTTCCAGTTTGCAAGCTCTGAGACCTTTGAATAAATCTTTACCATTTATTTCTAGCAAAGCCTCTCTGAGTTTGTTCCACAAAGAGCGTGTGTGTTTGTGATTATTCTCCAACAGAGGACTGCTGCCACCAGGGAAGTCTGTCCTTGTGGCCACATCTCTTAGCTCTGTCACACTTTCTCATTATTGCCAACCTGGTCATGGAACCATGGTATCAGGAGGTTTTTCATAGTTTTAATAGGAAATTTTTTTATTATGAGCAACATTTGTGGTTTTTTTCCCCCATTAATTGTCTACTTCCATGGCTTGTCCATTTTCCTATTAGGTTGTTGGTTTTTACTTACTGATTTGTGGGAACAATTTATGAATTAAGAAAATGTGTCCTTTGTCTAGAAAGACAAAAAGAAAGACTTTATGGTCATTTTGGCAGGCAGAGTCTTACATAATTAAATTCATCCGTCGCTTATGGGTGTGTATACAGTCATTATTTGTGGATTCTATATCTGTGAATTCACACTTACTTGCTAAAATTTACTTGTGACTCCAGAATCCATAGTTGTTGCACTTTCAAGGCTATTGGTGGACGTGCACAGAGCAATAAAAATCTGAGTTGCCTATGTGCACACTCCCCACTGCGGTGAATGAGGTGATGTTCTACCCTCTTGTTGCAGCTCTCAGACTGTAAACAAGTGTTTTTTTCACAATCTCCTGCATTATGGTTTTTGCATTTTTGTGCCTTTTGTTGGTAATTTTGCTGCTTAAAATGGTGCCAATAGCAGACCTGAAGTGCTAATGTTCCTGAGTGCCAGAGGACTATGGGGGGCCTCATGGAGAAAATACACAGATGAGTCTCGTTCAGGCAGGAGTTATAGTGCTGTCGGTCATGAGTTCAATGTTAATGAATCAACAATGTATATTAACTAAGTGTCCTTACATAGAAACACACGTAAACAAGGTTATGTACTTGTTGGTTGAGAAAAATGTGTGAGAAGGGGCTTGCAGCACCAAACTCGGTGCTTCCCTGGGTAAGGTGGCTCAGCTCACACATGCAGTATTTGTAGCAACTCTATACTCACTGCAGCGAATAATAATAATTGCCTGTATATACAGTAGATCTAACTTCCAGACTATGTATCTTCCTTTAGAAATGGCATCTTTTCATCTTTTTCCTCTCATATTTCCCTCTCCCGGGGGACCTCCCTGCTGTCCTGGTTAGCAGTCCCTCCCTGTGCGATGTGGTTCTTTTCCGTGCACACTGGGCCAGTGCACAGTAGGCCTGCCAGCTGTTTGATGATGCATTATGTCACGAGGTTACCTCTTTAGGCTGCATGAGCAGGCGCTCCTGGGGTGGGCACCACGGCTCAGACTGAGCCTGCTGGAAAGCCCCAAAGTCAAGCAGGAGCGTCCCAGCCAGTGGAAAAAGCCTCTCCTGATGACAATGCTGCAGAGTGATGTGCCCCCCTTCACGGGTTCTCACGTAGTGGGGGTGCTCTGCTCGCTCCTTTCCCTCATCGCCTGTGTCTGTCGGTGCATCCCATTTTCCAAAGACATGGGCCAGAATTTAGGTGCCTATGATAAGAGCTGCTTCTTGTCCAAAGTGCAGAAAATGAACAAAAGTGAAGCATCCATTAGTAACATTTTGGTGTGTTTCCTTCTGTTTTTTACTCCTGTGCACTGTCACTTCCCATTATTTCTAATCACTTCCAATGTCATTATAAAACTCCATGAACAGCATTTAAAGGACTTCATCATATTCGATTATGTAAGAATAACATACTTTATGGAATCATTTTCCAATTGCTGAACATTTATGTTATTCACGATGCTTATTATGAATACTCCTGCAGTGGGCATCTTTATGCATCACTGTCTGCATGGCTGGTCACTCCATTTGTGTAAATTCCCTAAAAGGGGATTACTGACTTAAAGAGTGTGAACATTTTTAGAGACTTGATCCAACCGTGAATTGCTATCCAGAAAGCCTGTGCCAGCCTGCCCAGTGAATCCGTTTGAAGGCAACAGGACAAGACCAGGGTGGTGCCTGTGTGGCTAATGAGTGCTGGCATGAGCTGTCATGGCCAAGAGGAGAACACAGCCCAGAATTCAGGGCCTCGCCAGGTGGGGGCCACCTTGGAGGGCAGTAGACAGACATGTTGGGCCTGAGGTCAAACTAGAATTAAGGGAGGGTCCTGGCCCCATGACCTGTCCATTAAGATGGAACCCCAAAGAAGGAAGAGTTTTGAGTTTGAGGGGAGAGCTGAGGCTGAGATTGGGCAGAGTGTCCATTCAGCAAAGAGAACCCACATCTGGTGCTTCTTATAGGGGGTTCCACACCAGGGGTAGGTGCCAGGTGCTGGCATGCTGAGTGAGCACCAAGGGGCTCTGCAGGGCCCAGACAATAGCTCGCAGTCAGGCTGGGGCAGAGGGGAAGCCTGGAGCTTGGGGGTTGGCCACCTCCAGTGGTGCTCAGGGCCCATTGGGTGGGGGGAGCCTTCTATGCTCTCACTGCTCCCTCAGAGGGGTGCACTGTGACCAGCTCTGGGGCCAAAGCATGCTGGATGGGGAACCCTCTGTCCCCACTGCCCAGTGGATGTTGATGGTAACCAAAACCGGGAAAAGATGACTTCTTCCCACTCAATCCCTTTGCAGTACCTCCACCACCAATGCCAGCTGCATGGATGAAGATATTATCAGAGCGGGTTGGTGGACATATACCATCTTGGCCACGGATCAACCCCTGTAGTTAATGAAGGCCAAAGGGCAGGGACCGGCCACAGAGGCCTGAAGAAGGTTGGACAGCAGTGGCCGCAGGCTGGAAGTCACTCAGGGTGTGCTGTGCGCAAGCCGGCCTGTTCGCCTTCAGGCCTACTTCTGTGGGTGTTGAGCTTGGGTAAGTCAGTCGCCTCTCTGCCACTTCCCATCTGATAATGGGGCCACTCGAGAACACCGTGGAGTGAGCGAGAGAATTCCTGTGAAGATGTAACTCAGTGCTGGGCACACACCACGTACCCAGTAGTGCTGATATCATCATTATCTTTACTTCAGCAGCTCAACTTACTCGGGGCTCCACAACCCATTGGGCTCAGTGACCTGCCCTCGTTTGGACAGCTGCCAGTTTCTCTAGAGCAGGGGTCAGCAAACTTTTAGGACAGAAGAGCCCCCAGGGGTCAGCAATGCAGCTCGCAAGCCACATGAGGCTCTTTGGGTACGTACATGTGGCTCTGAAGTGAAATTGAAAATGAAAATAAAACTATAATAGTTTTATTTATAAAATTTATAAAGGATATTATTCACATAATGGTGATTATGTAAAAATACATTTATAGCTCTCGAATAATTTTTAAATTGTTGTGAGGGACAGGATTGGCTCTTCCAGGGGTTGGCAAACTTTTGAGACGGAACGTACCCAAAGAGCCGCATGTGGCTCACGAGTCACAGTTTGCCGACCCCTGCTCTAGACCCATGGGCCAAATTCCATCTTTAAAGAGAGATGAAAATGTGGAAAATGGCCAGTGCTTTCTTCTGCTCTTCCCCATATTTCATGAACCACAGAGGCCTCTTGGACTATTGGCCCTTCTCTTTGTAGACCAACTTGAATCTGACCTGGGACACTAAAGCAGGGCCTGCCCAGCGTGCCCCAAGGGGCAGACACCAGCACCTTTTGTAAGTGCCTTCTCACAACTGGTCTACCTTTACTGCTTCCAAAAGACACTGAGAAGCCAGGGCAGCCATGACCACAGAGGACATCAGGGCTACCGCACTGCTCCAGCTCCTGAATTGACCAGGACTCCCTTGAGGTGGCAGGATGTTGTGAAGGTGAACAGATGCCCAGCAGTGCCCTGCCACTTAGGTCGCTGAGCCATTAGGAACAACCACTGAGTAGTCTTAGTTGTTCTTCCTCAGACTTACAGAAATAAACCTGAGTTATGTCCATTAAAAAAAACTCCTGGGGCCTGGAGCTGAGTGGAGCAGTTCAGGAGTGATCGCTGGAGGAGGCTGGGGGCTGATGGCATCACCTCCATCCTTCAGCAGGTTGATGCGGGGAGGGGATTTCAAACACCTGCTCATTCTAGGACATCTGAGAGCTAAAACCCCATTCTCTGGACCAAACAAAACAGGATGTATGACCTTACATCTGGTGTGAACCTGAGTAAAATTAAATAATAACTATGCGTAAGAGAAAAAAGTTCGAATTTCAATTCACTTACTTGATGGAAACCTGCTGAGAGTCTCTGGGGGACAGCTGCCACCGACAGATACATGCCTGCTGCAGGGGGCACCCTGGGAGTCACACTTGGGTAGCAACACATGGACAACTTAAAAAATTTTATTTTCACTTTTTTTGTTTTATGAACTTTCTCTAATGAGGACGTGCTTTTAAAAAATCAGTATGTATATCCATACAATGCAATATTATTCATCCATAAAAAGGAATAAAGTACTGATACCTGCTGCAACGTGGGAAAGACCACATGCTGTACAATTCCATTTATGAAAAGCCCAGAATTGACGAATCCATAGAGACAGAAAGCAGATTGCTGGTTGCCTGCAGCTGAGAGAGGAGGAATGGGAAGTGACTGCTAATGGGGGCAGGCTTCTTTTTGGAGTGATGAAAGTGTTCTGGAATTAGAGTGGTGATGGCCATACAACTCTGTGAAGATACTAAAAACCACTGAATTGTACACTTTAAAATAGTGAATTGTATGGTATGTGAATTATGCCTCCATAAAGCTGCTATTTAAACCAACACATTTTTAAATTTGGGAGTATAGGAAATGTTACATCAGCTTATTAATTATAAAGAATAATAAAATAAAGACTGTGTTATAGAACACTGGGCCCTTATTGTGGGGTCAGAGCGGAGGTGCCCAGCATTTGCCCTCCCAGCCACAGGTGCCTCACTGGGAGCTTCGGAGGCCCACACAACTCCCAACCCATGTGCCTGCCCCCTCACCCTTCCTTCAGGTCCCTGAAGCCTACCCTGCCCGTCTGTCCTCCCAGGACGCTCCCCCTATCTCCCACTCTGCTTTCCCAGTACCTTTCCCCTTCCCTGTGGGATCTGAGTTCCCAGAGGACCTGGGCTCCCTGCTGTCTCGTCTGCCTGCTGGGATGGGCTCCACATAGTGGTCCAGTAAGCCAGTGGCCCCTTGTGGTGAGGAGCTGCCTCCCTGTGCTGTGGACTGTGGGAGGGCTCAAGGGGGTGGTGGGGCTGTGCTGGGTCTGACTGCTTTCTGCCCTCAGCTGCCTGAGCCCACTCAGAGGCAGTATCTGGTGACAGGGCTCCCTCGGGCAAAGCCAGACTTCACTCTTCTGACTGGGGAGCCTGCTGGGGCCTGATGAGCAGAGGCAGAGGGTGGGCCCTTTATCCCTCCTTCCCACTTTCCCTCCCTTCATGAGAGAGCTTTTGTTGAACACTGACTGCAACCCAACACTATTGGTTGTGACCATTATGTCCATCTCACAGATGAGAAAACTGATGACATGATTCTGTCATCTGCTAGGTTCTGGCCCCAGAAGTACATACGTTTGCACAAGGCAGGTATGTGCTTGCAGGCTGGGGCGCCAGGGCAGGCTGGACTTGGGGTGATTTGGGGCTCCCTGGCATTGGAGTCTTAGGTAACCAAGGTGACAGTATGGGGGATGGGAGGGGCACGTGACCAGCTTCGTGGCCTTGAACAAACTACTTAAAGTTGAAAAGTCTCTGTGACATGGAGATAGGTACTCATCTGTGACATGGAGATAATCAATCCACTTGTCCTGACAGCAGTTGAGATGGCTATTCCAGGCAGCAAAGAGAGGTGTTGTCATCATCAGCCTGGGACACACAGTTTGCAGAGTGTCTTCTATAGACCTGGCTCATGCTAGCTTTAAGATAACCAGTAAAGCAGATGGGCAGTGCTTGTTCTCCCCAGGGAGATGCAGGCTAAGGATACACAGTGATCCTGGCAAAGTTCTGGTCTCAAGGTCTGTTCAAGGACGCCTCAGGCTTCCCCTTCCTGGATCTCAAGACCTGCTCCAGAGCCCAGCCCAAGGTTTCTCGCGAAAGGGACTGTGATCTCCACTGGCTGCTTAGCTGTGCACTCCAATGGTCATGGGTCAGCAGAGTAAGCTCCCTATCTTGAGAGGCATGTGAGCAGGGCGCCTGAAACCATCCCTGAGGGCTCAGAGTGCACATAGCACTCAATCAGGGCAGCTTCTCTCCGCTTTCCCAGGGCCTAGGCTGCCCCTGTGATGTGTGGGGATACTGCTGCCATACTATACACATCTGTGAGCTGTGGATTGGCAGCAGCCCATAGGCAATAAGGTGAAGGCCAGCTGCCTCCTCCATCACCAGGCAGGCACAGTGTCCACATGCCACCAGTGTGTCCTTTTGGGAGCAAGGAGGAAGCCAAACTGGTGTGCATCTGTCTGGAACATGCCTAACTTCACCCCTTCTCAGTTTTTCCTTGGAGAGGCCTGGGCACTCCTGTCATAGGTTTGGGACTCAAGTGCCCTCATGGACTGACTGAATCTTAGAGAAATTGGCAGCCTTTCAAGGGGGCAAACAAGGATGGTCAGGCTGGTTCTTCAGGGGAGATACTCAGGCTCGGTGAGAGTGGGACTTACCCAAGGTCACACAGGTGGAAGGCCAGGCTGGGGTCTCTAGCCTCCACAGGGAAGACAGAAAGATCCTTACCCCACCACTGCCTGGAAGGCCCCCATTCTGGAGGCTCCCGCTCAGATCCCCACCTCAAAGGGTCTCCCCAGGCTGGCAGAGCTGGTGTCTGCTGTTGTCCCTTCCTTGTCTGGACTCTAAGTTGAACACCTATCCCACAAGTAGATGTGAGGACTGCAGCCTGTATTTAGCAGGCATGTGTCAAATGCCTAGCCCAGTGCCAGCATGCTGTGGAACTATGACTCTGTGGGGAGAAGTCCTGATCTGTGGCATCTGCCCATTTCCATGGTGTAAATGTCAATTCTCCCAATATTGCCAGGCGTCACTGAACAGAGCTGGGAAAAGATACCAGCCCTCACGAGTCAGTCTCTGCTGGTTCCAGCACCCACTGCCAGAACCCCGCAGGGCCTCAGGAAGTCCTGCTGCTCTGGTAAGTCACTTGGCACCCACTCCCCTCTAACTGTGATGGTTTGATATCGCTTGAGTTACTTTGTGCCAGGGTCTTCAGGTCCAGCAGCCCATGGGCACACCATGAGTCTGAAAGTTTCTGTGTGCTTGACAGTGTGCAAGGCTCAGGGGCAGGGACAAACATGAGAACAGCCTGGATCTTCCCTGGGCCAGTTGCCTGCCTGTGCCTCCGTTTCCTCCCCAAGGTGGGCTGATGACTATACATCACAGGCTTACAAAGGACAGGGTGAGAGGTGTGAGCTCAGTGCCTTGCATGGAGTAGGGCTCAGAAACTAGTAGTCTTTGTCCTATGCCACCTCCCTGCAATAAGGTTCAAGATGTCCAGGAGAAGGGCATGGCTGTGGGAGTCCAAAGGAGGAAGGGGCAGGGAGAGATGGGGGAGGAAGGTGGCATTTAACAGAGGTGGGTGAGGAAGAACACCGTGGGCCATGGGACTTCTGGAAGGTCTCCACACCCCTATCCACTGACATCTCAGTTCAGCCTGTTTGAGGAGCTCTGGGATTTAGGGCAGATAACTTCTGCCTTTGGGGCCTCAGTTTGTTCAACTGCAAAATGGGAATGACGATTGCAGTACTGTCCCCCCCCCCTCCTCCGCGCCCTCAAAGGTGGTAAGGTCCTGTTGGATCCTGATAAAGTGAGAGAAGGGGACTCCACCCCGCAACCAGGCTTAGCCCCTGTTGGGATGGGGTTGGGGCTCAGACTTCTTCTTGAGGTCTTCCTGAGGGTGGGGAGACCAAAGGCCCTGGGTCTTAGTCTTCCAGCCTGCCCATTCTGCCCAGGCACAGGGCTCAGAGCTCTGGCACACCTGCTGGGTTAGGCGAGGTGGTGAGCCTGTGCCTCTTCTCGGGGACACATGGGGCCCTCCGCGGCCAGTAGCCTCGCGGGGCAGTCCAAAGAGTCTCGGGGGCCAGGAGTGCCACCTGGTGTGGGAGCCTCAGGGACGCTGTAGGCCTGCGCGGCTGCGGGGCGGTGACCCGAGCCTGTGCCTCCGCCCGAGAGCCAGCCCGCAGGTGGCCGCGCGCGCCCGCGGCCAGATGGGCGTGCCAGGCCCCGCCCCCGCCGCGCCGGCCAGGGGCGGGCAGCAGACGCCCCGCCCTCCTAGCGCGCCGGGTCCGAGCGTGTGCGGAGAGCAGCGGCGTTGAGCCCGAGCAGCACGCAGGAGCCGGGACCCGCAGAAGGCTGTTCCAGGGAGCAGCGCCGCGACCCGACCCAGAGAGCGACCCCGGCCGGGAGCGCGGCCTCGCCCGCTTCGCCCGTCCCGGCCGCCGGGCTGCGGGCATGGACGGCGCCCGCTGGCCCTGTGAGTGCTGAGCCCCCCGCCCGCCGCCTTTGTTGCGCGCCGTGTTGCCGCAGCCCCATCCTCGCGTGCCCCTCCTGGGCCCCCGGCCGCGTCCTTTGTGGAGCCGCCGCCTGGCCGGTGTCTCTGTCTCCCGCAACCTCCCTGTCCCCTCTGCAGCCTCACCTGGGGCCCCCAGGGACAGCCCAGCAGGCCCCCTCCCCCAGGGCTGAGCAGGGTACAGCCCCCTCCCCCAACCCGGGACTCGGGGTCACGTCTGTAGCCCCCTCGGGTGGGACAGCCCAGCAGGCCTCTCTCTGGCCAGGCGGGCAGGGTGGGTCGGGCGCGGGCCTCGCGGCGGCGCTGTCTCATCCCACCGCCTGGGCAGGTGTGGCGGGGCCGGCGCTCACGCGGGCCTGTGTGTCCTTGTCCGCAGAGATGGACGGCGATGGCGGCCGCCTAGACGCCCCCTGCGCGCTGATCTTCCTGCGGCGCAGCGTGGTGGAGTCGGACCAGGAGGAGCCGCCGGGCCTGGAGGCGGCCGAGGCGCCGGGCGCGCAGCCTCCTCAGCCGCTGCAGCGCCGGGTGCTGCTGCTCTGCAAGACGCGCCGCCTCATCGCTGAGCGCGCCCGCGGCCGCCCTGCCGCCCCTGGGCCCGCCGAGCCCCCCACACAGCCCAGCGCCCCTGACCCAGAGCCCGCGGGTGCGCAGGAACCTGGCCTGGACCCTGCGCCCGTCCCCGACGGCGGCCCCCGAGAGGAGGCGGCTGTAGCAGAGAGGAAGGAGGACGCCGGGGGGCCCGAGACAAGGCCTGATCCCGGGCGCGCACGCCGGGACGAGCCCGAGGAGGAGGAGGACGATGAGGATGATCTCAAGGCTGTGGCCACCTCCCTGGACGGCCGCTTCCTCAAGTTCGACATCGAGCTGGGCCGCGGCTCCTTCAAGACGGTGTACAAAGGGCTGGACACGGAAACATGGGTGGAGGTGGCCTGGTGCGAGCTGCAGGTGAGGGGCACGCTGGCCACTGGTGGGCAGTGGGCGAGTGCTTCCTGCGTGTTCCTGTACCTTCGCGGGTCCTGCCTAGCCTTAGGCAGCCTTGGGGCGTCCCAGTGTCGCCCTCTGTGTGGGTGGGGCCGGCTGTGCAAGGGGGCAAGGGTGGGCTGTGTGTGGCACAGATTGGGTGGTGGAGGCGAGGCCTCCTGGCGTGTGGCATCCAAGTGTGGCACAGTGTGGCCCAGGCTGGAGAGTGGGCACTTGGAGGGTGTGTCTCTCAGAGCCGCTCCTTCTTGACTCCTCATCCCGGGGCTGTACTGACCCAGGCTGCTTGGACCCTAGTGTCTTTGCAGAAGCAGTATGGGGGCTTCGGCCCTGTCCAGATCATCTGGTGGCTTGTGAACTCCGATCTACTCTTAACTGAGCACCTTCCCATGTCTTGCAAGGTGTAGGTTCCCCAGTTCGGGGTTCCTGAGGAGCTTCGTCTGACCCAGGGTCTGTTTAAGGTGGGGCCTGGTGGGCCCTGAGCCTGTGGGCAAGGCGTTGAAGTGCTGACTGGCTTCTGGTGCTTCCTAAGCCCGTTGGTCACAGAATGGATGTATGAGGTCTTAAAACCATGTCATGCAAAATGAAGGTGGGTGGGTTTTTTCTGGATGCAAAGGCTCTGGGCATGCATTTTTCATAACCTTGCCCTTAACGTTGGCTGTGTCAGCCCTAGCCCAGGAAGATTATATAAACCGTAACCCGAGCTGTCCTGGGCCAGCCATGGAAGCTCTGGCTGTGCCTGTCACAGCGGGTGTTTACTGTCCAGCTCTCTTTGGGGGGGGGGCAGCTGTCTAGCATGGGGCTGGCCTCAGGGGTGTAAGCCTACCCCAGAGCCTTGTAAAGTTAGCCAGGCCTTCCAGGCCTGACACAGGGCTACCCGCCACACTGCAGGCTGCCTGCCTTTTTGGCTCAGAAACGAGATTTGGTTGCTCTGTCTCCCAGGCCCCCGCTGGGGGGGCTTGCGCGCGCGCGTGTGTGTGTGTGTGTGTGTGTGTGTGTGTGTGTGTGTGAGAAAGAGAGAAAGAGAGAGAGAGAGAGAGAGAGAGAACGCGCACGCGCGTGCTGGGCTAATTTGGTGGTGCTGACCTGTCCTCAGCCTTTATCCTGAGACAAAGAAGTCTAGAGGTCACCGCTCCCTGAAGCCCCTTGGTTCTGCCATGGAAATGTGGGCATCCCAGGGAGTCCTTCAGGAAGAACTGATAGCTCATCTCCCTCACAGCCCTGCTGAGAGATGGCCTGGGATCCCTGGGGTGTGCTTGGGATGGCATGGGAGCGAGTGGGCACTACTGCTGTGTGAGGACGCAGTGGGGAGAGAGGATCCACACAGGGCAGACCGGCGGAGGACAAGAGGGTTCCTGCTTCTGGAGCGTGGCCTTGTGCCTTCCCCCCCCACCCCCATCCCCCTCTCACTCTTGCCAAGCGACTGGTGTGGCAGTCCACACACCCACTGGCGCTCTGCTGTGGAGTGCATGTACAGGGGAAGTACACGAGTGGGGTGCAGCAGCAGACAGGATCTGGGTTAGGCCTCGGCAGCGGAGCCCTGGGGATCTGGCCGAGGCATTGCAGGTGCTGTGACCCTTGGAGGAGGAGGTTGTTACTTCCCATTCCCTTTAAGGCAAGACAAGTGGTTCTGCCTCCAAGTCTGTAAGCAGAGCTCACAGGGGTGGAGACTGCCTCAGTCCAGGGGCCTTTCACTTGATTCTGGGTGGTAGTGGAAAGACCGGAGATGGCTTCCTGTGACCAGGAGTTACTGGGAGCCAGCAGGGAAACCATTTCTGTATTTCTCCCAGTAAGAGGATACTGTTAATGTTTGCCTAGGGCCGATGTGCAGCATTTAGGGTCAGCTGCCTTCTGCTGAGAGGGCTGAGAGGTACCAGCTTAGGATAGCAGCTGAGAACCTGCTGTATGTCCAGCCTCCTCCTCACTGATCAGGAGGCTGCTGTTTCTCCCACTTTATTCTTGAGGCCCCCCCCCCCAGGTCACCGGCAAGGACATAGATGGCAGAGGGGGATTGCAGTACCATGGGAGGAGGCCCCTGGCATGGTGTGGCCGTCCATATAGGATTGGAAATGAGTGTGGAGGGGAGGGTACAGGGTAGTCCTCTCAGACCACTGCATTGGGCAAGGGTAATGGGTGGTATGCTAGCTCTGTGCTTGGGGAGGGGTTCATAGTGTGGAGATGTTCTTCTTCCACCTGGGGGCCCTCAGGATTTCCAGGCATCAGGGCTCCCATCCAGTGGTGGGCTGGTCACCTGGAGCGATGCCTTCAGTGCAGGGAGCTTTGTGGGGTTCCTCCTGCCCTTAGACCCTCTTCCAGAAGTGCCGTGGCCAGCAGCTTTGGAAGGCCCCGAAAATCCACCCTCTGGAGTCTGTTTCATTCTCCCATCCTTGGGATGCAGGGGGGTGTTGGCATCTGTCGGTCTCTCAGAACTGAGACAGCATGACCTGCTCACTTTTTCTGGGGTTCCCTGCCAAGAAAAGGAAAGGCCGCATTTCTGGATTTCTAGACCTTGAATCTGGCTTGGAGGACGTCAGATCCCCGTGACTTCCAATTTCCTTCCTATTCGTGTAGAAAGAGCTTTGCAGAGAGAGCAAGATGTGTTCATCTCATAGCAAAGGGCAGTGAGAGGTATCACCTCCTGAATAATCCAGCCGTCCAGAGATGACACTCATTTTGCAGGAAAGCCATTTTAAAGTGTTTCCTCCCTGTTTCTTTTCTTTTGAATGGACTTTTATTCCTGGCCTCAGAACATGTTACAGTAGCAGTGGAGGAGGTGCGAACTCACCCAGGACCACTGCCCTTCCTCTGGTCATGTTTTCCATGTCCCGGTGTTCTTTGGCCAACTCTAGTTCTGCACAGATCCGGTCCTGTCAGATAGTGCTCTGGGAGCTGAGCGCTTATCATTGGCTCTGGGCTGCCTCGGGTGCAGGGCAGGCCTGGACCCCTGACCTGTGCCAAGCGGCTCAGGGCACTCTCCCACCTGCTGCCACCTCTGTGCCAGCCTGAGTCCTGAGTAGAGAAAACGTAGCCAGCGTGGATCTGGCCAGCATCCGGAAGCCTAGTTGGAGGTGTCCTGTTGGCCTTTTCCTGGACCACCTGCTTCTTCCGTGTCTACCTCGGGAACTTGGAGAAAGCCTGTTTCAGCCCCTGTGCATATACTGCCCCTCCTGTCAGTAGCCCTTTGCCTTCAGGGGAGGTGGGGTCTTCGGCCTTCTGTGCTGCCTCCCCCCACAGAAGGTTCCTGTGAGCTGCTGCTGCAGGGCTGGGCACTGTCTCCTGGGTGCATCCCACCTGGAACCCATTTCCCACGCTGGTGTCTGGGCCCATGCCCAGCTTGGGGGTCATTCTGCTTCATGGGTGGCAGTCCTTAACCCTTTGCTCGAGCACTTGTAAGGCCCTCACAGGGTACCACGGGCTGAACCCCACCACTGTGGACAGGTCCTGGGTCTCCCAGGTGCTGTCATGAAGCTGTCCTGCTTTTTTACGCTGCCTGGAGGCAGCTGGGCTCCTGTGGAGTGGCGGTGGCCTGGGCTCCAGGCTGGGGAGGGGCTTGCGGATGTGAGGACCACAGGACCCGATAATTTGTGACCTGCTGGTATTCTCTTTATGGGGCCACAGAGGCACCATGTTTTCCTAACTCACCTGCCCCAGCCAGAGTCTGTGTCCCGTTCACCTGTCTGTGCCCCAGAAGTGGAATACGCACATGGGGGCTTGCTGTAGGCGGCCATGCTGACTGCACTGGTCCGCTCGTCCTCAGAGAGTGGCCGGTCTGCCTGTGGTCGGTGCAGCCCAGCACCCTGACCTGTGGCCGAAGCTGCTCCACTTATACCTGCCCTGAGCTCACACACCTGACCTTGCACAGGCCCACCATCCTTCCCAGACAGCCAGGCACACACCCTGCACGACTGGGCAGCCTTGGGCTGGGGTTGGGAGGTACCTCCAGTGGCCTTGTCTGCTTTCTGAGGGGCCTGGAGCAGTGGATGTGGGGAGGGGATGGATGTGCTGAGGGGGACAGCACCTGCATGTTGGAGCAGGACACTTAGGGCTGGAGTCAATTTGGCAGGCGGTCCCCTGCTTTTTAGTTTTTGGGTTTTTTTAAGATTTTATTAGGGAATTTGGGGAAGGGAACAGCATTGGGGAATTGGGGAAGGGGAACAGACAAGTTGCTGTCCTTTTGTTCTTCAGTCTAGTTGTGGAGGACGTCGCTTTGCTGGCCCATGTTGGTATTATCATTGCGCTTTTCCTGGGTGAGGCAGCCACTCGTCAGCCATTGGATGGCTGCTCATGGCGGCGGCTCACGGCAGCTCACGAAAGTGCACACCAGCTGCCGGCCAGCCCCGCTGCAGCCTACGCCGTCGCCCGCAACTCATGGCAGCCCAGCTCCAGGTCGAGCTGTTGTTCACCATCTTAGCTGTAGAGGGCGTAGCGTCACTGGCATTCAATGTGGGATCCGAAACGGGCCCTGCTGCTTAGAGCTGGCGTCCCAAACCAACTCCTAACCAACGTGCCACTCGGCCGGCCCCCCTGCTTTTTAATTTTTGTTACTCTCCTAAGAGCTTAGTTTTGTTGGGAGAGCTGTATTTTGAAATCAGTGTGTTGCCAATACTGACTTGTTTTCTTAAGTGACACCATGCGCCATGCCAACCATGGTTCTGGCTTGGTTGGTGAGAAAGGTTGGCACCAGCTGCCTAGAAGTCTGTGAAGATGGCTCTCCTGCCCAGCACCCAGAGGCCTCGCCCATGCCCCTGGGTGGTGTCAGACAGATGGATGTGGTCAAGCAGCCTGAGCTGCCGGTCCCCGCCACGGGCACATTGGGCACTTGCGGCCCCTTACCTGTTGGAAGCAGGTGCTCCCAAGGCCGAGCATGTGCTTCTCTGGGTGTCCTCGAAGCCCTGATGTGTGGGGTGTGACTCAGGCCCGAATCGCCCAGCAACTTGGGCCCCAAAGGGAGGACACCTAGCCCATCTTACTCTCTACAAGGGCCAGAAGGCATCTTCCCTTACCCCACCCCATGCCATTTCCAGGTGGTGGCTGGGGGCTTACTCTGAAGTGGGCGAGCTTTGCTGGTGGGTTGTTATTGGCCATAAAATGATGGTGGTAAGAAAAAGATTTGCCAAGAGAAGGAGAGGGAGCTCATGTTCCAGAAGGTGCTGGATGCCAGGTCCCGTGCTCAGGGCTCAACAGCGCAGGCTAGTATGGTTCATTGGCTCAGCCGGCATTTGTTGAGTGTGTGCTCTGGTTCCATCCTGGGGGTACCACAGTGATCAGGACACACCTCATGGAAGGGCATTTGTGAGAGGCCTGTGGGAGGGCAGGGTGAGGGGGTGGTGACGGGGTAGGGGGAGCCTGTTCTGCAGTCATGAGCTGGCGGGCTAATCTGCACCTGACACTTTTCTTGCAAAAAGGCTTGGACTAGCAGCCTTCTGTGTGTCTGTAAGTGTCTCTTGGTGCCTGTGGCTTGGGCCGGCTTCAGGCTGGAGCTGGATGATTGCCCAAGGTGATGACATGGAGCTCCAGGTCACTGCTTTGATGGAAGAGAACTTGACTTAATCCAGCAGAGGTTTGGGCTACCTGCCTGGGTCTTCTTTGTGGTCTGCCCTGGCTGAGCGGTGAGGTGGGCACCAGCGTCTGCCTGTGGTGGTGGGAACGTGTTCAGGAGCCTTGCGGCCAGGCACAAAACACCCCAGAAGCAGGGGCATGCTACATTCAGACCCCAGCCCCACAGCTTCCCAGAAGGGAGGCCATGGGAAGGCACCTGCTTTTGTGAGCCTCAGTTTACCCCTTTGTGCCATGGGGATAGTGCTAGCCAACTTTCCCAGGGTGTGGAGACTGTTGAGAAGCATGTGTGGCATTGAGCACCGAGCAGGCACCCATAGTGAAACCTTTCTCACCCATGCTTGCTCTCCCTCAAGTGAACAGTTTTAAGAGGCAGAGGCTAAAGTAGAGAACAAGCTGAACCTGGAGGAGTAGGGAGACCTGCCCGTCGGCAGGAACCAACCCCCTGGGAGGTGCAGGACCTCCGCGCGGGCAAGCTGAGCACCCGGCCCCTTTGTCCAGCCTCAGGTAAGGACAGGGCGTGAGCGCAGCAGCTGTAGTTCCCAAGAAGCAGGTTAGGGTCTGCTTCTGGCCACACGTAATCGAGGGGCTGTGTATTGGCTGGAGAGGCCCCCAGTGAGGACAGGTCGGGACAGAAGCATAGCCCATCTGAGATTGGCAACCTGAGGATCGGCTGCAGCTTTTTCTGCTTCACAGTTTTCAAATCTGGTTCTGTTCTCGGGAGGGCTGAATTCTAAGATTACCCAGAATACTTGATTACTACCTCTAATTATATCAGCTTTCTTGAAGTATGTATTACATTTTTCGGAAAAGAATAAAAGAGATCAAGATAGTGTAGTGCTGATGAAATAATAGATAAATACATCACTGGAACAGAGTAGAAAGCCCAGAAACAGACCCACATATGTACAGTCAACTGACCTTTGATAAAGGAGTAAAGGCAATACAGTGGAGAAAGATGGTCATTTCAACAAGTGGTGCTGGAACAACTGGATATCCACACACAAATAATGACTGGATGCAGACCTTACCCAAAATTTAACTCATAATGGATCACAGACCTAAATGTAAAATGCAGAACTATAAAACTCTTAGAAAATAAGAGAAAACCTGGGTGACCTTGGGTGTGGAGATGACCTTTTAGGTACAACACTGAAGGTGTGATCCATGAAAGAAAAACTTTATAAGTTGAACTTGATTATAAAAAGCTTCTGCTCTGCAAAGGCACAAAAGGAGAATGAAGACAAAACATAGATTGGGAGAAAAATCTTTGTCAAACACACATCTGATAATGAACTATTATCCAGAATATACAAAGAACTCTTAAAACTCAACAAGAAAACAACTTGATTAAAAAATGGGCCGAAGACCTTAACAGTCACTTCATTAAAGAAGATATTCAGATGGCAAATAAACATATGAAAAGATGCCCTAAATCATATGTCATCAGGGAAATGCAAATTAAAATAACAATGAGATCCCACTGCACACCTATTAGAATGATGACAATTCAAAACACAACACCAAATGCTCACAGGGACGTGGAGTAATAGGAACTCTTATTCTTTGCTGGTAGAAATGCAAAATGATGCAGCCACTTTGAAAGATAGTTTGGCAGTTTCTTACAAAACAAACCCTTTCCATAATCCAGCAGTTGTATTCCTTGGCATTTATCCAAAGGACTTGGAAACATGTCCACACCAAAACATGCACACGGATGTTTATAGCGGCTTTATTCACAATTGCCAAAAGTTGGAAATAACCAAGATGTCCTTCAGTAGGTTAGTGGATAAACAGATTGTGGTACATCCAGACAATGAAATATTATGTGATTTTAAAAAAGCTATCAAATCGCGAGAGGACAGGAATGAATCTTAAATGCATATTACTAAGTGAAAGAAGCCAGTCTGAAAAGGCTGCACATACTGTATGATTCCAACTATATGACATTTTGGAAAAGGTAAAACTATGGAGGCAGTAAAAAGATGAGTGGTTGCCAGGGGTGTGTGGGGCGTAGAGTGATGAATAGGAGGGCAGTGAAAATACTCTGTATGATAAAATAATGATGGATACATGTCCTTATACATTAGTCAAAACCCATAGAATGTGCAATATCAAGAGTGAATTATAACGTGAACTGTGGAATTAAGTTGTGAATGTATTAATATTGGCATATCAGTTATACAAATGTACCACATTAATGCAAGATGTTAAAATGATAGGGGAGGCTGCGGGGAGGGGGGAGAATCTGTGGGAAGTCTACTTTTTGCTCTATCTTTCTATAAACCTAAAACTTCTCTATACAATAGCCTATTAAAAAACAGTACAACAGCTACATTAAAGAAGTTGGCAGAAATGAAAGAAAATCACCCGTAATCCAAGTGAATACAATTTATTATTTTTGCATGTTACCTTGAAGTTTGTTCACATACACATATATTGTTTTTATAGATATAGCTGCAATCACAGGGCATCACAGCTTTTAAAATATTGTAGTTTGGTTCTGGAATGTTTCTTAACACTGTTGGTTTGTGAGGAGAGGCTGTGTTTTAGGTGTTCATTCCCTTCTTTGTGCTTGCTGCTCTGGTCCTCATAGAGGACTTCTCCAGAAAGTTCTGCTCAGCTATTCCCAGGGGAGCCCAGGGGCTGGACAGCCTCCTGGGCCAGAGAGGCTGCCCCGGTTGTGGGCTGCCTGAGTGTGTGCTTCCAGGGGCCTCGGTGCTGGGTGGGCTCAGGGAAGGGGGTCCCTCTTATGCCCACTTCCGCTCGAGCTGGGTATATGTCCCAAAGTGTTCAGGAGTGAGGCGTCCACAGTGGTTTCAGAAATTAGGGATGTGCTGTGAGTCCTGCACAGACTCACGGGTAGAGGAACTGGTGAGGCTGGGGTCGCTGGGTGAAGGGACTGGTGCCCTCGAGTCCTGGTCGTTTGCAAAGGGCTGTTCTGGCTGGGCTTCAGGGACACCCACTTGGCAGGGAGGTCCATGTCTGGCTGTCAGCTGGCTGTGGGCGGGACACAGGCAGGGAGGGCAGGAAGGAAGCTCTGGCATGGCTCATCGGGTCCTCAGAACCACCTCAAGAGGTTTCTTCACAGATGAGAAGGAGGCTCAGGGGAGTGGGGGTCATATCCAAGCTTACAGCGAGACAGCAGCTGGTAGCCTGCCTCAGGCCTCTCCCCTGAATGGTCATCTTCCTTGTGTGTGCACAGGCTTGCTTGGAAAGGCTTGGGAAGTGTTGGCTCAGGCAGGCGTTGCTGTTGCGGGGCTTCTCAGAGCCTATAAAACAACAGCTATGTTGTGAAGCTCAAAGAGGTGGGTGTGGGAGGCACCCCCTCCACCTTTTGTTTCATTTTTCTAGCGTCTAATGGGACCAGGATGGGCTCTGGTAGGGCATGTCAGGCTGTTCGTAGAGGCTCAGGTGTTCCCATGGCATGCCTTGGCTCTGTCACAAATACTGTGGGGCTCCCCTCCCATTCGTCACTGGTGCCTTGGAGGTGGCCGTGCTTGGAGCTAGACATGGAAAGCTGGCCCTGCCCTTGGGACTCCCCACTTATCTCAGGCCAGAAACTGCACTGGAAGGACCCATTCTCTCTCCAATGCCTATTCTCCCCCAGGCCCAGCTTTCTCAGCTCTGTGTGTGCTTGCTCAAGAGTGGACATGCTGGGAAAATTCTCAGCTTCAAGCTGAGTGTGGCTGAGCAACGCAGACCTTCTGACCACCCCTAAATCTGAAGCCTGCAGATGACCGTCCGAGGGTCCTAGTGGCTCAGCAGTATCTGCAGGGCCAGCACTGCTTTCCCTCTCTCGTACTCCCCTCCACCACGCTGGATTTGTCCCCAGTCTTATAGCTTCAGGGTGGCAGACAGGCTGCCACAGCTCCAGGCAGCATAACCAAATTTGAAAGCAGGAAGCAAGTGCGTGGTTACATGAGGTTAGGTTTAGGTTTCTACATTTTAATCCATAAAGGAAAGTTTACTGATAATCCTCTTTGGTCTCTGTGGCTAGAATGGGATTGCAAGGGCATCTGGGAAAGGCTTGATGGCATAGACAGGTTACAGCCTATTCCTTGGGGCTGGGCACAGTGCGTTTTGATTGGTCGGGAGGGGTGGCAGGCTGTGGGTGGGGGGCACCTGCCTGTGTCTGTCTTGGTTACCCCATTCCCCCAAGGTCTTGCTGGTGCCCAGGCCCTTCTCTGCCTGGGCTTCTGGGTCCCTCCAGGGGCTGCCTGCTCCTCCCTGCCCCACCTCTGTCACCCCCCCACCTCCAGTCCTGTGACCCTGCTCTGGATTCGCTGCTCTTCCCTCATCGGAGCTTTCTCCGTAGCCAGCAATCCAGTTTTCATTTCTTCACAAACTTTGTTTTGAAAAACTTAGACAGGGAAGTTGGTGTTACCAGTTGGTAACACTTGGCCACATCTGCTTTATCTCTGTATCTCGGCATACATTTTATTCTGGACCATTTGCACTTTACCCTGGTACTCCAGCAGCATCTCCTATAGGAACAAGGGCGTTTTCCCACAAAACCACAGCTGTGTCACACTCACATCTAACTCGGACGCTGCCAGCCATGCATCTGACATAGACTGTGTCCCCTAACTATGCTCAGCATAGTGTCCAGTTTGGCTCCAGGACTCAGTCGACTGGTGCGTTACATCTGGTTGTTGTGTCAGCTTTAATCTACAACAGTCCCTCTATCATTTTTATCATTATTTTTTAACCTTTTCCGGTTTTACCTTTTTCTGCTACAGAGACCATGCTCTAGACTGGGGTCGGCAAGCTGCAGCTCACGAGCCACATGCGGCTCTTTGAGTACGTACATGTGGCTCTGAAGCAAAATTGAAAATGAAAATAAAACTATCATAGTTTCATTTATAAAATTTTTAGAGGATATTATTCACATAATGGTGATTTCATTTGTATTATGGCTCTCGAATAATATTTAAATTGTTGTGAGGGGCAAGATTGGCTCTTCCATCTCAAAAGTTTACCGACCCCTGTTCTAGACTGTCTGTAGGAGCTGCTGTTCTGCGTGGGTGACAGGTAGGAACATAGACTCAGGTCAGGCTGGCCCCCTGCCGGCAGTGCCAGTTGGGATCTCTTGGCCGAGGCGTGTCCATATTAGCTGATGAAGAAGGGACACTGTGAGGGGTCACTCTCCTGCCCCCATGACCTTTGACCTGGGCCTCAGCATCTGGGGATGATCCTGCTCTAGTTATCCAGGCTTTTTGCAAAGGCACTGATCATGTTGGACCACCTCCCAATGAGCAGTCAGTGGCAGAGCCAGGACCTGCCGCGGGCCACTTGGGGATGCACTAGGAGGCTGGACTGCAGGCTGGTCCTCCCAGGACTCAGGGCCGTCCAGCCTTCTGCCTTTCTGACCCTGAACACCTGAACAGACGGGCCTGACTGTTTTGAGTTAAATCACTGATGCTGTACTGAGCCCCTGGCTATGGCTGCATCAACTGCAGCAGGTGGCGCTGCAGGGGGATTAGCTGTCAGGAGCTTCCTGACCTCCAGGGGGCTGTCCTCAGACCTTGCTGCCTGTTTGGGGCTCATGTCTACCCCAGAGCCCCTGTTCATCCCTGGGGTGGATGGTAGGGGAAGGGAGGGCTGCGTCCCCCCTTGTGCCAGCACTGCACACCTTCCAGTGAGTGGGGCCTGTGAGGACCGAGGGGCTGCTGGGTGACAGATGGGGAAACCACTGAATGGAGGATGTTTCCAGCTCCATAAGCTCCTAGGAACATGATGCATGTGAGAGCTAAAACCTGAAAAAGAGAAAACTGTCCCACATCTTCCTGTGACACAGCAGTTTTCACTTTAGTACGAGCCTGTCTTGTCTCTTTTTTTATGTTCTTGCAAAGTCATAGTTGCAGCACTCACTCTTAACATGTGCGGTGATGGTGAATCACCCATAGGGCCTGTGGCCCTCCTGCCCCAGCTTTGTTGAGAGCCCACCTCAGGGGCAGTGGGCCCACCAGCCTCCCTGTCTGCTGGGAGGTGAGTTCAGGGTGGGCTCAGCCCCATCCCTGCCCCTGCAGCTTGACCTAGTCTCCAGCATGTGTCCCTCTTGCATCTGGGCTGGGACACATCAGGGCCTCTCCCCTCATGTGGGGTGTGGTCTTTTATCCTGGCTGCTGCCCGGGGCCCCAGGAGCCCCCAGAAGGAAGGTGGCTGCTGTGCTGTGTCTTCAGGACAGGAAGTCATCTTGCCCAGTTGGACAGCAGCAAACTATTGACCCTGTCCAGACAGGTTCTGAGGAATTTATTTATTGGGTTGTCAGAAAAGTCATGACGTATTTTTTCTATGTTGTTTGTTGCAAAAATGCATCGTGACTTTTCCGACAACCCAATAATTAAGAGGTTCAAGCAGGAGAGTGAATTTGGCTTTTTTGGAAGAATCATAGCAGACTTGAGGGGTGGAGGAGAGAGGATGGGGAACAGGACAGGGGCAGTAATGGGGCATCTTTCTTTGTGTTGGGGACCTGTGTGCATGGGTTTCGGGGAAACTCTGCCATCCTGAGCCTTTTTACACAATACCGGTGACTGACCTGAAGGACTACAGGGTCACTGGTTATCAGAGCGAGGTGCCCCTGCTACTGTTAAAGGGGAGGAAGGCCCCTCTTCCCTGTCCTCCCTAGAGTGTCACGGGCTGGCCTGTGCTCCTGGTCAGGGATCAGGCGCCTGAGGTCTGGATCTGGACAGCCACAGCCACAGGCACAGCAGTCCAGTTTTAGAGGTGCCTGTTGAACAGCCTAGATGGCTGCATGTTCTCAGGCCTTGGGAACGTGCTGCACCCAGCCTGGCCCTGGCCACGCACTGGAGCTGTGACCCGTATGAGAGCCGAGCTAGCATTTGCTTTGGGATGGTTTGCCCCCCTGACATGATGTGGAGGGTCGGTACCATTGGGGCACAAAGGCTGTTCTTGGTGACTGTCTGTCCTTCGTCAGGCTTTCAGATATTTTTTTAGAGGCATGTGAGCAGTGTGAGTCTTCCCCGTGACAGCCATCCCGAGTTGGTGTTTGAGGGTTTTGGGTGAGGACTCTGGATGAGGGTGTGGGGGCTGGATTGTGGGCCTTGTGTGGCCACTGAATGGACCCCAACCTGTAGCCGCCATGTGGTGGAGGGACCGTTCATGCTGGGAGGGGGCCGTCCTCCAGGGAGTGATCAGGGGCTGTGCTGTGTAAGGAAGGCAGCTGGCTCTTGGTGTCTCTGGTGGGTGGGGTGGGCAGCTGGGGGTTCTGGTTTGGTCATGGGGTGATGGAGACCCCTTGGTGTACTAGCACGAGTGACCCGGATTCATGCAGAGAGGTGAAAGCCCACTGGGAGGGGTGGGAGGGGCATGGGGCTGGGGGCTTTCCAGGCCCTGCTCCGCCATTCTCCTGCCCTTGGTGGCGCTGGCTGACTGGGTGGGGTTCTCTGCCTGTAGGTGCTAGTGGGCAGCATCTCCTGGGGTTTGGGGCCTCATGGGTTTGTCTGCTCCTGTCTTGCTCAGCTGCTTTTGCAGGTGTGAGGCTAACTTCTGCTGGATGGCATTCCTGGGTACCTGCAGGGCTAGTGTGTGCTTGGGAGCCCACGGGTGGTCTGCCTAGGCTAGGGGCAGGGTGCTGCATGAGGGGAGATCTGCACATATGACCGTGTTTGCTGTTTGTGAGAAGAAGGTTAAAAAGAAGGCCGGCCAGGTGTACTTCAGAGAAAGTTGAGGGAAAGCGGGCAGCTCGAAATAAAATGAAGCAAAAGCGGATGAAAGGAAATAGTGAAAGAGCTTTAAAAAAGAAATGGGTGGATGGTGTTTTATGAAAACAAGACACTGAAGGGCGCTGTTTTATTATTTGTTGGTGAAGCTGCTGTAGCCTAGGTCAGTGCTGTGAGCCTACCCAGTGGAGGCAGAGCCCCCTGACCCCTGCTGTTGCTTTCTGTTCTGTGCATTGCTGGCTGCCTGCCTGTCCTAATGTCTCATGTGGACCTCAGTGAGTGTCCAGTCTTTCCTGCTGCCCGAGCTCATCACGATGCTCGTTGGGCCTCATCCCTGGTTGCACCAGTCAGCGTTGGTCCCTTGTCCACACGTGGGCGCCTGCAGTCTGTTGGCCATCTATCTGCTGCCGGACACTTGGTGTCACAGTGGGGAGAAGGAGGCTGAGGTGGACGTGGGCGTGTGGGGCTGCTCTCTCCCTGGTCCTTGGCAGCACGAGGCCCTGCCTGCCCGCCCTGGGGTGGATGTGCACTCACGTACCCGCTCTTGGCTTCCCAGAGGCCCTGGGTGTGGAGGGCTGTTCATTATTCCTGTGTCCTTGCAATGAGTCTGCGTGGTGGCAGCCTGCCTGGGCTCTGTGCAGATGATAAGGACCTAGGCCCTCACACCCTTGCTGCCCCGCCTGCCCACCTGGCCCTCCAAGGGTCCCAGGAAGCGCGGCATTTGGCTGGAGTTTGGCTCATGTCTGGCCTGCCTGAAATAGTCTGTCAGCCTCTGTAAATATTTGATGAAGGCGACGATAAAACACAAAGACCTGCTTTGTTCCTGGATGAGAGCGAGACTGACTCTGGAACGTTCTGGCTCTCCCGGCTGCTTCCTGGAGCAGTTTATGGATGCGTTTTTGAGGCAGGCCCTTTGTGTCTGTGAGCAGAGCAGGGGCCCTTCACGACCTGACAAGGTGGAGCAGAGGCAGTCTTGCCAACTGGACCCAGCTGGGCCAGAGGTCACAGTGGGGTCTCACCCTTCAGACTTGACTGGGGACAAACCCTTGGCCCCAGACCCTGGAAGGGGTTCTGAGGGGCCAGGGGACTAGGGTTTGGCATGGGTGCCTGACATTACAGCAGAGGGGTCAGTTACCAGCCTGGAGTGTTGGCCCTGGTGGGCTCGGTTGGGCTGCCACAGGTACATTGCATGTCCCCATGGTCTTGCCTCCGTGGCCTGCGTGGCAGCAGTGACACCTGACCCTGCTTCCTGTCCATAGGCTGCTGCGTGAACAAGCTGTGTGTGAAGTAAAGATGACCCATCACCCCTGCTGGCCTCTGTGGGCACATGCTTGCCTGGGAAGAGACCTGCCTGCCCTGCGGGTACTTCCGTGGGAATGATGAGCCCTTTGAGGCAGCCTTGCCTAGGGAGAGCTGACGCCTCGGGTCCTGGCAGTGGGGCCAGGGCCCTGCCAGGCAGTGAAGGATTCTTCCCTGGACACGGCAGGAACTGGGGAGGGGCCAGTGTTGCATGGCTGGTGGCCTTTAAACAAAGGGTTTCTTGTGTTTTCTCTTTGGGGGAAGGAGAATATTGTGGGCGGGGCAGGGTAGGTGCGGTTTGGTGGACATTGAATCATGAGGGTTTCAAAAGACCTTCGTATCTTGAGTATAATTACTAAGGGTCGCGATGACAGCCTGGGTGGTTTCCTGTGCTGATCGGGTCCCTTTGCTTTCAGAGCCCCGTGGCAGTGCCATGCTGGGGGGCCTGCTGTCTGCTCAGGTGGGGGCGCTGTCCCGAGCCTTGAGCACGCATGCTTTGTGTGTACTCCTTTAGGGCACAAAACATGGGTGGGGACCACAGTAGCTGGGGGTGCAGATACAGTATGGCCAACGAGGGGCTCCCTTCTTCACTTACAGAAGGAAAAAGCAAAGTAAAAGAGATGGTTGGCCCCAGGGAAGGTCAGTAGGGGACTTGTGGGACAGCTGCTGCATGTCCAGGCCCAGGGTCAGGCGGGCGGGCAGGATGCAAGAAGCTGGCTCATAGAGGTGTCCAAGGTCGCATGCCCCAGCCTGGGGGTGTGCCAGCCTATGCGCTGGGGGGACATTGCAGATGTGGGTTTCTTGAGGTCCCTGAGGTGGGAGATGATCCTGGGTTACACGGTGGATCCAGTGTCATCACCTGGGTCGTTATAAGAGGGGGCAGGAGGGCCCCAGGGAGATGTAGTGACAGAAGGTACCATGGAACTTGGTGACCTTTAGAAGCTGGACAAGGGGCCAATTCCCCCCAAAGCCCTAGGCATAGGCAGCTTCTTGTGGAACCCCACCTTCTTGTGCTGTTTTGGCCATCATGGTAGGGGCTTGTTATTGGGAGCAATGGGAAGCCATCTTGCCTCCCAGTGGACAGAGTGCAGCCCAGGGCTGGGAGAGACCACCTATAGGGGGACAAGGAGCCTCATGGACAAGGCTTGCTTTGAGCAGGGCTGGAGCCATGGGTGGTGCCCTGGGTTGGAGCCCCTCAGGGGCTGGTGTCAGGGACAGCTGCCTGGGGTGGGGGTGTCTGGAGTGAGTGCTGGAGATGAGGGCCTTACCCGAGGCCACACTGGGAGTGTCTTAATCTCCTGGCCTGGTGGGTGGGTATAAGGGACCGTTGTAGGCCCTTGGAGGATGACAATGAAAACAGGATTTAGGGACAAGGGCCTGATGGCTGTGTGTGAGGTACCAGGATCAGCAACCCAGAGGGTGGCCGTGATCCCTCTCTATGGACCTGTTCATGCAGGCAGCCTCCTGGCTCCTGGCTCACATCCCTGCTGTAGGCAACAGGAGGACATGAGGCCTGCTAAGGCTGCATGTGAGAAAGAATGTCCTGTGGCCCCCTGGGAGGGGTGGCTTTTGAGGGGAAGGGAGGCCTATGGGGAGAGCCTGGAAGAGGCCCGAGTACCTGGTGCAAAGCCTCTGGGCAGGGGTGCACAGGCTGGGGCTGAGGTCCAGGAGGACACATGCCCCATCCACCCATCACAGAGCCATACGTGTGCCAGGGCCAGGGGCCTGGCAGACCTTACCTACCACGGGTGGGGGCTCCATGGCAGAGATGGAGGGAGGGTGGGCCAGCATCCTCATGGCTCTTCCCTTGGGCACCACTGCCCTTCTTGGTGGTTCCTGGAGGGCCCCCGCGCAGGGTTGGGCAGGGCTGGAGGGCCATCCTGCTGCTCCCCATAGGCCAAGAGTAAACCCAGCCCACAGGAGGTGATGGTCTTGGGTGAGGGGAGTCAGGGAGTATTAGAATGTTTTGGACCCATGGCACTCAAATTAGAAATGTGTTCACGATCCTGTTTTCCTCCTGCTACAAATGTTATGATTCAGCACCCTCCCCAACAAAGTCTGTATGTGCAGGTCAGCTTTACCAGTGAGAGGGGCCATGAGGGCCAGGGCTGGCCACGTGCTTTGGTGGCACCTTCTCTCCTTCCCGTAGACAGGTAGTCTCTCTTGCCCCTCCCCCATTTCTATCCCCTCCCCTATCACTGCTATCTCCTCCCCATCTCTGTCCCTCCCCATCTGTGTCCCCTCTCCCACCATCTATGCACACATCTCAGCCATCCTTCCCTCTTTGTTCCCCCTCTCCCTATCTCTGCCCCCATCCCTGTCCTCTTCCCTAATCTCTGTCACAGTCTCTGCTTCCTGTCACCATATCTCAGTCCCTTCTCCCCTAACTCCGTCCCTCTCTCTCCATTTCTGGTCTCTGCTTCTTCATCCTTTCTCCCCCATTTCTGCCCCTCTCCCTGACTTGTTCCCCATCTCTGTCCCCACCCCCTGCTGGCTGGAGCCCCGTATCCATAGCAACTGTTGCTGCTGTGGAAGCTGGCACCTGCTCCCTCATCCCGTGGGGAGGTATTTTTGGCACTGCGGAGATTTTATCTTTGGTGTTGACTTTTACTCTTTGAGCACTACGTGGAGGGAGCTGGGGGTAGTGTTCAAGGAGGCCTTTGCTCTGGGGGCACCTTGCCTGAGGGCTGCCCTGTGGGGTCTTGTAGACACAGGTTCTTCCCCAAGGGGTCCTGTAGCTGCGGCCCTTCCCTGTGGAGTCTTTGTAAACAGGGCAGAGACACCGGCTCCTTTGTGTAGCCTCTGGAGCAGCAGATCATGGGGGTCACAGGTTGTACTGGGGGCTCTGGACAGTGACTCTCGGCATCAGGAGAACCCCAGGGTGGGTGAGTCTGGACACCAGGATGGCCTTACTGAAGCCCCTCAGCTTGGGGTTGAGCCCGTGGTCACAATGACGGTTTACCTGCAGCACCGGACACCAGCTTTTTGGGCACCAGCCGCAGCCTAGAACCCATGTGGAGCTTCACATGGTGTGTTATGGGCTCATGCCCAGGGTATGGCAGTAAGCACACTGATACCACCAGGGTGGTCCCAGGCATCTTGGCCTGGAGTCTCCTTCTGAGACATCTTCCAGCTTCTCCAAGGCCCATGTGGATGGCATGGTGTCTGGGATCAGCTGCCTCCCCTATCATGTGGGGGCCCCCCATTTCTTTGGAGGTCAGGGATACTTCCGTCCCACCCTATTCTGGCTGTGAGCACAGGTTATCCCAGTGTTTGGCACCCACCCTGACCCAGCTTTACCCCTTGCCAGGGGTGCCATTGGGGTGACCAGAAGACCCCCACAGGGGTTTGGGAGCCATCCTGCTTGGCTGGGCAAACTTGGGCGTTGTGGCCAGGGCCGGGTGGATTTTCAGGCATCCTTAATTGGGTCACAAGGGAGGGTGGCGACTGCTTGGTGGAGGCCAGGGGGTGGGTGAATGGGTCGTCCCGTGATCAAGCGTTGGGGCCAATGTGTGCCTGGCCTGCCCTCAAGGAGCAGGTGCTGAGGATGGGCCACAGTGCGCCTGCTGCCATCAGGGAGGGGAGCTAGTCCAGTCTAGCGTAGCCTCAGCTCATCACACCCCCTCTGCTGAGTTTCCTTGGGGGATGCTGTGTGCAGCCCCCTGGAGGGCTCTGAGAGCTGCTTCCTGACGCTCGGTTTCTTCTGCCGAGTGGGGGTGATGGCAGCTTGTAGGGGGCCATGGGGCTGCCATGACCCCACAGGGTCATGTCATAGGGCAAGGTCAGTGCGTCTGAAACTTACTGAAGGCCAGAACATCCCAGTGCTATTTCTGACTTGTCAGCATGGAAACTCCAACCAGGCTAGGAAGTAGAGAGAATGACTAACAAACCTGGTTCTACCCCCAGTTATCTTTAGGAGTCTGTCCTCTGTTTATCTTCCTCTCAAACCCTCAGACCTGTAGACCTGGGGGTCACCTGCCCAGATCTCTGGCCCTTGGCTGGCAGCCCCATGGGCAGGAGTCCCAGCTGCCCCATTTCCTGCGAGGGTTGTGTCTCCCGCCACTCAGCACGCAATCGGTTCTAAATGCACGCTTGGGGTATTTGCAACGATATGGATGGACCTAGAGAATGTTATACTAAGTGAAATAAGTCAGTCAGAGAAAGACAAATACCATGTGATCTCACTTTTATGTGGAATCTAAAAAACTGAATAAATGAGCAAAGGAAACAGAAATAGTCTCAGAGATATACAGCAAAAACTGATGGTTGCTAGATGGCAGGGAGGTGAGGATGAGGGAGAAGGGGAAGGGATTAGACAGCATAAATAGGTAACTACAACATTGCCACAGGGACATGAAAGACAGTTTGGGGAATATAATTAATAATGTTGTAAATATTTTGTAGGGTGTCAGATGGTCACATGTCTTGTTAGGGAGACCAATTCATGGATGGGTAGATGCCTGACCACTGCACTGTACACTTGAAGCTGAAGCTGAATAATATTGTATGTCAACTATAATTTAATCTACATAGAGTCACGGGATGTGGAGTAGAGTGTGGGAGTGGAGTCAATGGAATTGTAATAGAGATGTGCGAAGTCAGAGGGGCAATAGATTGGAGGAGGGAGGTTATCACTTTGTGAGGGGTGAAATGTATAACTATTACATTGTTTTGTACACCTGAAACTAACTAAAAAAATAAAAAAATAAATGCACTCTTGGGGGATTGGGCCTGACCCTCCTCTTTGCCCCTCGGGGAGACGAAGCCCAACGGGGATGTGGTCATCAGGGATTTGCAGATTTTACAGAATCGGGATTCTGTGTCCAGTTAATATGTTTGGTGCAAACCCCAAAGCTGCTTACGGAACAGACACCAAAGGGGGCACTTGAGGAAAGAGCCACCATGGTCACCCCACCCTGGAGAGGAAGAGATCCTTGTGGTAACATGACTGCTGCCCAGGGCACGGCCTGGGGACGTGGCTGGCGGCGCTTTCTGCTTTTAGTTTCACGGAGGTCAGCAGATTGCAGAGAGCTGGGGAAATGGGGAAGGAAGAGAAGGTCCCATGCCCTTCTCCCTAAACACAGCCCCGTTCTCCCTTCTTTTGGTTTCCCAGCCTGCTGCCTTTCTCCCTCACCGGGTCCAAACTGCCCTGAGGACCTCACGACCTTTGTCACTGCCACCAGGCCTGCTCAGGATGTTCGTTATTTCTTTTTTTTTTTTTTTAAAGATTTTATTGGGGGAATTGGGGGAAGGGGAACAGCGTTGGGGAATCGGGGAAGGGGAACAGACAGGTAGACAAATTGCTGTTTTTGTTCTTCAGTCTAGTTGTGGAGGACGTCGCTTCACTGGCCCATGTTGGTATGATCATTGTGCTCTTCCTGGATGAGGCAGATCGGTCACCAGTCATTGGTCGGCTGCTCACAGCGGCTCCCGGCAGCTCACGCCAGCTGCCGGCCGCTCACGTAGCTCACGGCAGCCCACTGTGCTGCAGCCTACTCTGTCGCCGGCCACTCACAGCGGCCCAGCTCCAGGTCGAGCTGTTGTTCATCATCTTAGCTGTAGAGGGTGAGTGTCACTGGCCCTCAATGTGGGATCTGAATCACAGCTCTGCTGCTCAGAGCTGGCGCTCCCGAGTGAGCTCTTAACCAGCTGAGCCACTCGGCCAGCCCAGGATGTTCGTTATTTCTTGTGACTCTAACCATCCAGTGAGCAGTTCACACACAGGCAGGGAGGTTTTGGACAGCTTCCTTGTGGGATCCTGAAGGTGACAGTCCCAGGTGAGCACCATAGGACTTGAGACAGCTGTGGGCACGTGTCAACCTCCCAGGTTATGGTGCCTGCTGGAATGGCATGTTGGGACTGAAAGCGGAGGTTTTGTGTTGACATGCCACCCTCTTACTTTATATTCTCCTGAGAAGTATATTAAAAACAGTAGAGGCAATAGGTTTTTGTTTTTGTTTTTTTTTAAAGATTTTTATTGGGGAATTGGGGGGATGGGAACAGTGCTGGGGAATTGGGGAAGGGGAACAGAAAAGTTGCTGTCATTTTGTTCTTCAGTCTAGTTGTGGAGGACGTTGCTTCACTGGCCCAAGTTGGCACCATCATCGCGCTCTTCCCGGGCGAGGCAGATCAGTCGCCGGCTTCTGGACGGCCGCTCACTGCGGCTGCTGGCCGCTCACGCTGGCTGCTGGCCGCTCACGCTGGCTGCTGGCTACATACGGTAGCCCATGGCAACCCACTGCCACAGGGGCTGCAGCCTACGTCGCCAGCGACTCATGGCAGCCCAGCTCCAGGTTGAGCTGTTGTTCAGCATCTCAGCTGTGGAGGGTAGTGTCACTGTCCCTCATATGTGGGATCCGAACCGGGGCTCTCTGGCGTCCCAAGCCAGTTCTTAACCATCGCGCCACTCGGCCGGCCCGAGGCAATAGGTTTTTATAGGGCAGAAGGAACACCTCCTGTCCCGCTTGCCCTTGTGTGTCGTGCTCGTGTGTGTTTACGCGTATGCAGGTGCCCCCCACAGACTGGAGGCCCATAGGGTGGGGTATTGATGAGGAGGGGCCTCTCCCAGGACAGGATGTGCCTGGCGGGGGGGAGGGGGAAACAAACCTTGGGGTGCACAGCGACTTTGCAGGGACCCTCCCTGTGTCTGGTTTGCGAGAGGCTCAGGGTGACGGTGACCCCAGCGAGGAGGCCTTGAACATGGCATGTCCTATGTTGCTGTTGGCCCTGAGTCTGCACCTGGACCTGGAAGGAGGTTTCTGTGTCAATGATGAGGAAGCCAGTCTGGGTGGGACCCCATGCTGGGGCATCCTGGGCACCCGTGGCTCGGTGAGGGAGGAGCCCACTTGTGGCCTGAGGGACAGGATGCCGAGGGTGCTGGTAGTGTTGGGACTTTCTCAGCACTCGGCACTCTGCCAGAGAGAGGGTGCCGTGCAGGTGGGGGTGTCAGGGCCCTGACCCGCGCATCTGGGGTGACTCGCTGACTGTTTGTACAGGCTTCCTCATGGGAGTGGTGTCCCCACCTCTCCCTGCTGAGCAAGACCCCCCTTTCTCCCCCCCCCCCACCAGGCTGCACTGCTCCTGCTTGTGGATTCTGGGAGGGACTGGGGTGTGTGGGAGGCAGGGCTTTGTGCTCATGAGGGGCAAGAGGCTCTGAGAGGTGGTTGAGTGGGTGGGGCAGCCAGGTACCTCCTGCTCCAGGACCTGTGCTGGGTGTCTTCGAGAGCATAACTCTGCTTTGTCCAAGCAGCCCTGCAGAGGGTAAGCTGGAGGGTGGGTGCTCTCCACGTGTGCGGGGTCCTAGGTCCCTTCAAACCTCCTGGCCTCGAATGATGTGTGTGCTGCACTCTGACTGATACCCACTCCCCACCTTAGCCCTGCTTCACCTGTGCAACTGTGTTCCTAGGAGCCCGCAGGCCAGGTCACAGGTACACATCCATGGTCAGCCGAGCGGGGGACAGGCCCTATACCTGAGAGGGTCACCCCGTCTTGAGGATGCTGAGTGGGGACAGGTCCTACACCTGGGAGGATCCCTCATCTTGGAGATGCTGAGTGGAGGGCAGGCCCTATGCCTGGAAGGTTCCACTGTCTCAGAGTACAGTATCCCATTGTGGCCCCTTTTCTGTCCAAACTGTGCGGGGACAGGACAGACATGCCCTGCCATTCTGTGCTGATGGGTTTAGGAGTGTGATGGGGGCTGAGGGGACCCACTGGGTCCCCAGGAGCTCCCTGGGGGACAGGTCCCAGGAGGACACCCCAGGGCTGAGGTGATCGTGGGGGTCCTCTTTGCCCCACCCAGGCTTAGCAAGTATCTGCCCTCAGGTGGTACCTCTTCCCTAGCCTCAGCGTCCCCACCTGTCAAATGGACACAACCTGAGTGGTGCCTTCTGCCATTTGAGCAGTCTTCTTTGGTCACTGTTACAGATACTCCGGTACCTCTGTAGGATGTGAAATTTAGAAAATGCGGACAGGCAGAAATAAAATAAAAATCACCCCAATCTTACAAAAACAGGGAGAGGCACAACCATAGTTGAGGAAGTTGTGTGATGTGTGACTTGACATGTGATATGATGTGACATGTGATGCATGTTGTGACATGTGACATGGCATGATGTGATGATGTGATGTGATGCATGATGTGATGTGTGGCGTGTGGCACCTGACATGGTGTACCCCCTGTGATGTGGGGGGCTCTCAGGGCCTCCGTGATGCGGTTGGTTCCTGTCTGGCTGTTGTGCAGACTTGTTCAGCCTTCAGCCACTCACTCATCATTCAGTTATTCATCTCACTCTTCATTCCTTCATTCACTGGCGCCTTCATTTGTTTACCTACTTTTTCATCATTCATTTATTCTCTCACCTTTCATTCATTATTCGTTCATTTACTCCTTCATTCACTCACTGGCTCTCATCTGTCAGTTGTGGGGCATCCCCAGACCCCACAGAGGACTACAAGACAGAGGGATTTCCTTACCTTTCTTCTGGGACTGCTCTGGGTTTTGGCAAAGTCAGCTGCTGGAAGGTGAAGTAAGGGGGCATTGGCTTCAGGGGTTAGACCTGATCCCATTGCTGTGCTTGGTGTGGTCCCAGCATGTGTGCTAGCAGGCAGTGTCCCAGAGGGGCTGGCCCTGCCCCAACTCCCTTCCTGACAGAGGCCTGCTTGTTTCAGCGAGGCCTCCACGTTTCCGCCTCCCCCACCGTCCCCTAGGGTGTGAGGCACTCAGAGGCATTAGGAGCCCGGCTGGGCTGGGGTCATGTTCTGACCTGCCTCTTGCCCAAGTGTTGAGCCTTTCTGAGCCTCAGCTTCCTTTCTGTAAATGGGGCAGCCTTCACTTGCCTGGCTCATAGGGCTGAGTGCCGGGGGCAAAGGTCTTGTCTCAGGGTCATCTTCATGGGCCCTATGAGTGGCTGTCCAGTAGGCCATGGCCATTAATAATGTTTGCCTGAGGGAGAGAGAGATGTGTGGAGGATGGGGGCATTCCTTACCCTCCACAGTGTGAGAGACTCCCAGCCCCAGCACTCCCCACCCCGAGGGTGTCAGACATCAGAGTTGCTCCTGGGCCTTGGGTTATTCCCACCTGTTGGAGGTAGAGGCGGAGAATGCCAGACATGGGATTCTGTGGGATGCCAGACATGGCTTTTCTAGGTTTCAGTAGTGAGATGGGGAGGTAGTTTTACCATCACCTGGGGAGTAGGCCCACCGACAGGAAGGGAGCCCCACTTAGCAATGGCTCTTCGTTGCATTCTGTTTCGATCTTGGGGAAGGACGAAGATGCCATCTTCTCATAGGTGATCAAGGCAGCAAGCATGGTTGTGCTTCTGCATGGGCATGCCCCAGGGAGACCTGTGCTGTATGTAGAGCTATATAACTGGAGAAGGCAGCATGGAGGATGGCAGAGCGGTTTAACTGGGGTGGCATGATCATTTCACTGTGCATTTGTAATTTTTGGTCACCATTTCATTGCATATTTGTGTATCCACGTAGTGGTAATTTTAACAATTGAGGTGTGGTCTCAGATGTGTCTGCCTTGTAATTGGATGAACCATTCTTGGAGCTCTGGGCTTTGGTGAGTTTAGAGTTTGCACTTAGAAAGCTTGTTGTACATTCTTTTATACCTTTTTTTAGTGGTTCCAGTAGAGATTACCACATGGATCCTTGATTACTAAAGTCTGATGTAAACTAGTAGGCCTTAGAACATTGATATATACCCCCATACCCCTTGCCTACCTTTTGTGATATTGATTCTAAGATTTTTTTTTTGAGCCTTTAATTTTCAGGAGGTTTTTTGTTTGTTTTACTGTAATGTGCCTGGTGTGGTTTTCTTTATATTTAACTTGCTTGGGGTTTATAGTACTTCTTGTATTTAGGTCTGGATGTCTTGCTTAAGTTTTAGAAAACTTTGGGGCATTATTTTTTTTATTTTTATTTTTAGCTGAGCCATCCTGCCACCTGTTGACAGCTAAGCTGCAGCTCGGGCTGGGAATTGAACCGGTGACCCTGTTACTCAGAGCTCACACTCTTGAGTGAGCTCTTAACCAACTGAGCCACTTGGCCGGCCTCAAGGGGGCATTATTTTTTAAACATTGCATTTGTTTGATTCTTTATGCCCTCTTCTTCCAAAACCCCATTTACACATAGGATGGACCTTTTCACTGTGTTATGTAAATTTTTATCCTCTTTCTTGTATTTTCCATCCATTTGTCTCTCTGTGTTTCAGTCTGTATATTCTCTACTGGTATGTCTTCCAGTTTGCTGATCCTGTTTTCAGCTATGTCTAATCTATTGTTAAACCCATATATAGTGTTCCCAATTTTATTTCTTAGTTCTAGCTTTCATTTGATTCTTATTTCACAGATTTTAGCTCTGGTGAAATGATCCATTTTACTGTCTGTTTTCTTGATTGCACTAGTCACAGTAATTTTAAAGTCTGTGTCTCATAAATACAATATTTGGATCCCCTGGGTGGGGGGTTGCTGCTACGATCTTTTTTTTTCCTCTTGATTTTCTATCATTTGGTCTTGTCTCCTGGTGTAGAGTAAAAGCCTGGGCACTCCACAAGGCCTCCTTCCTCAGCAGGCCCTGTCAGACTGGAGAAGCCTTGTCTTGCCTCTCAGCTTCCAGGCTAATGCGTAGTGCTGACACTCTAAGACAACACTGTCCTGTAAAGTGTAATGTGAGCCTCATGTACAATACTCAGTTGAATGGCCACATTCAAAGTATGAAAGCACTGGTGGAATTTTAGTAATATATTTTCTTTAATCCAATATATCTAAAATATTATCTTTTTAACATGTAATTAATATGAGATTATTAATGAAAATTTAAAAACTTGCTTAGAAAAATGACTAGCTGCATGTCAAATGCTCATAGCTGTTGTCTCAGACCACACAACTCTAGGGGAGAATGTGCTGAACGTGGGGGCTTTTCTCTCCAGGGGAGTCATGCTGTGAGCTGGTGGGTCGCCGTGTGTGTGCCCTGTGTGATTGCTGTCTAGTCTGGATTATGGCCCTCAGGCTATTGCTGCCGCCTTGGAGAAGAACCAAGGAGTTAGTTCACAGGATTGGGGCAGACGTGAGCTATAGGGCCTTCCCACACTCCAGGCTGCCCTGGGTCTCCATGGCCCTATGTGGCCCTGGTCACATGTGCTGATTTATCTGTCAATGCCCCCTGCCCTCTACCATGCACGCTACTGCAGCGCCTGGCCTAGAGGGATATCATGGATGTCGAGGACTGGCAGCATGTCCACTCAGCAGACAATTACCTGAGGCCATCAGTGGCCAAAGTCCTTGCTGCCTGGCCTGTGAGGTCATCTCAGATCTGTTGGTGGAATTGCTCAGGCTGCTCAGGGCCTGTGGGCAGAAGAGTGAGGTCTAGGCAACTTCTTCCTGGGGTAAGGCTAGAGGTCTTGGCCAGACGCGGCTTCTGTAGCAGGAGGCACCAGGGTCCCCCACCTCTGCTTCTGAGCACCCAGGGCCGTGGGTCTGGGTGTTCCCTGGGGTGGGAGGTGTGCAAGGGTAGGAGTCTGCTTTGTGGGGGAGGGGCCATAGAATTCAGCAGATTGTTACAAGGACCCTGTACCCATTGCTACCCTGAGGTCCCCCAGCCTTTGGACCCCATGCAGTGGGTGGGGCAGCTGCTTGATAAAGGGGGTGCTCCTGACTGGGCCTACCCCAAAGGGGCTGACCTGTCAACAATCTGGTCCTGAAGCTGCCCCAGCCCTTCCCACAGGCGTGGTCCTTGGTTGAGGTGCTCATCCTGGCTGACCCTGTTCGTGGTGCCTCCACATCTGTCTTTAGGTGTCCTCGTGGAGCAGTGGCCTGGGGTGGGACTGGCCCTTCCTAGAAACCAGACAGGTGGTGTGGTCAGTTGCAGAGGTAGTGGCTGCCCAGCCTCTGTGCACCGGACTTCGAGGTCATCTTGCATAAGTGCCAACACTCTTGGTTGGGTCCCAGGTGTCCTCTTGGGAGCCTGATGAGGGAGTAGCTGGTGGGTGTTCTCTTGCTGGCTTCTGTTTGCCCTTCACAGCATGGTGATCTGCCACTCCTGTCCAGGTCCCAGGTCCCAGGGTTAGAGCAGATGAGCCCCTGAGAAAAGCAAAGCCCTCCTCGATGCCACCTTCCTGTGCGATTTCTGTTGCTCTGACCTTGGTGGTTTCTCTTGTCCCACTTGAGAGGGGCTGTGTCAGGAGAAAGCACATCTCAGCCATGGCTGGCTGGCCCTGCCCTGGAATGTCGTTGAGTCTGGTTCAGGTCTCTCCATGGCTTATGCGCGGCCTGAGGTCCCCAGGGGAGGTTTTGTGAGGTGGAGAGCCTGGGGGGTGGGCACTGCCCAGCTTGTTCCTGCCTCCGGGAGTGCTGGTGGCCTGTGGTCATGTCCCCAGGCAAATGCTGCCCAACCCCCCAGTCTGCCTGCTCCTAGAGCAGTGGTGGCCTGCCCACCCCACCCCGGTCCTCGTCCTTCTCCTGGGCTCCTCCTTGGCCTGGCCCTGCTGTGTGATAACAGTTTCCACTGTCTGCACCCCGTGATGAGGGTGGTGGGCAGGCCTGGGGTAGGTGGAGCCCTGCAGCCTGCCCACGACCAAGGGCCCTGGTGGGGGCCGGAGCAGAGGGCTTCATTCCAGGAGTGCCCAGCACAGAGTGCCTGTCCCCAAACTGACCCACTGTGCTCATGCCAGGGATGGGCTCCCTAACAGGAGGGCCTGGAGCACCCCCCCCTCCCCAGTTCTGACTTCACAGCCAGCCCTGCCCAGGCCCCATTGAAGGCCTGGGGAGGGGGGCCACCATGGATGGGGTGACACACTGCACTATGTCCATAGAACCGGAGGAGGCCCTCATGGGCTTCCAGCTGGGCCTGAAGGATCACTTGGGGTTGGAGACACACTTGGATTGATTGTAGAGAGTTCTGTGACCTGGCATACCTGGCTCCCCTACCCCTTCTGTCGGCTGTTGTGAGCCGAGGTGAAGGGAAGCAGTGCTGGCCCAGCCTCTTTCGGGTGATAGTTAAGGTTCACTGTGGGTAGAAGCAACTGGGAGAGATGCGTGTTCAGTCACGTTTGTTACCTGTTTAGCCAACTGCACAGCACTGATTTATCATGCTAACTCAATCCAGAGAAACGGATGACCCTCAGAGCTGTGTGACCATAGGAAATAAGAACCGGAAATTCCAATAAGCACCTCCTTATGGCAGAGAAGTGCTGTCAGGTGGTCAATAAAAGACTTCCAGGGAAACTGCTATATTGGGTCTGTGGGAGCTGAGATATGGGTCCAGACTGGAGTTTTATTCGTGTATTTGTAAAATGGCCAGAGAGACTATCCAGTTCCATGGGAACTGTTTCAGAGAGCATTAAAATAATGTCAGTGTCTATGAAATGCTAGCAATGCTGCCCCTTACAACCACGTGACATAGAGCCAGCTCGCAGGTGGCAAGGGCACCCAGTTTACAGTCTCCTGCAGGTGGCCAACGGGGCTGGCTCTGCCTTTCGAGGGAGGAACAGGAGTCCTGGCATGGCCCCTGAAAGAAACCCGTTTTCAGTCCTTTGTGCACCTCCCCACTTACAGAAGACCGTATTAATTTAATAAAAGTAGTGAGGGCCGGGTAGCAGTGTTCAGCTGTCCCCCTCAGCCACAGCCGTGTTGGCGGCTGTGACAGGGACGATGGGCTCCGTCGTTGGAGCCCCAGCCTCCTTGAGCTGCCTGTGCACTGAGGTGGTGCCCGCAGTCCCTGCCCAGCGGCATCTTCTGTTTTCATGTCTTTTCAGCCTGGGGTGGGGGTGGGGGTGGGGCATCTAATGTAGCAGCAGCCACCCGCTGGAGGACCATTCGTTTCGATAACAGTGCCTTTATTTTAAACGAGAATTAGCAAAAGCATGCACCACTCACCTGAGATTTCACCTATTTGATTGCTTAGATGAGGTTAAAGAGAGCTCTTGGGTTTAAAAGAAGTAAGTTTATTTTTATAACTGCAGTAAATATTAGATGGAGCAGGTCACAGCTCAGAGCGTGAGACATCACACTCTGACTAGGCCTCTCCCTTGGTGGCTTCAGTGGGAAAGCAGCACCTGTTGCTGTCCCTGGACGGAAGCCACGCTCGGCCTGCTCCCCTGGGACCTCACATCTACATACAGGATCCTTCCTTCCAGGACACCTGCCCTGCCGGTACCCTAGGTGGTGAGGGCTGCCCTTCTCCTCAGACCACGGGGACTTTTCTTCTGGCCTGGGGTGTCTGTGGCTGGCATGACCCACCTGTTCCTTCACCCTGTTTTTAGGTGCAGTGTAATTGCATGTTTCTCTGTTTTCTTGGCTGTTGCCTACTCCCCCTGAGGTTTTTCAGCCCTTACGTGCAACCCAGAGCCTCAGTGACCATTCGGTGACTGAGCCGGGCCTGTGGACACCCACCAGGAACAGCACAGAGCAGCACCCTCTCCCCTGGGTCGACCCCATCCCTGGGGACCTTGTCCTGGGCTGACTGTCCCCGAAGCTGCCTGTTCTGGACTGACTTAGTACCTGAAGTCCCCTCTTGGGCTGAGTTCCCTGTACAAGGGACAGATCTCAACAGACCCTTGAAGCTTTTTTCTGTTTTGATTTATGACCTAATGGGTGGGGCTGGAGAGACGTCCCAGGCCAGTTTGTCACCCAGGACGCTATACTGATTCTGGGCAGCCTCCTCTAGTGCTTATTCTCCTGCTGTGCTCTGTGTGTGTAGATTCCTGCTTCCCCTGGCTGGACTTGGGGTTGCTGGGTAGTTCTGTCCTTATGGGGTTGCCTGGCTCAAAGGAGATGGCTGGAGAGCCCCACCGCGACAGGAGGGTGGCCTCCTGTGTCTGAGGACTTCAGCCCTCACTGGTGGCCTGAATGGTGTTTGGGCACAGCTGGTGACTCCTTCATGCAGGAGAGGCCTTTCAGATCCAGGGGCTGTCCTCCTCTGACCACCTTGACGTCTGACCCAAGTACCCCCAACCCCATTTCGCTGCCCCAGCTCTAAGGGTGACTTTTGCTACTGGCTGGGCCTTTTCCCTATAGGTGACAACAGCCAGCATTGTGCAGAATGCCTTTCCTTTGTCATCTGATTGGCTCTCACTGTCTGTGGGAGAGCAGGAGTCACTAATTTAGGCGGCCCTGGGGCGTGGTGGCAGGGTGGCCGTCTGGGTGGGTGAGCTGTCCGCCCTGTGGCGAGGCCCTGGGAGTCGCTGGAGCTCACCCTCTCAAGACTGCACCTGAAGACCACCTGACTGGCAGTATGTGAGGGTCCCGCAGGGTCAGGAACTTGCCTCCTGCCCTGTTTCATGACCTGCAGCCATCCCAGCACATCAGCTAATGAATTCATCCCACAAGCAGTGCCAACGGCCAGTTGCGGGGGTGGCTCTGCCTCCATGGAGCTGCTGCTCTCATGGGGCTGACTAGAGATCAACAAACAGTGACAAGGACCTGGGCCAGCTCTGTGAGGGGATGCCAGGCAGCACGCTGCGGGAGGGCTCTGGGCAGTGCTCTGAGAACACACAACTGACCTTTTAAATTATCAAGCAGTGTGTCACCTAGTTAAAAATAGCCTGGTGGCTTAGAGCATAAAATAAGGTGTCCCCCCCCAACCCCCCCCACCTCAGCTCCGAGAGGCACTGTTGGAACGATCTGACTTCCGAGTTATGCCTGTGCTTTTGTCACTGTTAGCCCGTATCTGTCACAGAACCAGAGTGTGGCACACACAGGGCCCTTTCCGCCCCCTCTCGGTACTTTGCTAGTTATGTTATTTTTAACATGAACCTTCTGCTCTGAAACTATAATAAAGTCTTTGGCTTTGCTGTTGGTTGATACTGAAGTACTGGCAAAAACTATTTATACTATAAGCGATTCTGTGAATTTCCTCTAAAATCAGTGCCCCCACCATTGGATAGGAATTGGAACTGGAATGTCATCGCTCAAAGCCAGCTTGCCTGGTGGGGATGGTGCAGGGGACGCCCCACCTCCTGGCTGCCTTCGCAAGGTACTTGCAGCCAAGTTCAGCCACAGGCCAAGTGCAGCCACAGGCACGGCTTGCCACATTCCCTCTGCTGTGCTGTTCAGAAACACTTCTTCAGTCACTGTTTCACCCGGGTGCGTGGAGTCACCTCTGAGTTCTCCAATGTCTGAGAGTCAGTCCTGTGGCCTCGGATGTGACGTCTGTTTGGTTGGGTGTAGGGTTCCAGGTCAGAGTCAGTGCTGTGAGGAGGTCGCTGCTGTGAGGAGGTGCTGGCAGCAGAGCTGCACAGGAGGGAGTGACAGAGGAGACCCCAGCCCCTCCTCCCTCCACCCCCAGCTCTGCGGCGGGAGGGCCCTCAGGAGTCTGAGTTTCTTCCATTGGAACTAGACTGGTGGGGATCGTTTTTTCACGCACTGGAACCTGGCGGGGCACTGGCTTTTATTCTGAGTAGTTGTGCTCTCAGCTCAGGGAAATGCTATTCCCTGTCTCCTGCTCCTTCCTGATTTCTCTTGTATCCTCTTAGAACTCCTGTTCCGTGTCATTAGGACTTGCAGCTGGTTCTTCCACATCTCTTGGTGTTTCTCTTGTATTTCTCACATTTGTGTGTTTTCGGTTTTCACTTTATTTTTTTACATTTGAAAAGTAGAGCAATAACTGACATGAAATGAGACCCATCTGAGGTAGACAAGCAGGTGTACGTACCTGTAACTACATCCTCCATTACACTGGTCCCGTTGCCCCCAGATTCTCAGCTCTGCACCCCCCACCCACCCAGAGGCGAGTGCTGTTCTGGTTTCAACCCCACTTGCTACTTTGCCTTTTCTGGAGTTTGGGGCTGTTGTGTACTCATCTTCTGTGAATGCCTATTTCTTTTGTCTTGGGTGGGCACCCCGCCTGCGGGGAGGGGCTAGGCCTAGAGCTGGGTGGGGACCTGCCACTGCACTTCCAACAGCCTCCAGCAGGGCTAGAGTGATCCTTCTTTTCATTTGACCCTGGTGTTGGATGTGAAGTGGGACTTTGTGGTTGTCATGGCATTTTCTGGTGCCGAGCACCTTTTCATGAGCTGCTTGACCATTTCTGAGTGTTCTTTTGTGACATGTCTGTTTGTCTTTTGTTATTACTGAGTTATAGGAGTTCATCTGTATTCTGGATCTGAGTTTCGTGTCAGATACATGTATTCGGAATTGTTTCTCCCAGTTGGTGGGTAGCTTCACTTTTATCTTCCTTAGTAAATCATCATTTTTGATAAGTGGAATGTGTTTCCATGTTTTTATCTAGATTAAGCATTGACTTTTTTGTACTTACTGTTTCATTGGATTATAGAATATCTTTTTTTAAACGTTGAGCTTTAATTTGTAAGAGCTCTTTCTTGATTGGTACTTTTTAAGTGGAAGCTTGGTCTTATTTATGTGTGTCAGCCTCTTGGATCCTTGTAAGGACATGAACTAGATGGTTTTGAAGTTGCCTTTGTCCCTGAATTGTTTCTCTGGGATCAGCCATGCCAGGGGCTTCTCCTGGCATCTCTTTGCTCTGTGGGTGATCATGCTGCCTGGTCCCACGTGTGCATGGACAGGCTGGCGGGTGGGGTGGTGGGAGAGAGAGCGCCTAAATGGGTACAGCCCCACTTGGCGTAGAGTTCCTTAACCAGATGACTGTGTCATGCCTTGATTTGGGGTCTTTTGGAAGGACCTGAAGGGTCTTGGCCTGTGTTTCCTTTCAGCTGTGATTTTTCCCCTCATCTGTCCTATTGCACCTCTGTCTTCCTAGAACTCCTTACAGCCCCCTCTTCCATGTTCAGCTGTGTTTATGTTTCTCTGGGGGTCCTCCTGCGGGAGGGCCAGGTGTGAGTGCATGGGCTCTGTGGGCCATTGGACCAGGATGGAGGCGATGCTGGGGGTCACATGCTCACGCGTGGGGAGAAGGCTACCCTGGGAATTTTGGAGTGAGGCTCATCTGTGAGATGAGTGTTTGTGCTTTGTTTTGAGCCCTCTGTGGTGAGACTCTGGGCAGCTTTTAGGCAGAGAAGGGCCAGGCTCCAGGCTGCTGGGGCGGACGAGGCAGGGGTATGGAGGTGACAGACGCAGGTTGGGGGACACTGCAGCCTGTGTGGGTCGCGGTGCTGGAGGGTGTTCAGCTGTGCTGAGTGTGTTGGGCACAGGTTGCCCTAGGCCCGGGAGGTTTGTGTGCTGTGTCCCCAGGACTGATCAGGGCTCGGCTGGGACTCTGGTCTTTCTTCACCTCTCTCGCCTCTGAGCTCTCTCTTGGTTTTCTGGTTCTCATCTGCTGTGGTCATTAATGCATCCTCAAAGTTGCATGTAAATTCTTTCCTTACATCATACTCCATCTGTGGATGTGTAGGGAGGAAGGTTGCAGGTGATTTTAGAGGAAGAAGCGTGTGAACACTGCGGTGGGTTTCGCGGTGTCTCTGGCTTCTGGAGACCTCTTTGCTGAGCTTCCTATGCAGGGTGTGACTCTCCCGGGTTGGCCCTGCCCTCTGTTGTGCTGCCTGAGCAGAAGCAGCTGAGGGAGCCGCCTGGCTGGGCCTGCCAAACCACCCACCTGGGGAAGGCTGTGCCAGTGTCCCTCTTAACTGTGTGTCTCTGCAGGATCGGAAGCTCACCAAGCTGGAGCGGCAGCGGTTCAAGGAGGAGGCCGAGATGCTGAAGGGCCTACAGCACCCTAACATCGTGCGCTTCTATGACTTCTGGGAGTCCAGCGCCAAGGGCAAGCGGTGCATCGTGCTGGTGACTGAGCTGATGACCTCGGGGACCCTGAAGACGTGAGTGCACCGCCTGCCTGGCCATCCAGGGCCTCAGGATAGGCCTGGCCCAGGGTGCGGGGCCCGTGTGCCAGGGAGTCTTGGCTGGCGTGAAGCTAGCACCCCTCTCTCATAGGTGTCCCCGTTTGGGTGATGAGCACATGGCCTCCACAATGGGAAGCCCTCCCCACACAAGTGGCCGGTGAGCCATGCCCCCTCCCCCGCAGGTACCTGAAGCGGTTCAAGGTGATGAAGCCCAAGGTGCTGCGCAGCTGGTGCCGGCAGATCCTGAAGGGGCTGCTGTTCCTGCACACCAGGACACCCCCCATCATCCACCGGGACCTCAAGTGCGACAACATCTTTATCACCGGGCCCACCGGCTCCGTGAAGATTGGCGACCTGGGCCTGGCCACCCTCAAGAGAGCGTCCTTTGCCAAGAGTGTGATAGGTATGCCTGTGTCTTCTCAGCCCTCAGCCCCTCAGCCATGCTGTGGCCCTGCATTGGCCCATGTGGGTTCCTGGCTGTGTGGTCAGCTGGTGAGGCCAGTCTGTGGCTGTGGGGCCACAGGAAGGAGGCCCAGATGACAGGGAAGAGGGGCTCTGCAGCTGGTCCTGCCAGAGCTGGTCAGCGGTAGGAAGGTGGCCCCCAGGCCTGAGGCCTGGAGGGAGCCCCAGGGTGTTTGGGCTGGAGTGAGCAAGATTTCAGATGGGTGGGCGGGTCTGGGGGCCGAGGGATTTGGTATGGATGCCCATTTACTGGCCATTTTTGCCTCTGTGTTTCTTGTTTTCCTGAGAAGTCACCCTGCAGCCCTTGTGGGTGGGGCCCTAGCCTGCAGCTGCCATCCACAGTGTCTGGTGTCCTATGCTGGCCTCAGGCAGAGTCATAGCACACAGGGGGTCCCTTGTGTCCACAGGGGTCCAGGCCGCAGGCAGGAGGCCCTCCCAGCTTTGCAAAGAGAGCGCTTGGAGGGGCTGCAGAGCAGCTGTTTATGGGGTTCAGGACATTGAGAAAGCGCCAGCGTGGTACAGGGCCGACGGTTCCAGGTGTGCCCTGGAAGCCATCCCAGAGATGACTGTGTAAACATTTTGATGACCCCCATTTGCTTATTAACACAATAGTTCATGCTATTTTTCATCTGCTGTTTTAAAAAACTGGGACATTGTGAAAATCTTCCAAAGTCAACAGAGCAGTTAAAAGCAGCCTCCCTGAAGTGGGTGCCCCTTTTCTTTGTATTCTGCTCGACAGAAACTCAGGTAGACCTATTTTCATACAAGAATTGTGTAATTTTTAAAGCAAAAGTTTGTTACAGGAAAAGTAGAAAACCCAGACCAGTGTAACTAAAGGAAAAATCAGCCGTAAGCCCACCTGCCAGACAAGTCATTTGGTTTGTGTTGTGGTTTTGAATAGGTGAGGTCAGTGTGTATACACGCATCATATATTTTGTTTATTTTACTCAGCCTATCGTAAGTCTCCATTTCCTTAAAAATTCAGACAGAATTATTTTAAAACCTTTTGTGCTTAGAATGCATGAGCAGTTCCCACCTTAACACCTCCCAGATACTTGTCAGGTGAAGTGCACCTGCCCAGCTGCCCCCGATTGTCTGTGCTGCCTGATGCTCTGCTGTGTGCTGTGCCTGTCTGGGGAGGTTTGGGGCCTTTCTGGATTTTTGCAATTTAAGCCGTCCTGTGGTGACCCAGGTTTTTGTCTGCTCTGGGTGCTCCAGCCTTCCTGTCGGTGAGTGGGGGTGTGCTGGCCGGGGTTCTGCCTCGGCGAACGGCTCCTTCAGCCTTTCAGGCACTGACCCTCTCCCGGGAAATAACAGTTTCCCAGCTCTGTGGGCTGATGCAGCCCAGAATCAGGAGGGCCCAGGGGGAATTTTCTGGAACTTTTGTCCGTGGAGCCACTCCTGTTTGAATCAGGATTTCAGGACTGATGGCATGGCATGTGGATGGGGGAGGAGGCCTGGGGCTCTGAGGGGTCCTGGGACCTTCTGGGCCAATGACCGCTGGCCCTGCGCCTTGCTCCCGGGCACAGGTACCCCTGAGTTCATGGCACCTGAGATGTATGAGGAGCACTACGACGAGTCCGTGGATGTCTACGCCTTTGGGATGTGCATGCTGGAGATGGCCACCTCGGAGTACCCCTACTCAGAGTGCCAGAATGCCGCCCAGATCTACCGGAAGGTCACCTGTGTGAGTACCCAGCCACTGCGCGGGGCTGTGCATCCCAGCGGGATTCCCTGTGCCTTTGGGAAATCCTCACAGCGACCCTGTGAGGGTGGGGACGAGGCCATTTCACAGATGGGGGTGGAAGCCACACAACAATAATAATAAGTGGGTGTTAGGGGTGTGCCTGGAGGCTGTCATCAGGGCCTCCCAGTGCAGCAAGGCTAGGGCCCCGCCAGGTACCCAGGCCCCCTGTCCTCAGAACCCCTCATCTGGGCCACTCTGGGGTCTGTTGGCTTCTCTGTCTTCCAGTATGTCCCTAAATTTGATCGGACAGGTCATCCTGTACTCACTTTGTAGCTGTCCTGCTTGGTGGGGAACACAGAGGGAGCGTCCCAGGTGGGGCAGCTGGACTGTGGCTTTCCTGGGCCCCAGTCCGTTACCACCTGTCTGCGCCCGCAGTGCTTGGCCCCATGGCCTACATGTCTTGGCTGTGTCACTCTAGACCCTGGTGTGCCCTCATTACTTGTGCATGAGGAGCCTGGTTATTGCCACCCAGGGCACTGCCCTCGTCCTGCCCTTCTCCCTGAGCCCTCCCTCAAGGTCACAGCCTGTCTCTCTGCTTTGGTTATTAATTGTAAGTTAGCGGTCACTTGTTCAGTCTAAGTTCCTCCTGTGTGCTGCTGAGGCTGAGAGATGGGAGGGCAGGGTCCTTGGCTGGTGGCACTTGTGGGTGTGGGTTATAGACCCATAGATAGGTGTGCAGCTTCTGGTGGTGCCGGCAGGAGAGAGGTGTGGACGGTGTCCTCCAGGGCATTGGGAGGACCCGAGGGAGCTTAGGGCTTCACTGGCAGGTTTGGAGGTACTAGTGCTGGGGTACGGGAGGGGCAGCCTGAAGACCCTTGTTCTGGTTCATCTGCTGGCCTGGGGTGACATGGACTGCGCCCTGGGGCGCGTGCTCCTCAGCCACCCTGGTTCTCCCAGCAGCTCCACCGCTCCTGTTTAGGCCCCAGGAAACAGGACATGGCTGGGGTCCCAAGGCTCCTGTGTTGCTTTGGTTTTGTGCTGGTTTGGGCAAAGCCTGGCTCAGCCCCGCCCTGCCTCCCTGAGGAAACCAGATGGGAGTGTTCCCTGATCCTCAGTGTTCTTTGTTCAGTGACACCCGTGTGCTCCTGCTGGCCCCTCACTCACTGTGCACCCACACATTTGCTGCTCCAGCCCCTGACCCAGGGTCTGGTGGGGTCACTGTGCCCTTGGCTTTCCACTGCCCTGACTATGTTTCTGAGCCCAAATGCAGGAGCTCCTTCAGAACAGCAGCTTGTTCGTCTGTCATATTCTTCACTGGCTTTGGGGGCCTCAGTCTGTCAGAGATTTAAGTGACAGCGTGTGCACACTTATCTGTGTTTGTAGTTTCTCAGACCACCTGCCCCGTAGGCACCCCGGCCCTTCCTCCTGGCATAATTAAACCTCTTTTCTGGTTGGCTTCAGTGGGAAGGCACTGGGGTCTCACTCATCTCCAAGGGGAACCCTCGGCTGCTCGTAAAGCCCAGGGTTCGGTCTCCTGCAGACTTCTCCGCTCATGGGACACAACATGACCCCCACTGGTTACGGGCACAGGTCCTGGGGACCAGGGGTTTGGTGGGTACAGTGGGGCCACACCTGGGTTTGTGGGAGTCGCGGGGGTCCTGTGCTCCCAAGTCTGCCCATGCACTATGGATGGTACTCCCCTTTCCTACCCTCCCTCATTGTGGGGAAATGTATGCTGCCCATTGTGTACATTAAAAAAGAAATCAAGACAGGCCTTTGAAGGCAGAATCTTGTTGAAGGAGGAAGAATGTGGATAGTTGAACCCTCAGTGTGTTTAAAGTGTTTAAAAACCAGGTGCCCCTCAGGCAACCCCCTCTCTCATCAGATTACAAATAAACCCTGTGGTCTGACCCTTGCTTCTCCTGGAATTCCTCTGTCTGCTGGTTCTGCTCCCCTCTTGCCATGACCACAGGGCTGAGCAGCTGGCATCTGCTGGGTCTCTGGTCAGTGTGGATGCTGGGCCACACCCTGGCACCCCTTGCCTGATGTCAGCTGGCCTGGCCACTAGCTGCGGAACTGCATGATGGATCATTTGCAGAACCTTCCAGCTACCAGGCCTTGGAAGTCAATTCCGCTGTGGCCGTGAGGGGGCCAGAGTCTTTGGTGGCCCTCAGCCAGCAGTAGTGACCACAGATAGTGCCCTCAGCACCCTTGACCAGGGGATGTGGTGAGAAAGGCCGGCCTTATGGGGGGGCAGTTCCTCCTCCAGCCTCTGAGACCCTCCAGATGGCACTGGAAGCCCTGGCTGGCCTGGTGTGGCCTTGGACGGTCCACTTTGCCCCCACCCACCTCCTCTATCAGCAGAGTGTGCGCGTATCCCCCAGTCTCTCTTTTCCAGACCCAACTGCTACAGCCCACCTATCCCCCAAACCTCTGCACTTCCTGCCTGTTCTTCTACAGGGGTTAGTGTGAGGTGGGCAGGAAACAGATCCCTTGGAGAGACCACTTCTGTGTCAGGTGACTCTGCTCATCTCACCTTCAGGGCATCAAGCCGGCCAGCTTTGAGAAAGTGCATGATCCAGAAATCAAGGAGATTATTGGAGAGTGCATCTGCAAAAACAAGGAGGAGAGGTGAGTTCCTGGCGGCACTGCAGCTAGGGTGTTTCTCCCACTGAATTCTTTCCAACGGGCCTGCAAAGAGCTTTGTGAGGTGGCTGCTGTAGGCCATGGTAATGCTGGGTGCCAGCAAGCTCGCTGGGCAGTCAGTGGGCAGCCCCTGGAACATGCTCCCTGACTTTGGGGACTGTCCTCGAGCCCCTTCCCTCCTTTGCTGGCTGCTTCTTGCCCACCCAGCCTGGAGCAAGGGGGCTCCTGGAGCCTCGCTCTGCCCCTTGTTGCCTTTTCTCTGTGTTGTCCCTGGTGGGCCCATCCATTCCCTTGGCCTGTTGGACACCCCCATGCCTGGGCTCCCTGATTTATCTCTTCCTGCCCTCTCTTCTCAACTCCAGGCTGCATATTCCATGCACCTATGATTGACCCATCCCAAACCCTTCTGCAGGTTATCATGTTCAAGTCAGAGATGCCACCAAAACCAGCTCCCACCTCCTTGGGTGGTCAGGGCCCCTCCTTCCTCAGCTGGTCTGCCAGGAAACGGGGTGTGTGTTCTGAGCCCTGCTCCTTCCTCCCTATTTCCCTCCCACCTCCTCTCTTCTTTCTACCCACTGCCCTTCCTCTCCTGCCCATCCCCCACCCTCCCCTTTCCTCCCCCTCCTCTCTCCTCACTTCTTCCTCTCCCCCCTGTGCCCTCCTGGCCCGTGCACACCCAGCACATGGCCACCCTGGTCACTGTCCCCAGCGTTGATGACTGTCCTTTCCCACAGCCATCATCTCAAAGGCAGGATCCCTGTCCTGATTCCTGGGCCTTCTTTCCTGCCCCCTGCAGGATTTATTCTTTAAGGGAAAATACTGGACACTTGTGAAATATAACCCATATCAGAAAAGTACAGGAAAAACCACACAGAGCCAAAGAATCCTCAGAGTAGACCCTGTGAACCACCTTCCAGTCCAAGACCTACAGAGCGCCCAGGGCCATGACCTTGCCCTTCATCCCATCCCCGCAGGGGCCTTGACCAACCTCTGATTCTCCCTAGGGGCCATGACCTTGGCCCCTCCCCAGTGGCCCTATAGCGTTTGTCAACCTTGCTGAGAGTCACCTTACGAGGCTGTCCCCCTTTCATTTTGAGGTAGCTGTCCACAGGGGTTGGGCCACTGGAGCTCATAGCCCACTGTGACCACAGATTTGACCCTGGGAGGAAGCCAGGCTTGGGATAATGCATGGATCCTTTTGTGCTGGGAACAGGAACTAAACTAGTGTTTGCCTAATGTGGTTACCGTGGCAACATCCAGTAGCCACACCTTTCCTGTCCTGAGGAGCCTCCCAAAATCCCCCTGAAAATGAAATTGGATCCAGTTCAGTCTTACCTGGAGCCAGGTATTCTTGTGATGACTGAGTTCACCTGCCCCTCAGCAGGCCTATGCCTGTATAGCAGAGCCTGGCTTGAAATTCTTTTCTGGATTCCCTGAGTCTCTCACCATGAGCATGTTTTCATTTTATAATCAGAGAAAAGTCTTAAACACTACCAGTGAGATGTGGCAGGAGTATTTTTTCCTCCCCCGGGAGTTAGGGAATGCACATGTAAACTATTGTGTTTCCCTTGTAGGGCAGAGCCTGCCCAACAGGTAGTAAGTAGTCAGAGAACTTACTAGAGGCAGCTGAGTGGTTCATGGCCCCAGCACCTGTGTTCAGGCTTTCCCAGCAGGTGTGCCCCTCAGCCTCCCTCTCCCCAGGTATGAGATCAAGGACTTGCTCAGCCACGCCTTCTTCGCGGAGGACACCGGCGTGAGGGTGGAGCTGGCCGAGGAAGACCATGGCAGGAAGTCCACCATTGCCCTGAGGCTCTGGGTCGAGGACCCCAAGAAACTGAAGGGCAAACCCAAGGACAATGGGGCCATAGAGTTTACCTTCGACCTGGAAAGGGAGACGCCGGACGACGTGGCTCAGGAGATGGTAACTCAGTGCTCGCTTGCTGTGGGTGGTGGGTGGGCTGTGGCAAATCGTGGCATGTGCTTTGCAAGCCTGTGGCTTCCAAAGATTAGAACAAATTCAGAAAGGGTGCATGGTCCTGGCAAGAGGGTGGTCTGGAAGAGGACTGTTCATCAAGTGCATCTCTGAGGACAGCATAGATGGGAATTCCTGCACTGCCCAGACACTGGGCATCCACTCAGGAATGGTGCAGAGAAAGGCCCTTTTGGCCAGCTTCTTGCTGCTTTGTGTAAATGTAGGCTTTTGAGTTTGCATCTGTTTTACTTTGTTTTTGAGAGGCATTGTGGTCCAGAAGGCCCAGTGGAGCAGGAGTGTGGGGGTGTTCAGTGTGGCAGAGGGAGAAAGGGGAATGTGAGAAAGTAATGAGACACTGATTTTTACTGGGATACTAAGCAGAAGTAAAAATCAACATGCTCATTACAGGAGAATGAGCACTTGCTATGCTGTCATAACTATACAAAGGGCACGCCCCTTTTCCTCTTTTTCTAAATGAATGCTTTACTGACCATAGCACATCTATCAAAAGTGTGCATAGTCACAAGGGTACGGCCGGCATTCTCCACAGCTGGACTCCCTGGGCCCAGGTGGGCTTTAAGAGTAGGAAGTGGACCATGGTGCTGGAGGGTGGAGGGAACGGTGGCGGGAGGCCGCCTGTGCAGGCTCTGTGGGCAGCACATCCACCTGCTAGTTCTCCAGGCCCTGCTCAGATGAGGAAACAGAGGCTGGCTACTAAACCACATAGGAGTAGGAGCCCCAGGCACATGGCGGGCGAGGGATCCGGGGGCTAGGTATGGGCAGTGGAGCAGGTCTGAGCGGGATGGAGCAGGAGTGCACGGCCAGCAGGCCCTGCCTTCGCCTGGACAGCGGCCTGTGCCTCTGCTGTGCCGGGCATGTGCAAGTGGGCGTGATGCTCCTGCGGATGGCCCAAAGCCCGGGTCAGGACCATCTCACACCTTCCCAGCTGCCAGCAACATCCCTGGGCCCAGAAACAGACACGTCTGCTGGAAGCAGGTGATATTCCACTGACCTTCCCTGGTGCGCTGTTGAATTGCTGTGTATTTACTGGGAGTTGCGTTAAGATAATTACCAGCATGGCAGTCCTGTGAACATAGCACTGCCATTTCTCCTTGTGCTGTGACATCACGGTCTCTTCCTGCTTCCTGCTGAAACTTAAAGTACAAACATAAGTAACGAGTGAGGGGGCATGCAGGGCTGTAGCCTGTGAGCCAAGGTTCCAGGGTGCAGGTCATGTGTAGAATGTCCTGGAGGGACCTCGGGGGCTGGGGGACCTGGCCAGTAGAACATGCTGACCAGGTGACGGGTGGAGGGTAACAGCCCCTTGTGAAGATAAGGTGGGTCCCTGGGGCAGAGGGGGGCATGCCCTTCTGGGATGCTGAGGCAGCAGCTCTGGAAGCACAGGTGGCCGGCAGAGTTCCTGTCCCCCTAGAGCATTGCCTGCCCTGTGGCTGTGAGGGCTCCAGGGAGCCTTCCTGCCCCGGAAGGGATTCGGGCTTTAGTGGGAGCCATATGGGGTCAAGTATGCAGTCCCAGGAGGACAACGGGTGTTGACACAGAGGGGTTCCACATGGTGGCGCTGCCCAGCGCCATCTGTGCCTCAGCCACCCAGCTGCCTCTGACTCAGGGTCTTGGATTCAGTCACTTTCCTGGGACCTGCCCCCCACTCCCTAGAAGACTGATCTCAACCTGGATGCCTATCCCCTCCTGTCGCACAGCTGCCTGCCCCCAGGCGCGTCCTCACCAGACCCTGGCACTTGGCTGCACTGGCGGGCAGATGGTGTCTCTGGATCACAGTGGGGGCTCTGGGCCCAGTGTCTCTCCCTTCTCGTCCTCTGTGCAGTGCAGTGCCCATGCAGAAGAAGGCATATGACTGTGTTCAGGTAAAGAATAAAAATGAAACAACGTGTTCCGACCATATGCTGAGAAAACAGAAGAAGTCCAGCGCCTTTGAGCTGGCTGTGATGAGCCGAAAGTGGCTGTGGTCCCCCAGCGGGGTCTTCATCGCACTTGGCTGCTGTTCCTGGCTCCTGCCTGGGCCTTGTGGTTGGTGTTGGGTCCCGGGGACACCAGGGTCCGGGGCCCTCCTTCTCCCTGGGCCCCTCCTGGCCATCCCTGGGCCGAGCACCAGGCCCCTGAGGAGGCTCACTCCTGGAGTTGCTCTGCAGGTGGTCACTTATCCCCAGCTGTATGTAACTCAGCATACATACGTCTTCAGAACTTAAAGTAACAGAGAGGACCATGAATGAAACACTAGTGTCAGTTGTCATAAACGGAAGGCAACTTCACAAGGAAACTCAGTGAGAGCACAGGGTGTCACCATGCCGTGGGTCTGGGCACCTGGAACGGTGTCTGGGCTGCCTTGTGCTTAGTCGCCGCTGTCAGTGAGTGTTGGGTTTGGAAGATGTTCCAGAACTTGATGAGGCCGCCTGAGGGTGGGAGGGAGGCAGACGGGCAGCTTCTCTTCTACATCCACATCTGAAGTTACCCCTCAGCAGGATTGTAGGCAGGAACGTGGGGTTTGGAGGGTAGTGTGCGTAGGCCGGGGTCAGAACACGAGGTCCTGGGGGCTGACGGAAGGATGGGTTCTCTGGGGCCTGGGCTGCCTTCGATCTGGAGGTGTCCCCTCGATGTGGACCCGCAGGGGAGGGAAGAAAGGCTGGGGCCCAGCCCCGGGGGTTCTTGAGTTTGAGGTGCCAGCCCTTCCTCTGCCTTCACAGCCTCCAGATAATGGGACATTTCAGTGTGGCACAGAATGTGGCAAAATCCTTCCCTGTTTGGGAAAAAATAGAAGAAACACCTTGGAGAGGATTGCTGGGGGGAGACAGAAGGAAAAATGGGTCATGGGCCAAAAATAGCAGGAGCACGTGTGAGCGGCCTTTGCTCAGGTGGCTGCGTGGGCCCCGCTGGGTGGCAGGCAGTGTTGACCTCAGGCTCAGCCCCTTACTCTTACCCTGGTGACATTGCTGGCCCTGCTCACACTTCTGCCGTCCTGGGCTGAGCCTGCCAGGGCCTGGGTTTCAGCATGGTTCATTCTGTTAGAGTTGTCTTCTGAAATGAGTTTTTGAAGTAAAGTAATCGCAAACTTACAGAAATGTTGCAAATGTGTGACAAAGAACAGTTTGAGATGATATCGCAGCCTGATGCCCCGTGAACCTGAATATGCTGTCAGCTTCTCATAGATAAGGAAGGACTTTCCTACATAGCCGCCCGAGCAGTCAGACCCGGGGGCATCCCAGCCCCACTCAGGACCCCCAGTGGCCCAGTGGAGCCTTCAGGGCCAGAGCACGGATCAGGGGTGCATCAGCCACCTCACTCAGCTCCCTCTCCATCCATCAGTGTGTCTGCAGGAATACTGGGTGCAGGCCAGCTCACCAAGGATGCGTCCTGTGATCACGTGGTTTTGGGGTGCCTGCCGGGGGGTCTCCAAATGCAGTCATAATTAGTAACTTTTGTGGGAGGTACCTTGGAACTATGCAAATGTCCATTTCACCAAATTTTCCATTTATTTCTGTCTCTGCACTCATGGCTTGGTTTTATTCAGTAGGTTATCTGTGCCAAGTGGTGATTTACATGTCACTGTGCATGCAGCAAGTGACCCAACCCCGCACTGTGCACACATGGCCTCCCCCAGTTTCCAAGGTCAGGAACCAGCAGTGGCTTAAAAGGCATTTTGTACTCAGAGCCTCTCATGAGGTGCGGCCGGGGCTGACCGGGGCCGAGGGTCGGTGTCCACACTCACCTGGCTGCTGGTGGGAGTCTTAGTTCCCAGCCAGGTGGGTTATTCCACAGGTGTGCTTATGATGCAGGCGATCCACAGGAGGGAGAGACACAAAGAGAGAGAATGATAGAGGCAGAGACAGGGGTACTGAGACAGACAGAGAGAGAGAGAGAGACTGAGCAGATACCGAGATGGAGGCAGAAAGAGGGAGAGACAGAATGCAAAGACGTGTTCCCCTTTGTGTAACCTTGTACTGGCAATGACACCCATCACTCTTGCCACCATAGATCACTTGTGTTCCTCTTGTGTGCATTTGTGGATACGTCTGTCAAACCATTGTGGTGTCACTGTGTATTTTGATGTTCAGAATGTCAGGTTTCGCCAGTGGGCGGCCCAGGGCGCTGGCTCTGTCTTGCTGCATGGCTGTCATTCTCCAAAGCACATCCTTACTTTCTGGCACAAGCTGATGTCCGGGCCCCCTTGTCCTCTCCTTGCTGACCTACACCCGCTGTTTCATGGGGAGCCCGCCCTCTTTTCTTTCTTTTTTTTTTTTTTTTAAAGATTTTTATTGGGGGATTGGGGGAAGGGGAACAGACAAGTTGCTGTCCTTTTGTTCTACAGTCTAGTTGTGGAGGACATTGCTCCACTGGCCCAAGTTGGCACCATCACTGTCCTCTTCCCGGGCGAGACAGATCAGTCTCTGACTTCTGGACGGCCACTCACTGCGGCTGCTGACCGCTCACGCTGGCTGCTGGCTACACACGGTAGCCCATGGCAACCCACTGCCACAGGGGCTGCAGCCTACGCCGTCGCAGGCGACTCACGGCAGCCCAGCTCCAGGTTGAGCTGTTGTTCAGCATCTTAGCTGTGGAGGGCAGTGTCACTGGCCCTCATATGTGGGATCCGAACCGGGGCCCTCTGGCGTCCCAAGCCAGCTCTTACTTAACCAATGCGCCACTCGGCCGGCCCGCCCGTGCTCTTAATGGCATGTCCTGGTGCTGTTGGTTGTGGTTGCTCTCAATGATCGGTTCAGAAGACACCTGCGTACTGTGCACATGCTATGCTGTATGCACACATGTGTGTCGACATCTGCGTGTATTTGCCTGTTGTGCATTGAAAACTGCAAGTTCACACAGCTCCCGACCAGCACTGCAAGGCCCCTTCTCTGGTTTTCTCTCTTTCCACGTGGGGATGCCATGGTGATGGAGAGCAGCCTGGCTTCCTTCCACTGTCCTGTGATTTGGCCATGAATATACTTGGAGAGAGCCATCACATGTCCTGGGGAGCCTCGGCTCCTTTACACATGCTCTCAAATACTCTGTTGGATAAATCAGGTTCAGAATTTGGCCAGGCACGATTCACACCTTCCTGGTCTCAAGTTATCCAATGTTCCTCTTTCCTGGGCCCCGTGACTTCTCAAAGAATGCTGAGGACAGCAAGGGCTGTGGATCCTTGTCTTTGTCCCCGAAAACACGGATTTGGCCAGGACCTCCTTGCTACCTTTGGGCAGCCTGGGCAGGAGGCTCCGGGAAGCCCCCAGGGCCCAGCTGATGGGCTGTTCCAGGGTGAGAGGCAGATTAGGGTTCCCTTTCCCTTACCCAGCCCATGTTAAGAGCCCCTGCTGTGTCATCGTTGCCCCAGGGGTTGTCCCTTGAGCTAGGCCAGTGCAGGTTCAGATGGCACTCTCCCTGTGGATTTATAGTCAATGACTGGAGGGTATTTCCTTATGGGATGGGGAAGGCATCCCTGAAAAACGGGGGTGAGGGTCCCTGAGGAGGGGCTTTTCAGCAGAAACTGCATGATCCAGAGGTGGCAGTGCAGGAGGCAGGATGGGCCCAGCAGTGGGACGCATGGGCGGGGACAGTCCCAGTAATGACAAGTGACTCCCTTTGCAGATTGAGTCGGGGTTCTTCCACGAGAGCGACGTGAAGATCGTGGCCAAGTCCATCCGTGACCGCGTGGCACTGATCCAGTGGCGGCGGGAAAGGATCTGGCCAGCGCTGCAGCCCCAGGAGCAGCGGGAGCCAGGCAGCCCTGACAAGGCCAGGGGCCCACATGCCGTGCCCCTGCAAGTCCAGGTGACCTACCACGCACAGGCCGGGCTGCTGGAGCCTGAGGAGCCTGAGGCTGACCAGCACCTTCTCCCCACCGTGCTGCTGGCCAGCGCCACCTCCCTGGCCTGTGAGTACCACTGTCTGCCGTGCCTGCCCTGGGTACCCTATCAGCGTTTGCCATTGATGTGAGCAGGCATTCTCCAGGGGGCCGTCAGGAGCATCCCTGATGTTGCAGAGATCTCACCAGAGGGGTTTAAGGCTCCCCTTTCAGGACAGGTGGGGACAAATGTGCAGGCAGACCTAGGACCTCCTGTGCCCCGAGCCAGCAGGGACGCAGCGGCTCATTTGGCTGCTCACCTGCCTGGAGGATGTTAGTCCCAGTCACATGGGGTGCCTGTGCCAGGACACCTTTGTTTGGGGTTGGCATTGGCCGCAGGTGGAGCAGTCATGCTGCTGTGACCTTTGTTTCCAGGAGTGTCCATCCCCAAGATTATCTCCCTTGTAGTGCCGAACCTTTGCGATCTTTTGTCCATTTCCTGGGGAGTGTTGCTGATGGGGGTCGGACCACTTTGTACCTAGCTTCATCTCAGAGCCCCGGAAGACAGAACCTAGTTTCGTCTGCAAGTCTAGCAGAAATGTATCCTCTTTTGCCCTCAGTGTCCCCAAATGCAGTTATGAGCTAAGGATAGAGGCCGTGGCCTGTTCCTTCTATCTGAGAAAAGCATGCAGAGCTGAGCAGCCTACCCAGGCCACTGTTTCCAATTGTTCATGTGGAGAGACGGAAATAGTATGCTTAATTTGCTTAATAGGCGCATCCTTCATGTATCATTCAAGTAGCTGAACGTTCTTCAAAGTAGGCTATTTCAATTAAAAGCAGTGGCTGGCCGTCACTTGGAGACCATTTACTTAATGTTTACTTCCTTCCAGCCTGCTCAAGTTTGCTCTGGAGAATAAAATCGCTGCATCATCGTGTTTCCATTTTCTGATAAACTAAAAATATTAATTAAAGAGCATAAACTTTTTGTAGGAAAAAGCACTGCACACTTTAAAAATGTAACTGTTGGTCGAATAATTTCTAGGACAGGAATTAAAACATTTCCTTTGTTGCACTTTGGAGAGACAGTCTGGACCGAGAATAGGCCCTGCTGTGGTCAGAGGTCATGATCCAGGTTTGACCCTCTGTGTAGAGAGAGCGGGCTCAGCAGATGAGTTCAGTTCAGGGTGGTCATTCTGTCCGCATGCAGACCCTTCCTTCCAGCTCAGAAGGGCTCTGCACACTTAATGTAGTGGCCACACTTCCCTGCCATGAGAAGTAAATGTTTTATGGATAAAGTGTTTTAACCCATTTATTGTAATTTCTTTAAAATAAGTAACATATTCACATTATATAAAATTCAAAAAGTGCAAGACAGTGAACAGCAAAAGCCAGTTAATATTCCTCCCTGGAGGCCACTGATGTTACCTGTCCCTTAGCTGTACCTTCTTCCAGAAAGAGCATGCATGTGATTACTGACACGCCCATGCTCACAGGCACGTATACACACGTATACACAACGCACGCCGCACGCACGCACACCTGCATCTATGCCACAGCCATGGCACCCACCACTCAGCACCCTGCTGGATGCGGACAGAAGGCCTGTGCGCAGGTATCCCTCTGGCCACAGCGCCGTGGATGGCTGGTTACGCTGTGCTGCATAAGGGTAAACTGATGGGGATGCCAGGCAGCACACGTCATGAGAGAAGGGACCTGGCTTTAGGTAACAAGGTGGGCAAACACAGGCACATTCATGCTGGAAGGATCAGCAAACAGCACATTTTATGAGTCTCCATTACATTTTCTGTTAACTGCCCACCACAGTCCAATGAGGGGCCTGGTCTAGCACCTGAAGACTACAAGAATGTAATTTGTCAGTAGGTGTAAAAGCAATTTTTAAAATCAAGTTTTAATTATACAAATAATATGTCCACTTAAAATATTTTAAATATTAGATGTACAGTTAGAGTTGGTTTATGTGAAATTTGTCAGGTCTGTACCCATTCTCATGCATTCACTCTGTCTCTCTCTGTCTCTGTTTCTGTTTTTGTGTCTGTGCTTCTGTCTCGTGCAAGCACACTCTCGTCTCTGTGTCTTTCTCTGTCTGTCTGTCTCTCTCCCCTCTCTGTCTCTGCTTCTCTCTCTCCTCTCTCTGTGTCAGTGGAGATCACTACCAGACACCTCATTAAAAACCAGAGCCATTTGTCTAATTGGTTTTGCACAGTCAAATCTCAGCATTCTTATGTCTTCCGTGGTTAAAATAAGTTCTGATCAGCCCTGGGGAAAAATTATTTTAGTGCAAAACTGACAAGATTCCCTTTTATTCTAGTTATTTAAGTTGCAAAAGGACATTATGCTGAGACTCTGAAAGGTGGCTCCCTGTAGGAATAGCTTGGTGTTCATAAGTGACAAATCATACTGTTTGTATAGCTTTAGAACCTGGAAGCAGTAAACCAGATGTGCCATTTCAAGTAGGTTTTTGTTTGTCACTCTTTACTCGCAGGACCACACAGGTGACCTGCCTTCCCCGGTGCATTTGGTCAGACGAGCCTGTGGGCTGTGCAGGTCCTGTCCTGTGGCCGCTCTCCACTGTGGCCGCTTTTCGCTGGCCATGCTGGGCAGACTGGGTGAGGCTGTGGGGCCTCTGGGTTCCCTCTCACGGTCTCTCTCTGGTGTGGGGGCCTTGTCAGCCCCTTTTTTCAACCAAGTTAGACCTGGCCTGTGATGTGAGAGGCCGGATTTGGACCCAGATCTTCCTGCTTCAGGCTCTTTGTCACAGTGAATAAAGGTGCTCCCCCCATAAAACACAGTTGAGAACTATTTCTTCCATGTGACTGGAGCTTTTTCTAACTTGGGCATTCCTTTGGCCTCCCAAGACCCCTTGCTCTTGTGATGAGCAGAATGAGGGTCACTGTCAAGTACAGGTCAGGTGCTACGTGAGGTCCCCGTCTAAGCAGCTGTCCTGCCTACGAGGCCTGTGCAAGGTGCCCCTGGGGTCCAGGTGACCCACGGGGCGTGCCACCCGTCCCCCCAAGGTGTCAGGCAGTGTAGGCAGGCCACTGGGGTCATCTCTGGGTGGTACAGTTAGTCCCCACACTGCTCTCTAGTTGACTTTAAAATAACCCACATTCAGTACTTACGTGATTGGGAAACATAACCGAGTCTTTGTTTTGTAGAAGAAAACATACAGACGAGCCAAGCGTTCGTGTGTGAGCCCACGTTTGCTTCCCCCGAGTCTTGTGTAGAATGCCGTGGGAGTGTCGTTTGGGGTGCCCCTCTGAGCCGTGCCTTTGTCCTCCCCAGCCGACAGCACGTTTGACAGCGGCCAGGGCTCCACTGTGTACTCGGACTCGCAGAGCAGCCAGCAGAGCGTGGTGCTGGGCTCGCTGGTGGACACGGCGCCACCCACTGCCCAGAGCGTGTGCAGTCCCCCGGTGAGCATGAGTGATGGGCCAGCCCTGCCACGTAGCCTGCCCTCGCTGGGCGCCTACCAGCCTTCCGTCGCGGTGAGTCAGCTTGGCCCTCGAGCCAGAGACCCTGGTGCAGTCTGTGATGGGTCATCCAGGCTTTACTGGCCTGTGGTCAGTTCCCAGCCATGCAAAAGCAGGCCCTCTGGAGGTCCATCTTTCTCAGTAACGGCCTGTAACCTACCCTGAGAGACCTGCCTGGTGAGAAAACAAACAGCCCATTTGACACCCAGTGCTTGCGAAGCTGTGATAAGCTGCCAGAGTCCCACTCTCAGAGCCGTGCAAAGTGGCAGAAAGGCATCATTTATAGTAATGAAACCTTTGATTTTTGTCTGTCCAGCTTCCCTGAAGGTGGCACCTCTCCGCCAGGTAGGAGGCGGCTGTTAAAATTTAGAGGTGTGGATGATGCCGAATGGTGAGAAACATTTTCCCTGATGTTTGAGAAGCAGGATTGAAAGGGCCTCATGCTTACGCCTGTGGGATAATGTGTGAGCCTAATAAACGAAGTGGAAATGGTTAGATGAGAGGGCCACATTTGGCATTTGTTTTTTGATTCCGATTTGTTTTTCACTCCAAAAAAGGAAAACAGTTGTTTGCTTTGCATCCCCAAGCAGTCAGAGAAGTTGGCCTCGAGGCAGGCAGTGGAGTGGGGTCCAGAGACAGAGTTTGACTCCTGAGGCCCTACAGCAGGTCAGGGCTGGGTGCCTCTGCCCAAGGAACCAGCTGCCTTCCTCGGGCTCCGGTGTCCTGGGCTCTCACTCGCATGCTGCCTTTGGGTCACTGCAGTCTCTCCAGCCACCTCACTCTCTCTTCCCTCCCCTGTTGTCTGATCTGGCTCAGAAAGTCCCTCTGGAAAAGCAGTTGAAGTGTTTCCCTCTGCTGATCAGAGTCCAGGACTCATTGGCAATTTGCATTTGCAGTTTTGCTCGCTTCATGAAATGAAGTGAAATACAGTTTTGAATGGCGGGAACAGCTTTGAGGAAAAAAGCTGCTCAGTGGTGTTTCTTATTTTTGGGTTCACCTGTGCTGGAGATGAGCTGGAATGTCCTTTCCAGGCCATGTCAGGTGTCCCCTTCCCACAGGGTGCTCTCCATCCATCCTGGCAGCACCTGGCCTATTCCATTTTCCGCTCCCAGACAGGGAGGTTGGGGCTGGCTGGCCAGACGCCTGGCCGAGGCGCTTTCCCCCATCGTGCCTGTTTACATCTTGGACAGAGAGTGGGGCCTGGAGGAGGTCCCGAGGGCTCACCCAGGACTCCTGCGAAGGGTTACCATGGTGAGCCGCCCCGGGGACCCAGTGGAGGAAAGGGCTTGGGAGCAGAGCACCTCTTCTGGGACCTCTTGTGTCCACACGTGAGGGCTCACATTTGTGGCCCTATTTCTCTCCCAGTGGCCGAGTCACTGGAGACCCCGGCTCTGGAACACCCCTCCATCTGGTGCTGCCCCGCAGTTTGTGCACATGTTTCTGTTTTCTGTGACCGTGTCACATGTATGTGTGTTGTATGGTACTATAGACAAGGAGCACGTGCATTTATTTGTATCTTTTCCTCAGTGAGTGACATAACAAGTGTGTCTACACAGCTTCACAAAGCCCTTATAATGATCTTTTCTCATGGTTGCATAATATTCTGTGGAGCCGATGTTCCAGAATGTTCTCTGGTTATGAATTGTGGCCTTTCTCGGCTTAGGGGCCACCACACCTTGCTTCTGCTGATTCATGTTCTTAGGAAAAGCGTTCCTGGCGGGACTGTGGGCATGGGAAGTGAGAGATGGGTCCCTGCAGCTGTCATGCGCATGGCTGGGTGGGAGTCTTCAGGGCAGCTGCTGACCGTGACCCCTGGTGCTCTCTGCAGCCTGGTGTGTCGGTGGGCCCCATCCCGCCCCTCACCCGAGCTCCACTGCCACAGCAGCATTTCCCGGAACCGGCCATGAGCTTCACTCCCGTGCCGACTGGCCCAGGCCAGCCTATGCCCTCTGGCCACCAGGTGAGTGCAGGCTGCCCCACCCTATGGCCGCCATTGGTGCCTCAGTCTGCCCTGACCATCTGTGTTGGCTGGCCTAGGCCCGGATGCCGGTGTGCATTGGGACGGGTCTTTTGTGGCTGTGGACCCATGAGCAGTAGGAGGGGCCCTGTTCACACACGACGATTCTCCCAGATCTGCATGTCCTGGGCTCCGGCTGGGTGGGTGTGTGCGTGCGCACGTGCTCATTGATTTTCTGTCATCTCTAAGCACCTGGGGCATCTCTCAGCAGGATGCTGGTCTAAGAGAAGCCCTCTGTCTCCCTGCAGCCTCCTCCGCTGGCCCAGCCAGCACCCATGCAACAGGTCCTGGCCCCGCAGCCCGTGGGCCCCCTCCAGCCAGTGCCCCCCCACCTGCCTCCGTACCTGGCTCCAACCTCCCAGGTGGCCCCTGCTCAGCTGAAGCCCCTCCAGATGCCACCAGTGCCCTTGCAGCCACTTGCTCAAGTCCCTCCGCAGGTACCTCCCCACTCATGTCCTTCATCCTCCTCCCACAGTAGGGCTGTGGTGCCCACCTGCCCTGTGTGTCTCTCTGGTGTATCCGGGACGGGCTAGGTTTACCCCAGAGTCAGGCTGGAGGAGCCAGGGCAGAGCTGTTAGCACAGAGCTACAGGATCTACAGTCACTGTCTGTCCTTTGAGGCCATGCTGACCATGGCTTCTTGGGGGGTTGGTGGGGGGTGGGGTGCATTTTGTAACCAGTGACACTTAAGACCACATGGTTGGTCTTTGGGTGCCGTTGTCCAGGCTAATGCCATCGATGGTCATGGGGATGTCTTTCGCCTCATGGGTCTCGTCACAGCGTGTCTCGGGACAGTGATAGAAGTGCTGCTTCATGAGGAGGGTGCGAGTGTCCCTGTGGTTCACCCCACTACCTAGAAGGTCTTACCTGTCAGCTGTTCCCCATCACCTGGACTGTCCTCGTCATGTTGTGTTAGAGTCACTTTCATTGTCCAGTGAAACCACTGCCTTGCTCATGGGTGGTCATGGCAGTTAGTGGCTTTTCAAATACACAGAAGTCGATTTGCACATTTTCGTTGCCTTATAATTGCACAAAGGCACTTATGTGATGCTCATGTGCCTGCCAGAAAGGCTTAATTTTGGAGCGAGAACTGTCAGAAAATCTGCTGAAGTGTTTGAAGCATGGAATCCATAAAGTCAGATACTGGGAGTCTCCAGAATGGAAAACCGACATGGAAGGTTTGGAAGCTTCCACTGTGGGAGACGCCTTCCTCCAGGCTGAGTGTCCTGAGTGTCACGGCCAGCAGCAGGGACTCAATGAAATGCATTCCCGCCAGGGAATTTGGTCTCAGTGTGAATTTATACAGATTAGGGAGAACCAGGCAAAGTAATTTCAGATGTTTGGGCCCTGTCTGGTGGCTGTCACCATCCTAGCTGTTATGAATGAAAACATGCCAAAACTGTGAAGCCTGTGGTCACTGCTGTGACTGCTTGTATCTGAGCTGCCTCTGCCATCCTTGGAGCCACCATGGGTCCCTCTATGGTGGTGCTGAAGGGGGCTCTCCCAGGTCATTCCCACGCCCACCGCCCTCTGAGCCTCCTGCCTTCCCGTCTCTGGTTGAACGTGTCGTGGACCTGGTTCCATTTAAATTGGATGTTCATTTGAGTTCCTTTGGCAGCAGCTGCATGAACGTGTCTCAGGCAGAACCTGCGGGGGGGTGTGGCTGTTCTTGCCCGGGGCAGGTGTGCCTCCGGTGGGGCTGAGCCCCAGTGAGGCTGACATACTCATGTCTCTTTCAGATGCCTCCACTTCCTGTCATCCCCCCCGTCGCTCCGCTGGCCACAGTCGACAGCCTCCCTGCAGCCCTCCCCGACCTGCCGGCTGCCAGTGGGCCCGCTGTGCCTCCCCCTTCTCAGTATTTCTCTCCGGCCGTCATCTTGCCAAGCCTCCCACTCAACACCGCCGCCCCTCTGCCCGCGTCACCGGCCCTGCCTCTGCAGGCAGTCAAGCTGCCCCACCCTGCCGGGGCACCTCTGGCCATGCCATGCCGGACCATTTTGCCAAACGTGGCAGCCACCGCCACTGCCATCCCTCTGCTGGCTGTGGCCCCACAGGGCATGGCTGCCCTGTCCATTCATCCTGCTGTGGCCCAGCTCCCGGCCCAGCCCGTGTACCAGGCAGCCTTTCCACAGATAGTGCCCAGCGACGTCCCGCCTTCTCCCCTCCACACTGCACAGACCCTGAGGGCCACCCCTCTGCATCCAGCACCCCCCACGCTGCCACAGCCCCACCAGTCAAGCATTACCGACCTACCTGAGCAGACTGCTCCTGCTGCTGGGGTGGGGAGCCAGGTAATCTACCTGCTGGGGGCCTGCTCACTTGGCACTGGGAGACCCCTTGGTACCCAGAGTTGCGAGGGGTCGGCAGGCCTCTGCTCCTTAGCATCTTGGCTGGGGGGCGCGGGCAGAGCGGGTCCAGACGAGCAGGCACCACAGTCCCGCAGCCTTGGCTTCTCACCCAGTGTGGCGATGTCTGCTGCCTCCTCCTACTCCTGGCATGTGTCAGGAGCTGTGGGAATCAGGTTGGCCATAGGTTCCAGCTGCTTGTGGGGAGTCCCAGCCATGCTGGGAGTCACACTACCTGCCCTCACCTAGGAGGGGCCTGGCAGCTATGTCAGCCCCTTGTCAGCTCCTTGCGGCTATGTCAGCCCCTCCATGGGTACTGGGAAGGCTCACACTGCCTGTCTTTTGTCACCTGTCAAAATGAGGCAGGTGGTTAACCCCCATGTCAGCAGCCAGGAAATGGGGCACCAGGGTTCTGGGAATGGCGGGGTGGGGGTTCTATCAGTCGTGGGCCGGGCAGTGCTGGGGGCATGTGGCTGCTGGTTCCAAGGTAGTCATGGCAGACAAGGATGATGTCCCAGTCAGGTGGGGATCTGGGGCAGTTTGCCAGGCTGACATGAAGGGGAACGGTCACTTGCCCTGCTGGATGGGCTAACCTTGTGGTGGCTCTACACAGCCCGCACGTGTTTTAGAGTGCCAGGGCTGTTATCCAGCCTCTGTGAGGAGAGGAGTGGTATTGAGGCCTCTCACTCTTACCAGGGGACCCTCCTACCTGAGGGGGCTCTCAACTGGGCGCCCTTCCACCTCAGGGCTTCTCACGTGGGGTGGGCCTCTTACCCGGTGAGCCTGTCACCTGGGCACCCCTCACCTGGCCCCACACTGGCTCTAAACCTCAACAGTCCTGTGCCCATGGGCACCGTCCTTTGCCTTTTAAAGGTCAGGTTCCTCCTTTGTAAGGTGGGGATCACAACCCCTTTGGATTCTATTAGGAAGATTCATTCCACACCTTTCCAGGGTGCCAGGTGCCCCCAGCTCATGGGCACTTACTCCAGCCTAAGACTCCATGTTCTGAGTGTATGTAGATGCTCCTGGACGTGCCTCTTGCTGTCTTCCCAGAAAGGTTTTGTATTAGGAGAAGGAAAGGATGGTTTCTGTTGTTTAAACACGAATGTGAGGAGGCACACCAGCCCCACTGTGTCCTGACTGAACGAGCGCCTGGACAGCCCGTCACTTAGAGTAATGCCCACTCATGGGTCAGGGCCGTCTGGGGAAAGCTGAGGCCCGCTTGGAGGCCTGCCTTGTCAGGGCCTGGACACTTGCTGCCCACGTTGGCCTGGAACGACATTGGCACTGGGTTGTTTGCTCAGCCTGTGGCTGGAGAAGGCACTGTGCACTCAGAGGTCACTGGCCAGGCCCAGGGGCCTCCCAACTGCCTGGCCTGTGGAGGGTCTGGGCGTTATTGATGGGCTGGGCTGGCTGCCCCACGGGCTTTCCTGTGGCTGACCAGTCTCGTGCCAGCAGGCCCAGCGGCAGGTTGTTCTGTTTCTGACTTCAACCCCGAACTGAGGCAGGATGGAGTCTCCTGCCTTTTCATTTTCAGGCTGGGGTCCTCCTGCCTGTTAGCCTTTCTGCCGATAGCTTTTAAAGAGGAAACAGTAAGGAGTCAGTCCAGCCTCCCAGGTTGCCCCATAGGAGGCCAAGATCTGGGGCCTCCTCCGTAGGAGGCAGGAATTGGGGCAGCATGTGGTCCAGGCCCTGTGTTGGTGTTGAGTGACCACACTTACAGCTTTTCAGCCTGACTCAGCCAGAGGTGCATAAGTGAAGGTGTTTTAGGTTAGATTTTACACAAGTGGGGACTCAGGAGTGCCTGTTCTTATTTGTGTCTGCTAACTGCGCAAACGTTCTCCGAGGCCAGGCCTTGCCTGTGGGGGGCGTGAGCGCATCGGAGAAGGACACCTTGACACCTGCACCCCAGGTGTGCTCACCTGCCTGGATAGGGAAGGACCTGCATTGCGACAGGATGCCAGGGTCCCTCAGGGATGGTGAGGGCACCCCGATTTGCATCCCTGTCCTCTGTGTCCCTAGGTCCTGCTTGGTCACCCACCTCCATATACCGTGGACATCAGCGCCCAGGTCCACACGGTGCCCGCTCCAGCTGCCATCCTGTCCCCGCCTCTGCCGGAAATAGTGCCGCCTGCTGCCCCTGAGCTCTTGCCGCAGCTCCCCAGCTCCCTGACCCCCGTGATAGCGGCTGCTGCTCAAAGCTTGCCCGTCCAGACCACTGTGCTCCTGCCGCCTTCTAACCTGCCACTGCCCAGTGGGCCTGGGATCTCCAGCCCCTGCCCAGCTGTCCAGCTGACGGTAGAGCCGGTCCCTGAGGTGTGTGCCCTCCCCATAGGGCTAGGCATCCAGCATGTCACCCCGATACCTGGCCCAAGCATCACGGCAGCTCCCCTTGTGACCTTGGGTCTCAGCCCTTGAAGTCGGGTTGCACTGGGGAAGGTGGAAGCTTGCGCCCCAGGACAGCCACGGGTGCCATTCTTACCTGCCTTGCTCTGCCGCTGCATCACACTCTCCTTAAATGCACATCCAGGTGGAAGGCGTGATTTTTACACATGGATTTAGAGTGCTTTCCCTCAGAGGTGATGGGAAGGCCTCTGCAACAAGCCTTCCTGGGTGCGTGTGCTCCCTCATAGGGATGATCAGAGTGGGTTAGCGTGTTTGAAAAGGGGAGGGCCCCAGCTTCTAGGTATCCACTTGGCTCCAACAAGATAAAAGCCCTCACACCCGCCGCCCTGCCTGTTATACTTGCTACAGTCAGAAGGGAGCGGGCAGCGGGCTGGGCCGCGGAGGTAGGGAGATAGCCGGCTGCCTGTGGCTGTGCCGTGGTGGAGCCACTGTGACCCATCTTCCTTTCCATGGTTTTATTGCAGGAGCAGGCCTTACAGGACAAGCAGCCCGGTCTCCTGCAGAGCTGTGAGAGGTAATGGTTCAGCTGGGCTGGGGATGACATGGGCCCATATGCCAACTGACCCTGCCTGCTGCCGAGTCACAGGGATCCTGCCTCACTCTGCCCTCACATGTCAAGGCTTCCAACAACATTCCCAGTTCCAACCCTGACCTGGTGGAACCTTAGGGAGCTCCTCTGGGGTCTTTGTCACCACTCGTTAAAATGTAGTTGTTGTCAGATGCTTCCAGCTGTGTTCTGAGCGCTGGCACTGGTCTGTGGTGCCGAGAGTGTTCTAGAATGGAGAGTCAGTAGGTCCAGGAGATGGGGGAATACTGGGAAGACAGGGCAGAGTCCAGCCCATACCTCTGTCCTGGTGCCTCCGCTGCTGGGTGCCTGTAGTCTCCCAGTCAAGGGACATGTGTTGGGCAGGGAATTGGTTGTAGGAAGTGGCCCTGTGTCCCACCTTCTGGGTGAGTCAGCACCAAGCTTCCCGCTCTGCACACTATCCTCAGGTCTTGCAGCAGCCCCACATGGTTGGCATGTTCCCATTGCTGTTGCATAGATAGGGAAAGGAGACGATTGTTTCTTAATCCTGACGTTTACCATAAGCAGGTTGGCTGCTTCACAGGTCAGGAGGCTAACAGAACCCAGGTTTCAGGTCAGAAAGCCCATGTGTCCCCCACAATCTCAGTGCCATCCAGGGGGGGGAGAAGGGGCTACAGGTTCGGGGGTTTCTCTGCTGGTCATAGGTCTTCCCGCTGAGCACACCCAGACACTAGAGCTTCCAGCTGTTTCCTGAAAAGCCAAGCTTCTCATGTGAGGCCATCTTGCAGGTCATTTCTGTGGGCTCGGTAACGTTCTTGTTTTTCCAGCAGCTATGGAGGTTCCGATGTCACTTCTGGAAGGGAGCTGAGTGACAGCTGTGAGGGTGCGTTTGGTGGGGGGAAGCTGGAAGGCAAGTCTACCCGAAAACATCACCGCAGGTCCACACGCACGCGCTCCCGCCAGGAGAGGGCTAACCGTCCCCGGCTGACCATCTTGAATGTGAGGAGCCCGGCGTGGCAGGCCGGTGGGCGCAGGGATGGCTGGGTGTGGCCTCCTCTCTGGTCTCACTGCTCCAGTGTCCCGTAGGTGTGCAACACGGGTGACAAGATGGTGGAGTGCCAGCTGGAGACGCACAACCACAAGATGGTGACATTCAAGTTTGACCTGGATGGGGACGCGCCCGACGAGATCGCCACCTACATGGTAAGTGAGGGTCCTGCTGGGTCGGGTGTCAGTGACTTCCCCCTGGTTGGTGAGGCTGTCTCCTCTGTGTCCCTCGGGCACTCGGCTGCCACCCTCGCTGAGGGGAATGTTTGGGCCAGCCTTCCCCATCATCCAGCTGTGCTGGCCTGTCACCTGGCGGGCCCGCTTCTCAAGCCGTAGGTGTTCCTGCTGACCTTTGCAGTCCTGGGCTCGGGGCCCAGGCTCCCTGGCCGTGTCTCACCTTTGGGGTTTAGTTCGGAGCAGAAGTCAGGGAGACCAGTCGGGGAAGACTGGGCAGGCCGCAGCGCATTCCCACAGCAGGGCTGGTGTGCTCTTGCAGGTGGAGCACGACTTCATCCTGCAGGCTGAGCGGGAGACGTTCATTGAGCAGATGAAGGATGTCATGGACAAGGCGGAGGACATGCTTAGCGAGGACACAGATGCGGACCGTGGCTCCGACCCTGGGGCCAGCCCGCCGCCTCTCGGCACCTGTGGCCTGGGCGCAGGGGAGGTGAGTGGGGCTGCAGGGCCCCAGGAGGGCCAGGGCCTGGCTTGCCCCCAGCTGCAGGCTCTGAGAGCAACGCTGGGACATCACGTGCCTGCTGCAGGAGCCGCAGGCTATTCAGCACTGGGGGATGCGGCCGGGAGGTGGGCACCTCCGTTCAGTTGGAAACGCCAAATCTCCGAGGCCCTGGTATGTTTGGGGGCCGCGATGTGCTCCCAGTTCTCGGTGCACACAGCCTGCTGATTTCTGGCCCTTTACCTCCCTCAGGAGAGTCGCCAATCCCAAGCCAATGCCCCGGTGTATCAGCAGAATGGTACGTCTGCCCCTTGGGCCACACCACACCCTCAGAGGCTTGCTTCGGAAGAGGCGTTTCTGTCGTCTGTTCTGTCTCCCAGCAGGCATTTGACAAGAGCCCCACTGAGCATATTGTTAGGGGGTTTGGCAATCACATTGGAGGGTTGTTGGGGCATGCGGTGAGCATCTCCCCACCTCCCCAGGATGGCCACTCTGTCTGGCCCAGCTGTGGACTTGCCTTTGCCTGCTGGTCCCTTGGCCAGCAGTATCCCTTCCCTGTTTTACCTTGGGTGTCTTGAGAACTCAGCCCATGCTGGGGGTGCTTGGGAGGGCCTCCAGCGGCCAGCAAGGAGCCCTTAGTAGGGTGCATACCCCCTCACCGGTGGGAGACGAATTTCCTAAACCCTCCTGTGGCAGGTGTTGTGCCTGTAGCAAGGGCCATGCTGGCCCGGGAGGAAAGCACTCACTCTCACAAGCTGTTTCTGTCCTATCCTTAGTCCTGCACACTGGGAAGAGGTGGTTTATCATCTGTCCAGTGGCCGAACACCCAGCGGCCGAGGCCCCCGAATCTTCACCTTCACTTCCTCTGAGTTCCCTGCAGCCAGAAGCCAGCCCAGGTAGGAGCAGCCAGCACCCCAGGCCTTCTCAGTAACCCCACACTGCTCCTCTGTCCTGCGTGTCACCCTGAATCACCCTGTGGCCCTCAGCCTGGCTTTCCTGGACTTGGTTCATTGGCCAGCCCATGTGCACAGCACAGTGAAGTGCAAAGGCCTTGCCCCGCAGGGTCGTCCCAAAGCCCCAGCAGCCGGCAGGGTTCCTACCAAATGGCCAAGCCAAGGCAGCACTCAGGCCTGGGCTTGCTGGTCCCCTGTGCTGAGGACAGGTGTGTGCTGAAAGGGTTCTGCCCTTGCTCTTTCTTACCAGTGTCGTCTCGAAACTCCTAACTCCCCACCCCTACCCTCTTTGCGGCCCACCTGCAGGGACACCCTGCTTGTTTTTGGGTGGGGTGGAAAAGTCCCTGGGAGTGCTAAGACTGATTTTAAATTGTCACCAAGGAAAATGACACTCAGATGTTGATCTACACCTCTATGGATAGATGCCAACAAACTTGCCCTTTGGGGCTGTTGGTTAAATCATGATTTTGTGGTTCCTTGGGATGCTGAAAATAATCACTTAAACAGAGTTAAGCTTTAATTCCCTATGAGCTGGGAGGAAAATGTTGCTGATTATATAACTTGACCTAACTTATGATACAGTAGTTCTTACCCACATTTTCATTTTCTGTGGGGTAGTTGCCTGTGGTCAACTGTGATCCAAAAATATTAAATGGAAAATTCCAGAAATAAACAATTCACAAGTTTTAAATTGCAAAGTTCTGAGTAGCGGGATGACATCTTGCACTGTCCTGCTCCCTCCTGTCGAGGACATGAATCTTCCTTCCCTTTGTCTAGCGTTTCCATGCTGTAGACACTCCCTGCCCTTAGTCTTTTAGTAGCCGTCTTGGTTACCAGATGGACTGTCATGGTATCTCTGTGCTTGTGCTCAAGTCACCCTTATTTTACCTAATAGCAGCCCCAAATTGCAAGAGTAGTGATGCTGGTGATTTGGATATGCCAGAGAGAAGCCGTAAAGTGCTTCCTTTAAGTGAAAAGGTGAAAGCTTTTTACTTAATAAGAGACTAAAGATTGTATGCTGAGGTTGCTAAGGTCTATGGTAAGAAAGAACCTTCTATCCGTGAAATTGTGAAGGAAGAAGAAATTAGTGCGAGTTAGCTGAGAGACCACATTCACATAACTTTAATTATATTGTTATAACTGTTCTATTATGTTATTGTTGTTAATCTCTTGCTGCACCTAATTTATAAATTAAACGTTACGATAGATATGTGTGTAGAGAAAAATACAGGGTA